>NC_061103.1:16992731-17266165 GCF_015104395.2 Macrobrachium nipponense
AGAATAACATAAATCGTTCCCTATTTTTCTTATGTATTCAATTTCTTGATCCAAATATTGGGGACTGACGATGCGCAATGCTCGTAAAAACAAGAAAAAATTGATATTCTGATGTTAAGATGGTGGCCTGAATAGAAATGCATAAGTTGAGTTGTTGGTTGGTTTCCTATAAATACTGAATTTACATTGAAATGGTTCTCTATGTATCAAAACATCTAAGAAAGGGAGGCAATTGTCTTTCCAATTCTAGAGTAAACTTAATCGATGGTACCTGGTTATTTAATTTAAAGAGTAAATCATTTACATCAATACCAGCAGGCAAAACAGCTAAAATATCATCAACATACATATCTATACCACTTTAAAGGAATATAAATGACAATTTGCCTAGTAGTTCTGCTTTATCTTTAAGGATTTTTTTCATTGTGCTATTAAAGTATATGTATGTTCAATATGTTTTGTGAATAAGTTTTTGTTTACCAAAAATCTGAATGTGGTCAGTTGCTGCCCTGTGCCAGGGCATTAGTAAGTCATTTACACAGATCATAAGAAAAGAAGTTAGAACCTAAGTACTCTGTGCCCGAGGTTTTTCCTGGGTAAGCGTCCAGTGCCTAACATACCAGTGAATTTTAGTTAACATCCTGACCCAGCAGTGAGTGACTTGCTAACATTCTATTTGACTCCCCCTTTTACCATGAGATATGTTATGGAAATGGACACATGGGAAGGTGCTTTTCAGAAATAGATTTCTGACTCACACCAGGAATGAACCCCGGTCTTTCAACTGAGTCCAGAGCATTAGCAATCTATCCATACAAGTCATACAAGAAGCTGGAACATATGGTCTTTCAAGCACTCTAAGATTGCTGGGTGGGGCAAGTAAGGAATTCATGCATTGTCAAAGGTCTCATTGTTATGATTAAATTTTTTTTTACGTTTTAGAGCCAGCTCAAGTAAAATTTTGTAAAAGTATATTTATTCTTATAATTTTCATATCAAGAACATATTTGACTTCATATGTTTTTAGTACAAATCTAATTTAATCTAATTAAATTGGATTTTTGGCTGCTGCTGTCAAAACTGTTTCGCTGATGCATGGCCAGCAATTGTATTTAAAAGGTAAGTTTGATAAAAAAACAACAACAATGGTCACTTTGACTAAAACTCAATCATCCTCTAGCAGCCAGTATCACTGAACAATATGGATAGTCAGAGTGGAAACAGATCTTCCCATTGCCATCTTCACTCTTAGGCCAAGGAAATTGTTTATAACATTAAAGTACAATTATGTAAACAATGCAATAAATAAACAAATGCAATAAATAACTGCAAAAATGAAACATGAATAATTATCAAATGTCTTGAAAAGCTATTCCTGATAAAACCACCCATGGAAAGTTCAAGTACTAATGTATTAAATATTTCTGGGCTCAGCCTGTGTCGCTCCGTGAAAATGCTTCCTTTAGTGTTCATTTCTAAGGTAAAATATTCACTGGGCAACACAGGTCCTTGCCCAGAAATAGATTTTTCCTTCGTCAAAATCCCTTATTATGGTACATTATTACATATTATACTATAAGAACTATAGTTATTTTTTCCAAAGAGCACAGCAATTAAAAAATCAGTAAGAATAACTACAGTATACTCATGCCCTTTTTTTTTATAGAAAATAAAGCACAATAAATGACAGATTTCAGGTAAAGCCATAAACAAAGGCTTGACTTCAAGTGTGAGATCTAAAAGGATAAATAGATCTGGCAGAGCTGTATTTTTTTCCTTGTCAGACCCTTGCAGTCTTAGTGCTTGAAAGACTATAAGTACTCTGCACCTGAGGTGTTTCCTGAGCATGCACCTGGCGCCTAACATACCAGTGTGTCTTACCCAACTTCCTGACCCAGCAGGGTGAATAGTTAACATTTCATTTCGACTTACTCTTCACCATGAGATATGATGGAAATGAAAACAAGGGAATGTGTTTCACTATGATAAATTTCTGACTCGCATCTGGATCAAACCCTGGTCTTTCAAGTGATTGTCCATGGCATTAATAGTTCATTCACACAAGTCAACAAAGGAGTTGGTACCTAAGTATAATCCATACCTGAAGTTTTTCCGGGCGGCACTAGGGCCAGCAAATTTTACCAAACTTCCTGACCCAGCAGCGAGTGATTTGCTAACATTTCCTTCCATGTACCCCTTCAATGTCAAATATGATGGCTATGAACACATGAGAACTTGTTTCACAGAAATAAATTTCTGACTCACGTCAGGACCAAACTTCTTTTATGACTTGTGTGAATGAATTGCAAACACCCTGGACTCTCACTTGAAACACCCAGGTTAGGTCCTGAAGTGAGGCAGAAATTTATTGATGTTAAATGTTAGGTACTGCATACTGAAAGGTTATGTGATTACTTTGACTTATAATTATGACTAAAAAACCTGTAAGCTTGAATTATACAGTAATGTACGAGTAATTAGATTTTCATAGTTTCTCGTAATTACAGTGCACAGGATTATGAGAATTTAAGAAATGCACCTGAATATGGTTTAAGGAATCACTATTGTTCATATTATTAGATGGTTCAAGATATCATGATTGAGTCTAATGATTTTATGTTGGTGTTTTGTACTCTCAGGCAAAGGTATGGGGAATAGCTTACGAGATTCCACCAGAAGAGGAGCAGAACGTCCTAACACACTTAAATATACGAGAGCAGCGTTTTGAGCACAGAAAAAACTTGGCTATGTATTCTTCTGCTGGGGAGAAGCTAAAGCACTCTGTGCTTGTATTTCTGGGAACTGACAAGCCAGAACTAATGCTTGGAGATGCTCCAATAGCTGCCATAGCTGAGCAAATCGCAAAAAGTCATGGGCCATCTGGTCCCAACTCAGATTACTTATTGAAGTTAGCCCAGTTCATGAGGGAAGAAGTTCCACAAGCATCTGATGATCATTTGTTTGAATTAGAAGCAGCTGTGATTAAGCTTCTTGGTATAGGAAAGAAAGATAAATGAACATGATATTGTTATGATACAATAAAGTTTTGTACATACTTACCCGGCAGATATATACTTAGCTGTAGTCTCCGACGTCCCGACAGAATTCAAAACTCGCGGCACACGCGACAGGTAGGTCAGGTGATCAGCCCACTCCCGCCGCTGGGTGGCGGGACTAGGAGCCATTCCCGTTTTCTAATCAGATTTTCTCTTCCACTTGTCTCCTGAGGGGAGGCTGGGCGGGCCATTAATCGTATATATCTGCCGGTTAAGTATGTACAAAACTTTATTGTATCATAACAATCTCATTTTTGTACATGCAACTTCCTCGGCAGATATATACTTAGCTGATTGGCACCCTTGGAGGAGGGCAAGAGACAGCTACATATAAAATAATTATAAATATAAAAACAGGGAAACAACATAAGCTGTAGGTATAATAAAAACAACCTTGGTTCCTACCTGAGAGGACAGAAGACTTCATGGATATTGTCTATGAGTCTGCTTGCCTCAAGAGCTTCAGAGAGGATGAGACCTGTGACTGATAACCCTTTCGGATCATGCCAATGGGGGCTTGCCCGCTTACTTGACAGAGCCTTGTCTTGGATCGTGCCAATGGGGGCTGACCCACTTACATGGCAGAGCCTTCACCTGTATCGTATCAACGGGGGCTAACCCTCTTACATGACAGAGCTTTAGGTACTTAAGACACTACAAGGAGCACAACAACCAATCTTGACCACCTGACCACACTAAACATGTTAGAACTACGACTTGAAAGAGGTCCACCTCCAGTCCCCTCTTTCAATCGACCTAATAAATACACCATAAACCATTAAAAACCCTAACATAACTATGCTAAAAAGGATTTGGTTCAGCTCCCTGTCCCAGCAACGAATCCGCAGATACGTAAGTTCCAAGAGAAAAACATTTGTCATAAGTTACTTGAATGTCTCTTAAATAATGTGATGCAAAGACTGAGTTGCATATCCAATAAGTCGACTCGATGAGAGTTTGTAGAGACAAATTCTTGTGGAATGCTAACGAGGTAGCGATGGCTCTCACCTCGTGAGCTTTAACTCTTAGGAGCCCGAGGTGTTCTTCCTTACAGGCTAAGTGGGCTTCTTTGATCACATCTTTGATGAAGAATGCCTGAGCATTTTTAGAGATTGCTCTTTTGGAATCTCTAACAGAGCACCATAAGCTTTCTTATTACCACCCAGTTTCCTCTTCCTTTCTAGGTAAAACTTAAGGATTCTGACTGGACACAGAGTCCTTTCTTGTTCTCTTCCTGTCAGAGAAGACAGTCCCTTAACCTCGAATGTCCTCGGCCAAGGTTTCGAAGGGTTTTCATTCTTCGCGAGAAAAAGGGGCTTGAAGGAACAGAAAGCAGAGTCGTTCCTGAAGCCAACAGTATCTTCTAAGGCTTGGAGTTCGCTTATCCTCTTGGCTGAGGCTAGAGCGAAGAGGAATAACGACTTTCTTTTCAGATCTCTGAACGAAGCAGTACGTGGAGGTTCAAATCTGGGAGTCATCAAGTATCTTAGGACCACATCCAGGTTCCAACTGGGTGTCCTAATATTCTTAGTCTTCGAAGTCTCGAAAGATCTAATCAAATCATGGAGATTTTTGTCCTCTGCAATGTTTAGGCCTCTATGCCTGAAGACTGAAGAAAGCATGCATTTATAGCCCTTAATCGTGGAGACTGCCAGATTACATTTCTCCCTCAAGTAAAGGAGGAAATCGTCTATATTTGTCACAGAGGTACTGGAAGAGAATATCTTATGAGCTCTGCTCCATCTGCGAAACACCTCCCACTTCGACTGGTAGACTCGAACTGTAGATGGCTTTCTTGCCCTTGCGATTGCTTTCGCAACTCCTCGAGAAAAACCTCTTGCTCTGACAAGTCCTTCGATAGTCTGAAGGCAGTCAGACTGAGAGCGGGGAGGTTTTTGTGATATCTGTCGAAGTGGGGCTGTTTGAGAAGATCGCTCCTGTGTGGGAGTGATCTTGGAAAGTCTACCATCCATTCCAGTACCTCTGTGTACCAGTTTTGTGCTGGCCAAAACAGGGCAATGAGAGTCAGTTTGGCTCCCTCTGCTGCTGCAAATTTTCTCACCACTTCTGCTAGTATCTTGAATGGTGGAAAAGCATACCCGTCTAGTCTGGACCAACTGAGAAGGAGACCGTCCACTGCTACCGCCCTTGGATCTGAGATCGGGGAGCAGTAATTTTCCAGTCTTGTGTGTTCCAATGAGTGGCAAACAGGTCTATGTTTGGTCTCCCCCAGAGGCTCCAAAGTCTGTTGCAGACCTCTGGATGTAGGGTCCATTCTGTAGGAAGTACTTGGTCCTTCCTGCTCAGAAGGTCGGCTCTTACATTCTTCTCTCCTTGGATAAATCTTGTCAGGAGAGTGATTTTTTGCTCCTTGGCCCAAAGCAGTAACTCTCTTGCCTTTTCGTAAAGGGCGAACGAGTGAGTCCCTCCTTGCTTCTTGATATAAGCTAAGGCCGTCATGTTGTCGGAATTGATCTGCAGCACTGAGCCTGAGATCTGAGCCTCGAAGTGCAGGAGTGACAGATGAACCGCTGCCAACTCCTTAAGTTGATGTGCCAGGACACCTGTTCTCTCCAGGTGCCTGACACTTCTCTCACACCCAGAGTGGCTCCCCAGCCCGACTCTGAGGCGTCGGAAAATAACACTAGCCGAGGGCTCGGAGCATGAAGGAACACGCCTTCGTTGAGCCTGAAAGGGTTCAGCCACCAACGAAGATCTTCCTTTATCTTCCTTGAAATCAGGAAGGAGTCTGACAGCTTTTGGGACTTCTGATCCCAATGGTCCTTGAGATAAAACTGCAGAGGCCTTAGATGAAGCCTTCCTAGAGAAATGAACTGTTCCATCGAGGAAAGGGTCCCCAGAAGACTCATCCAATCCCTCGCGGAACATTGTTCTTTCTCTAGGAAGGTTGCTACTTTTTCTAAGCAGCGATCTTGTCTTTCTTGTGACGGAAACACATGAAAACCCCGAGAATCCATCCGAATCCCCAGATAGACGATGCTCTGCTGGGGAATCATCTGGGATTTCCCGAGGTTTGCTAACAGTCCTAAGGACTGGGTCAACTTCAGGGTCAAAATCAAGTCCTCCAGACAGCGGACTTGCGACTGGGCCCGAATCAGCCAGTTGTCTAGATACAAGGATATTTGAACCCCTTTGAGATATAGCCAAAGTGCCACATTTCTCATAAGCCCTGTGAACACCTGCGGGGCTGTTGAAAGCCCGAAGCAGAGAGCCCGAAACTGAAATATCTTCCCTCGTACCATAAATCTGAGGTATTTCCTGGACGACGGGTGGATTGGCTCGTGGAAATAGGCATCCTGAAGGTCCAGGGACACCATCCAGTCCCCTGGACGAAGGGCTGCTAAAACCGAGGATGTCGTCTCCATCGTGAACTTCCTCTTTGCTACGAACAAGTTCAGAGCGCTCACATCCAACACTGGTCTCCAACCTCCTGAGCTTTTCGGCACCAAGAACAGGCAGTTGTAAAAGCCCGGGGAAGGGAGCTCTTCTACTTCATCTATTGCTTCTTTGTACAGCATTTGGTTCACCAGATGTAGAAGGGCTTGGTTCTTGATAGGGTCCTTGTACTTTGCTGTCAACTCCCTTGGAGTTGTTGTCAAGGGAGGTTTTTCTCTGAAGGGGATCAGGTATCCTTTCTTTAGGATGGAGAGGGACCAGGCATCGACCCCTTTCTGTGCCCAGGCTTCATGAAACTTTAGAAGCCTGGCACCCACTTTCGTCTGGAGGACTGCTGTTTCATTGGCTCTTAACAAAAGGCCTTCGTGAAGACCTTCCTCTCTTTTCAGATCGTCTACTCCTAAGAGAGGATCTAGGGGCGGACCTTCCCCGAAAGGGCTGCTGGAAGGGAGCCTTTTCCTTCTTTGTCACCGGGACCGCAGGTTTAAGCCTCTTAGCCGATTGTGCCAGAAGATCTTGTGTGGCTTTCTCGGATAAGGACCTAGAAATGTCCTTCACGATCTCTTGCGGAAAGAGGTGACCAGAGAGGGGTGCGTATAACAGAGCGGATCTCTGAAGAGGAGATACTGACTTTGTTAAGAAGGAGCTGTACACCGCTCTCTTCTTAAGGGGGCCGGCCGGCTAATGCCGTTTTTTAACGACAGGACTTTGACATTCATACCACTTAGTAAGGTGACTTGGGACATCTCCAAACCGCATATGATTTTCGCCTCTGACCTTCGGTTTTGTGACGCCAGGGCAATTTATCTAGAAAATAACCATTTTTCAAATTCTATCTCCTCCCTTGATCTTTAATATTAAGACCTGGGATTACTACCATATATAGACCTGATGTCGACCTCCAGTCAAATGGAGAGTTTTTTTTCTAAAAGTAATTTTTTTGCTAGATATGAATTTTTCAATATGGTAAAAAAATAAACCCTATAAATCAGGAGAAAAAAATTTATAAAAAAAAGACGAAACAAAAATTGGAAAAAAGGGCTCTATTTGATTGTTCTATAATGTCTTTCTGAGTTATATACCAAATTCCAATGTTATAGCTTTAAAACTAAGTGAGGAGATAGATTTTGAAGGTCAATAAGTATAATTTTGAGATATGGGCATTCAAAGTTTTCCTTCGTATTTCTATAAAGACAATGTTAATAAATAATGATTATTATGAATGTATATTTCTTTTTTGTGTATTAATAAATCAAAACTATTTTATTTATCATAATTTAATCATAAATGAGGAACCCTTTGCTCATATATCGTAGCCTGGGGCACTGCTTGAGGCAAGATGGGGCACTCCTTCCTACGTAACCCCCTCTCTCCCCTTCACTAACTCGGCTTATTACAGAGAATTTTCTTCTGTATGTTAGCGAGATGTTTTCCTTGTATTTTCCTCTTTGGCATGATGACATTCTTGCCGAAACAAAGATAAACAAACGTAAATGCAAGAGAATGTCAGAGGTGAAACTCGAAGGTGTACTCTCTTTTTACAAAGACAATTTAATAAATCATGATTATTATGAATTTCATATTCCATTTTGTGTATTAAAAAACCAAAACTATGTTATTTATCATAAATGAAGATCTCTTTGCTCAAAGATCGTAGCCTTGGGCACAGTGTGACTTGTGCTGTCAGGCAAGAAGGGGGCGTTACTAGGCAACCCTCCCCTCTCTCTTCACTAACTACGCGTATATTATGATATTCTGTAATAATACTTGAGCGATTTTTCTTCGTCTGTATGTTTTCCTTGTCTTTTCCTCATTGGCATGATGATCTTCTTGCCGAAACATACATAAACATACGTAAAAGCAAGCGAATGTCACGAGGTGAAACTCGAACATGCAATCTACTTGAAGTCTATGGTCCAACTGATTCATGATTGAACCAGATACTCGAGAGTCGCTTCTGCGAGCCACGGAATCTCTACAGATGCCATTTCTCACAATTTCTTTGCCAATAATTATCAAAATTTATGATAACAGAAGAAATATTGCATTTTCTTGTACGGATGAATGTTTTAGGCTTATTGAGTTATGTTTACAAATTACCCTGTAACTACGAAAGTAAGAGGAATTTTGACGAAATATTTCGTATACGTATTCTCAATTGCCATATGAAGCTCCATGAATTTTTTCGCCCTATACCACCATATAGTATAGGGGTTCCGGCCGGCCCCCTTAAGAATACCAAATCCAAAGAGGGAGGCAATCTCAGTGGAACCATCCATAACTGCCTTGTTGAGGCACGACAAAACACTGGTCAGTTCGTCCATGCTGACGAATTCCGGATCCTGAGCCTTCTTGGCCAGAGCTCCTAAGGCCTAGTCCATGAAATTAAATACTTCAAGGGTTCGGAACAGGCCCTTGATGAGATGGTCCAATTCGCACATCCCCCATGCGGCCTTAGCAGACTGTAGTGAGTGTCGCCTTGAAGAATCCACCAGGGCGGAGAAGTCTGCATCAGTGGATGAAGGGAGTCCCAGGCCCATTGGTTCCTTGGTATCGTACCACATACCTGGTTTCCCCGCAAGCTTGGACGGTGGACAGGGAAACACTGTCTTCCCTGCTTCTTTCCTAGAGAGAAGCCAGCTCTCTAGACCCTTAAGAGACTTCTTCATCGAGAGTCGGGGTCATCCTGACGAAGGAGGGGGACTTTGACAGTTTAGTACTGGAAAGTAACGATCCTGGGGAAGGAGGGTCAGACGGTCGAAGAGAATCTCCGAATACTTGCAGGAGGAGAGAAGCAAGCCTCTTGTAATCAGAGATCCCGGCGTCCTTGGGGGTTTCTTCCTCAGAAACCTCTTCAAAAGGAGCTGCTGGAGAGGAGGGCTTTCCAGGAGAAAGACCTTTAGGAGGCGAAATAACTTTCCCCTTATCCAAGGCTCGATCTGGAGAACAGAGTCTCTTTCCCTCAAGAGCTCTATCCGAAGGCGAATCAATATCCACTTGTTGGATATTATCAGAAGTACGGATCCTGTTACCATCCTTTCTAAAAGGGTCCTGGCGCTTTACCGGGTCTTGGTGCCTGACAGGAGAGGCGCTTGCGCCCATGAACGCGCGCCTGTGAGGCGTAGGGCGCCCACTGGTATTAGGGCTCATGAAAGGCTCCTGGCGCCTACGAGGAGAGGCGCTTGCATCCTGGCGGGGGCGCCTGGGAGGCGACATGCGCCTGCAAGGAGAAAGGCGGATGTCTTGATTTTGGCGCCATGCAGGAGAGGCGCTTGCATCCTTCATGGGAAGCCTGGAAGGCGAATAGCACCTGCCAAGATCCTGGCGCTTACTAGGAGAGGCGCTTGAGTCCTTATTAGGATGCCTGGAAGGTCTATCAGGATCTGGGAACCTCTTAGACTCTAGGCGCTTGTAAGAAGGGGAGCGTCTGGAAGAACGAATTCGCTCACATGAGATCCGTGAGACGTCAGAAAACAGGAGGCTCTCAGGCTCGTGGCGCCTGTCAGGAGAGGCGCTTGTGCCTCGTGACAAACTCCTGGATGGTCTCTTAGCAGAAGGGGGCTTCCGATCAGCAGAGAGCTTAACAGGAGAAGACGTACGTCTATGAGCGTAAGCAAAAGAAGTAGAAGGTTTCGCTGGGGACGAATAGCTTTCAGGAGAAGGGCGTTTGTTGGCACCAGAGCGCCTACTAGCAGAGGCTCTCATAACTGAGCTCTTGATGGGAAGGGAGAAGTCCTTCTTTCGAGAAGAGCCCTTCGAAAGTACTCCTACCAGAGTGGACAACTGTTCCTGGAGACCTACCAGAACTTCCTTCGTCTTTGAAGAAACTCCTTCCGGAGAGGGGTCAGGAGATCTGGGTGCTCTCTTCTTCTGAGCAGGCGAATAATCCGGGAAAGGCTCAGGGCTGGAATCCAAGGCGTCGCCTACAGGAGGCTTCCAGGCTCTCTTGAGAGGACGAGACTTAGACAACGAACTGAGTCTGAAAAACACTTCTGCAGGACGCTTTTACAATAGCTGTCCTTGGCAGCCTGGGAAGAGTCTACAGGATCTGCCGAAGGGACGCCTGACCGTTGGGGATACTCTACATCCCCCTTGTGGCTGTCGACATTCCTCCTCCCCTGAGCATGGGAGTTTGGAAGCAGTCTAGGCCTAGGAGCAAAGCGGAGTTGGTCAGATGCCCCCTCCACTGCACTGGGGACACTGCACGCATCACTGCACAAATCACTGCCCTTACCTTCGGTAGTCTCACCTTACATTCCTCTTTCGCACAAACCCTAAACACAGGTACAATGTCAGACATTCTAAAGAGTAATCCAAATCCAAAAACCAAAAAACGGTCCACCAAAAAGCTATGCCAAAGCCAAAGATCAAATACGTCACCAAAGGTCAACCAGATAATCCTCAGCAATCGAGAAAGAATTTCTAAGCAGGAGGAAGCAACAACGATGTTGTCGGAACCGGCGACAGAGAAAATCTGATTAGAAAACAGGAATGGTTCCTAGTCCCGCCACCCAGCGGCGTGAGTGGGCTGATCACCTGACCTACCTGTCGCGTGTGCCACGAGTTTTGAATTCTGTCGGGACGTCGAAGACTATAGCTAAGTATATATCTGCCGGGGAAGTTGCATGTACAAAAAAATATTTTCGTATGTATGGATTAATTTTAGGTATTATAATGAGGAGTCTGATTTAGAGTTTACCAGGTATTTTTGCCATCCTATTTCCTTACCAAATTCATTGTAATTTTGCTTATGATCTATTTTGTATTACTATTGAATCTTTGGAATTAGATTTTGTAAACACGAAAATACCTGATACTTCTATCCGAATGTATTGATTGTGTACCATATGGTTTAAATGTTCAAACTTTATCTATTTTTACAGGATTAGGGGGAGGTTGGGATTAAAGTTATGAGTTTGTATTAAGGAAAATCTTTGGTTTATTAATTTTATCCCACCAAAGCCACTACCTTTATTAAGTTTGAAAAGCGGTATATTAGGGAGGAAGCTGTGCTACTTTCATTGAATAGATGCCTGATGGAGAAGGAAAAAATGACAAATTTTTTATCAATTTGTATTTTTCATAGCTAACAAACCTGAGGTCTTAACAATAGGATAATCTCCAAGTGTCAGCTGGTAACCAGTTAAAACAATAAAAGATTGTATAGCAAGGAATCTGTGAAATCTGGTAACTCCTGCATGTACGAGGTGAGAGCTGGTCAGAGACCGTGCATCGCAATTGTTTTAAGCGGTAACCAGCTGGTGCTTGGAGATTATCCTATTGTTAAGACCGAAGGTTTGTTCTGCACAGCACATGAACAAAGTAACAAAGTAGTATTATATCAGAATCTAAAAAGATCTTAGAACTAAGAGGGGTTCACGAGAGGACAAATTCCCTGTTCTTAAAAAATTTTAGTACAGTATAAGTGGCAGGAAACCACAGTTGTAGACTTGAAATTAGTTTTGTAGAAGTTGTTCACCTGTAGAAGTGGCAAGAAACCACAGTTGCAGGCTTGAAATAAGTTTTGTAGAAGTTATTGTTGCTGGGATTCTATGTCTTAGGATTGCTAAGTACAAAGCACTATTTAGGAGGATATATAAGTTACTGGGACTTGGATCTCCCAAACTAAAGGCAATACTTAACCTGCCACAATTACAGAGCCCATGGAAAAATTTGAAAAAATTGCAAGTTACATTGAGTGAAGATTGAATGATTATTGAAGGTTATGCTCAGATTTTCTTTTAAAGAAGTGATACAGAAATAGCCTTGATCCTATGACCCCCAAATTTAAATTGAGAAGCCTGATCATCAGAAACATTTTCTTATGTTCTTAAATTAACTCTACTGAGCCAAGAAGTACAGTGGAACTTTGGTTTTTGTACATAATCCGTTCTAGAACCTCCCATGAAAACCGAAATGTACAAAAATCGAAACAATTCCTATAAGGATATTAAAAAAAAATACTTTTTATACAGAATAAACACAGTTTTACTTACAGAAAACAATGAGAAATAAATGTAAATGATTAATGAAATGAATAAATGAACATTTAACGTCACTCTTACCTTTATGGAAAACACCTGTTAGTGTATGGAAGACAGACAGGAGGGGAGAGGGCGGGAGGAGGAGGAGAGGTTATTGTTTGGAAGGGGAATCTCCTTCCAGAAGGACTTTGGTATCAAGGACCTATCTGGGGTTACTTCTCTTCGTTTTTTGCTGGTACTAGGACCAGCTTAAGAGTTACTGGCCCCTGTCACACAACAAAACTGTCCAGAGACATTTGTTTCTGCCATTTCTTTGAAATTTGCCTAAAGTTAAACACAACATTGTCATTAAACATGTTGGAAACACAGATTAGAACTTCTTTGTTGGGGTGATAATTCTCCACAATTTTTTCCATCATTCCACTTTGCAAACATGTCCTTAATCCCTGAAATAGGCACATTATGTATGCCCATTTGTTTTCTGAATTTTACAAACCAGCTTCTGCTGGCCTTAAATTCAATAACAGCAGTGCTTGTTGTAGGCATTTTCCCACTGATATCAGCATTCAACTTCTCCAACACTTTGCTACAAGTTCTTTCTTAAGATATAGTGTATCTCATCATTTTTACACAAGGGCTATTACTTGGGACGTTCTTTGGCCCCATAATGGCTTACTTAGCAGTTGCGCTCTAATAAAAAAAAGCACAAAAACAATGAACACAAAAGCAGAATGGGTCATGAAAGAAGATGGGATGCTTTGTTTGGGTGCTTGATACGGGGCCCGGTCACACGCTGTGCCTCAGATGGAGCCTTTCTGAGTGTATGTAAACTGAGAAAACGTATTATAACTGAGACAAAATTTCATAGCAAAAAGTCTACGAAAACTGAAACGTATGAAAAGAGAGGCTTATGAAAACCGAGGTTTGACTGTAAACAAGATTCATTGATTCGTAGGATAATTTCTTCTGTAGTCTCTATGGCAACAAAAAAAAAGTAGAATACAAAATGTTGAGCGTGATGTGAACAATAACTTTTACAAGATCATAGCCCTTTCTAAAACAGCAATTATGTAGGTGGCTGATGTTCTGCATGATGAGGGAGGGAATTCAATAGCTTTTGCTAAAAATTCTTTCTGAGTTACACCTTTCTTGATAAGTTCCAAGTGTGAAGTCCAGCATATAAAGGGTCTGGTATTATTTCCTTAATTAGTGCTATTGCCGATGCTTCTGCTGTCTGGATAAGCTCTGGGGAGTGCCTACCAAATCAGAAAGTGATAGTATACACAAAGGCATGGTTTGAAGTCTTGAGCTTTCAGTAGAACTGGAAGAATTCCCAAGATGTTGGATGGAATATAAAAGTTTTAGCTTTCCATGCTGCTAGTTGGTTAGAACAGACTAGTAGACTGGAACTTTAAGAATAAGATGATTCACAAATAGATCCAGTCAGGAGTCGGCCAAAGTTGCTAGAAAGCATACAGTCATCTAGGTACAGCAACTGTTTACAGATAGAATTTGATTTTGTCAGCTCAGAGAGTTTGCCACCACACATTAATGGCCTGGGGGTTATCTTCTACCCAGACAAAAATGGCCACTGCAAGCTGGATCTTGAACCTCCCTAGTTCCTCAAAGATACAACTGTGGTAGAGTTGTTACTCATGATGCTGACAATCTTACCCGAAAAGTGACTAGCAAAGGCACATAGACCCAGGTACAGTATGTATACTGCTCTAAGCTTGAATTAATTTATGTGAAGGTCTTTTAGGACTGGTCTGGAAGCAAATACAGGAGGCAGTCCCCAGTTAATGGTGGGGTTTCTGTTCCCAGCCGAGTGCTGATAACTAAAAATCATCGATAACTGGAAGAGCCTCAGTGGCGTGGTTGGTATGGTGTTTGTGTCCCACCTCGGTGGTCGCAGGTTCGATTCTCGGCCACTCCATTGAGGAGTGAGAGATGTGTATTTCTGGTGATGGAAGTTCACTCTCGATGTGGTTCGGAAGTCATGTAAAGCCGTTGGTCCCGTTGCTGAATAACCACTGGTTCCATGCAACGTAAAAACACCATACAAAAAACAAACAAACAACCAATAACTGGAATATCACAGTAACTATGGTAATGAATGGTGTTTACAACACTGTAAGGGCTGATTGTTGCTGGTAAATTGTTTACTAATACCGATTAACTGCCTACCGATGCCAATGAACTGCCCACCAGTGCTGAAAATTGCTTACCAGCACCAAAAATCTGGTTAATGATGACATTAATCAAGCATCGTAAAACCAAAAACTGATACTGCCGATAAGCAGGGACTGCCTGTATACTGGAAAATCCTCATGCTTGGAGGCCACTGACCAAAATTGGTTAAGTTGAGCCAAAGTAACCAGAATCAGAACCAATTAACTTCTCTAAGGAAGCAAAACCACCGTGGATAAGGTTTTCGAAATGGGTTGATGCATGTAAGGTTGATCTATTGTTTGGAGATTCATATTGGGGTGGAAGTATGGTTATAGATTTCCTTATACTGTACCATGCTAGATTGGCATTGACAATTTTTTCAAGAACTTTACATTCACAGTTGGTTAAAGAGTACTATTGTTATTGGCTTCTCTTAGGTCTTTTCAGGGTTTTGCTACTGGAATAAATTACTCTACTCTCTTGGAAATAAGTTTTACAGTGGATTCCCATATTTGCATTTTTGACATTCATGGACTCATGTATCCCCTGATTTCTCTAGGGACCATATCTACCCATTTCTGGGCTCGACCTGTGTCGGCTGGTGAAATGTCCCTATAGAACTCATTTCTAGGTATAAATAAATGCTAAATATACCAGAGAAAAAAGCCATATGGAATGCTGGAGTTACTACCTCCAGCTCGCTCACCCTCATAGGGTGTCGGTATAGCACCGGGGCGAGTGGAAGCCACTATCACAGATGCTTTGCCAGTTAGAAGTCTCCTCTCTCAAAATCCCCTTCTAGAGATGTGCCGTTACAACGTCTACCTTCCGCTCGCTACTACTACCTCTGCCAGAAACCCTCATTCCTGAAAGAGCACTCACTGTGTCTGCATGCACCGTTTTCGCTGTCTCCAGGAAGTGTTTTTTGCAAAGAATCATGTCTTCCCTTGATCAAGAAGCTTCTTCATCTAAGTTGAGTACAGTAGTACCTCGAGATATGAAAGGCTCAACTTACGAAAAACTCGAGATACGAAAGCTAACACGAAAAATTTTACTGCTCTACATACGAAAAGTTTTCAAGATACGAAAGGTTTCTGAAAGTCCGAGATTCGCCCCATAACAATTTTGAAACTTGCGCCGCACGCCGCCATCTTAGTTATAGTAGACTCGCCACCATCCACCTGCTCTGCCATTGGTTCCTGATGCTAGCCAAGCCATGAGATCCTTCTCTCTAATTGGACAGCCTCCCTCCCATCATGCATCTTCAAGGCCCACAAAGTGTTGAAGGAGAAACTTCCAGTGATGTGGAGGGCTAATGCAAAAGCCTGGGTAACGAGGCTTTTGTTCACCGAGTGGGTAAATCTGTGTTTCGGCCCGACTGTGAAGAGTTTTTTTGCAAGAGAAGCGCCTCCCCCTGAAATGTCTGCTGGTGTTGGACAATGCCCCTCCCCACCCTCCTGGCCTCGAGGAAGATATCCTAGCGGAGTATTCCTTCGTTAAGATTCTTTTTCTTCCGCCCAACACCACCCCTCTCCTCCAGCCCATGGACCAGCAAGTGATAGCGAACTTTAAGAAGCTGTACACGAAACATCTTTTCAAAAGATGTTACGACATCACCGATACCACAAACCTCACCTTGCGTGAATTTTGGAAGGAGCATTTCGACATCGTCATTTGCATCCGACTCATCGACCAAGCTTGGCAGGAGGTTTCGAGGCGAACCTTGAATTCCTCGTGGAGGAAACTCTGGCCTGATGCCGTATCCGCCCGAGACTTCGAGGGATTCGACGTGGGCGAAGCTGGTGCTGCTGAGTCCGAAACAGTTGACGATCCCGAAACTTGTTTCCCAACCAGATCTTAACGAGATCGTTGCACTCGGCAAGTCCATGGGGCTGGTCGTCGACGAGGACGACATCAACGACCTTCTCGAGGAGCACCAAGAGGAGCTTACGACGGATGACCTGAAGGAGTTGGAGGCCATGCAACATAACTTCGTTCAAGAGGAGTTCTCTAGCAGCAGCGATGAAGAGGAGGAGGAGCCTATGACAACGGCAGAAATTAAGGATGTCTTAGCCGCTTTTCATAAAGTGCAATGGTTTATCGAAAAAAGACACCCCGAAAAGGCTCACACAGGTCGTATGCTTGCGCAGTTCGATGACGTTTGCCTGAGTAGTTTCAGGAACATTGTGAAAAGTAGGCAGAAGCAATCTTCCTTGGATCGTTATTTTTTAAAGAGGCCTTCAGCATTAGCAGGAGTAAGCAAAAAGGAAGAACCAAGTGATAAAAAACAGAAAGTTGAAAGCAAAAAGGAAGAACCAAGTGATGAAAAACAGAACGTTGAAAGTGGTGATGAAGTTGAAATTCTTTAAAAAAAAAAAAAAAAAAAAAAACTACGTAAAAGTAAAAAAAAAAAGTTAAAAATAAAAAGAAGAAGAAAAAAAATTTAATTTTTAGATTTTTGTAAGTTAAGTGTTACAGTTTTGTTAATGTGTTTCGTAAATTTTAGTTTTATAGTTTTCCTTAAATTTTTTATGTGTTTTCGTAAAGTTAAGTGTACGTACGTACGTACGTTATCTGCCGTTTGTCCTCCTCCTCCTCCTCCTCCTCCTCTGTCGCCACTTTCGGAGATAGCCTCACTCGAAAGGTAATCTTCCACATTTTACATTACAGTAATAATATTTCTTGTACACTAATATACACTTTATTTACAGGTTTTACATTTTTAGTCTTAATTTAGGTATTGAATGGTCCAAATTGTTGTAGCATTTCATTGTTTATAGGTCAATTTAGCTTTATTATGAAATTTAATGGGGTGTTTTTGGAGGGCTTGGAACGGATTAGCCATTTTACATGTAAAATGTGTTCCAAGATACGAAAAACTCATTATACGAAGGCCGCTCGGAACGGATTAATTTCGTATCTCGAGGTACCACTGTATTCCATTTATCGTTTTTGAACATGTTAGGGCAATGATGCATCCATATTTGGCCCTTATTTTATGTCTCTTGTTCTTGGGAGCCGGGTATGATGCTCTTACGATCCGCCATTTTGGATGCATGGTTGGCGGCGTGCGCGATTATATCAGATTTTACCTCGCTGTGTATTTTATCCACCATTTAGCACTTCACTGTATATGCTACTGTTTTCGTATTCTTTAGTTTGATCCTAACGTTATTAACCTATTATAGGGCCCGTCTCGCTCCTGACATATACTGAGGCTTTGTTTTTTACGGTTTGATGTTACGTTATTAGCCTATTATAGAGCCTTTTTCGTTATCATCAGTCCCTCAGGAGCGCGTTGGTTCCCTTTCGTGCGTACGGTGATATGCTTCATAACGTTATGCACGAGTATTGTGTTTTTGGCATCCTGGGCTAGCCTAGCGGTACGCCAATTTTTTTCTTAGAGGTAAAGATTCCTCATTCATTCGCAGTACTCATGCATGTATATTTCTAGTTTAGTTTTCGATTATAGTTTTGTATTGCTATTTGATGAGGTTGGAAGTTCTTCACGATGTCCTACCCTAGCGTATCCGACCAGACCTAGGCTAGGTTTTGGAGGGTAGGCTAGGCAGACTGAGTATATCCCACCACCCTTAGTGGCTTCTTGTACTGCCAACCCGACCAGGCAGATATGTTTGCTTGGGGGGTGGCCCAGGACTAGAGAGTTCCTCTCTTGTTATGTATGTAGGGGCTAGGCCTGTCTTACCTGACCAGATCGGTAGATTTGATTTTGGAGGGTTGAGTTAGGTTCTAGGCGTCCTCTTCATGACGTCCTTATAGGAGCCATCCTAGCCTACCTGACCGGATCTGTACAGATTTCGGAGGGTTGGGCTGGGATCTTAGCTGGGTGCGGTTTTCTCTCCCCCCCCCCCCCCCCCCTTTTTTCGTCAGTACTTCCAATAATTCCTCATCAATTATTTTATGAATTATTTTTGTTGAGTATAGCCTGGGCCATTGCTCCCTTTAGGGTGTCAGTTGGCCTACCGTCTTCTGCCCCCTTTAGTAGTTGGCTAGTTAACGGCTTCTCGAGAAGTGGTATTCACTGATCGGTTGCTGTGGTCAGGCGATCACGACTCGTCCACACTCCTCCAGACACTCCCCCCCCCCGTCCCAGACTCGTTCTGGCGCTGCTTTGTTAGCTCGCTGCCCAAGTAATCCTACCGATGAACAACAGCTAGAGCATAGAGCACGGTCCTGGGGATTAGTCGGAGGAGATTGGGGGATTAGTAGATTATGTAATCTCTGTTGGTATGTCTCCGGGCCTGTGTTTTTTCTGGCGAGGTGTAGTCTACCATCACACCCGCCAGGAGGCTATATGCCGGAATTTACATACCGCTGTTCCGCCGCTCTGTTTTCCGTACTTCTCTAGTGTTATCGCTGCTTCCCCACTCCAGTGGGGCGGAACTAGGCTTAGAGATGCGTTTCTAATTGACTTGGAACTGCTACTCTTCTCCGGTGCGATCAGATTCAGGCTTAGGTTTTACCTATTTTCCCTGTTCTGCTTGTATCAGGCCAACCCCGCTGGTTATAGCTATTGTGATAACGAGATTATGGATTCCGGAGTAGGCGGAGACATTCAGAGCTTAATACTAAGAAAATTTTATTATGTAGCTTCTGTTGGTATGTCTCCGGGCCTGTGTTTATTCCGGCGGAGTGTGGTCTACCATCACATGCACCAGGATGTATACACCGGAGTTCTACGTACCGTTGTTCCCGCCGCTCTGTATTCCGTCTTCTATGTTATCGCTGCTGCCCACTCCGGTGGGGGCGGAGCTGGGCTCAGAGGATGCACCTCCAATTGGTTGGGTATTGCTACTCTACTCCGGTGCGATCAGACTCAGGTTTAGGTTTTGTCTTGTTTCCCTGTTCTGCTCGTATCAGGCCCACTCCCCCAGTTATAGCTTTGGCGATACCCAAAGTATGGATTCCGGAGCAGGTGGAGACATCCAGAGCTTTATTAATAACAAGTAACTTGAAGATTATAGTCGATATTACCTTTAGCTGGTTAGGTAACTAGTTTAAGTGTACTCATACCGACAGAATTAACTCCGGCGGCATTATTTGACGATACTCATGTATCTTTCCGACTTACAGATGGTTTGCTGCCAGGAGGTGGGGTGCCCAGCCATCCTGTATAAACCGTATGGGCATGAGGTCTGCCGGTCTCATGCCAGCTGCGCCATCCACCTGGAGGGACGCGTGGTCTGGCACCCAGAAGCCTGCATGATGTGTTATGGCCTTGTTAGGAACGTAACAGATGAGTTGATAGGTAGCATCCTTGCCTCATTGTTACTCTGAATTCTATGTTACAAATATCGGTTGCGAATAGTCAAACTAGATAACATGGAAAAGTCCCCGACACTGGGGAACCTGATTTGATTATCTCTTACAGGTTGATCTGACGCTCAAGGCCTCCTTGATGTCGACCCTTAAGGCCTGGGTAGGGGGGTTCGGAAGGAACGTGGGAGCTGGCCAACCCTACGTGCTGTCAGAGGAGATGTGCTCCCTCCTCTACCCGAACGCTAAGGTTTCGGCAGCAGTACCGGTGGAAGTAGCGGCTCCCATCATAGAGTGGATCCGCCAAGAGACCTAAGCCCCCCCGGAGGACAAAGAGGGCTTGTGCAATGACATGATGGAGGAGGTGGCGGCCATCAGCCTGCACCGGGAGCCCATGGCCATAGAGGACCAGGAGGAAGGTACAGAGGAAATGCCCTGGTCTAGCCATCTGCCCTTTTTCACATTTCCTTGCTTCCTCGGACTGATTTGCCTTTGGAAGTTTAGGGAGAGAGATCAGATTTTATGTCTCATGCTGCCCCGTCTTTCTTCGGGGGGAATGTTTCTCCACCTGGGAGGGTGGAGGGCAGTGCCATCTTTTTCCCGTTTCAGGTTTGGATGCGCAGAAGATATCAGTCATTTGGGCCCCTGTAGGCCTATCAGGGGTACCAACTTTATATGGCCTATTACTCCACTTCATGTCTAATTGTATCCCAGTGTTGGCCACAATGACAGTTCCCAGCCCTCCTGGCCTCCTTTCTGCTCGGTCTTGCACTACACCATCTAGCGCAATACAATTGGTATTTACTACATACTACACTTCATCTTGTTGCCTCCCATTCAGGCTACAGCAGTGCAAACAACTCGTGTACAAATTTTGTCTGCTTCCGTGACGTCATCTGCTGCCACCCCTACTGCGAACTCTTGTAGTACAAGCTATGTTTGGCAAAATTGACTTGGTCTTTAGAGAGAGGTACAGCTGCGTTATTAAGAGGAAGCGGTGTGGATCTCCTTCTTAATCTTCTTGGTCTTCTCCTCCTGTTCTTGCCCTGTCAGACTTTGGAGGATTAAAGACTTCATTGCTGATCCTTTCCCCAAGAAATAAAGGGCCAATATCCTCTTCACCTTCAGACCACAGCCATAACTCTCCTGTGCATGTACGTGTTCTTGTGGGTGGTGTGTCTCATCTGTTAGCCACTTGCCTTCAAGAATCTCATTCTTAGAGGAACTCTAGAGTGTGTAGTTCCTTCTTCTTGTCCAGTTCATCATGTGCAAGTTTAGAGAAAGGACAACACTGTGACTCCTGCTATTGTCCTAGCAGGTATAGGTAGATGCCTTGCTGGGACCGAGGAATGACTCAAAAACATCTTTTGAGTTACCTTGCTCCAATCCCATGGACTCAGTCATTGAGGCAGGGAATGCCTTCTCCAATTTTCTCATAGCTTAGGCTTCGTGATAAATTTAGAAAAGTCCAATCTTCATCCCAGTCAAAGAATTCTTTACCTGGGAATGATCTTTGACACAACCTCATTGAGAGTCTTCCCACCGGACCACAGGATTGAGAAGTTCAGGGCAGTGGCTCGCTCCTTCCTGTCTGAATGGAAAAAACCAGCTCAGCAGTGGTGAGTGATCCTAGGCCTTTTGATTTCACTGGAGAAGCTGGTCCCTCATGGCCGTCTACATCTTTGATCCCTGCAATGGAGGCTGAAGGGATTTTGGTCTCTTCCAAGGGATCCTCTTCAGCTACAGGTCCCTTTGTCGATAGAATTAAGAAGCGACCTCCTATGGGAGTTGAACGACAAAAACCGAATGGAGTGCCTCTTCATTTGTCCCCTCCAGCCTTTTCTGAGTGTTTGGGAGCACATCTAGATCTCCTGACTTCTGTTATGTGGAGTCCTCAGGACAGTCAACTTCACATCAGCATGCTAGAGTTGAAAGCAGCCTTCCTAGCACTTCAGGAGTTTCAAGATAGGGTAATGGGGCACTCCGTTGTTCTGATGTCAGACAACAATACATTGGTAGGTTATGTAAACAAACAGGGGCACTAGTTTCATGCCAGCTTCACTTGATAACAGTCCAGTTGCATCAGTGGGCCATCGACAACTTAGTGCACCTCATGGCCAGTCACATTCCAGGCAAAAGGAATGTAGTGGCTGGCAAGCTAAGTTGTCAGGGACAGGTTTTAGGGTCAGAGTGGTCTCTGTCAGGAGATAGCAGACAGGCTTTTTCATCTGTGTGGGAGACCAGTGATAGACCTCTTTGCAACAAGGTTCAACAGGTAGCTAGAGGTCCATTGTTCAGTAGTTCCAGATCTTTTTGCTGAGCCAGAGGACGCCCTTCAACAGCCTTGGGTCAATCTGGATTTTCTACGCCTTACCCCTTTTTGCCTGCTCCGTCATGTCCTGAACAGAGTAATGATTCCCCAGAATTTCAGGATGACCTTAGTAGCTCCTTTGTGGCCTGAAGCAGAGTGGTTTCCAGTTTTGCTATCTCTGCTCTTAGTGGTCTCAAGAGAAATACCACCTTGGCACAATCTCCTCTGTCAACCTCATGTAGAGAGATACCATCAATCGGTAGGATCTCTATCTCTTCACGGATGGAGACTATCCAGCATCTCTTGCGAGTGAGATGCTTTTCTCACAGAGCAGTGACACAGATGTCTGGTTATTTCAGGAGATCTTCTTTAGCTGTGTACCAGGGAAAATGGGCTGTCTACTGATTGGTGTCACTGATGGGGTTTCGCTCCACTCAGAACTTCTATTCGGCAGATAGCTGATTTACTGATCTTCCTCAGAGCAGAAAATACCTTTCTGTTTCTGCTAGTAAGGGCTACAGGGCTGCCTTGGGATTGGTTCTTTGTCTGAGGAATGTGAACCTAACTTCATCTTGGGAAATCTCTATGCTGCTCAAAAGTTTTGAGCAGTCCTGTTCTCATAGAGAACTCAAACTTCCTGCCTGGGAGCTGACTCTGGTGCTAAGTAGTCTGATTCGAGCCCCATATGAACCACTATGTCAGTCATTGGACAGAGATTTGACTTTCAAGACAGTTTTCCTTCTAGTCTTGGCTTCAAAGAGTGGTTGAACTCCATGGCCTGGCTTTTGATGTAAAACATACCGGGGGTTGGGGGTCTGTAGCCGTCGAATTTGTCCCGGAATTGTTGCCGAGGCTCAAATTCCCTTGGTTCTTCATGATGACAGATTTGCCTCCTTTTCTATCCCTTCCCTAGGGAATTTTGTTGACAACAATGTAGATGAATTACTTCTTTGTACTGTCATCACACTGCGTGGTTACCTAATAAGGACTGGACACCTTAGACCGGGGTGCCAAAGACTTTTTGTTAGCACAGGGCAGGTAAAGAAAGAAGTGTCCAGGAATTCTACCATTTTATTTAGGTTATGTGAAGTGATTAAACATGTCTACTCCTTATCATTAGTTTTTACTGCCAATACTGTGCGTGCAAGAGCATTAGAGGACTAAGCTCCTCCTTGGCATTCAAGAAGAACTTGTCTGTTCATAGGATTTCTGGGCTCAGCTCGTGTCGCTGCGCGAAATATCCTTTAATCTATTATTTCTAGGGTAAATGTACTAACACATACCAGAGAATAAATAAAATAAAGAAAAAGGTCAGTATAACTGACTCGCTCACCCTCCAAGAGGATGTCGGTATGAACACTAGGCGAGTGAGACCACTACCACGAGCCAAATGCCAATAGAAATCTCCCACTACAAAAACCCTCCATGAGGGGAGCCGACCCACAGAGTGAGCAGCTCGTACTACTACTACTCCATCCCATGCTGCCGACTGCTGCGCCTCTGGTGGTCATCCTTTTCGTTAGCGCACACCAGTCACACGTGCTATTTTTCTCTGTGTTTTTTGTGCCCTTTCGTTGGATTTATCTATAATGGAGCGTGCAGCTATCGCAGCAGCTAAGTTAAGTACTCAGTATTTATGGTTAGTTGGTTTTTTCCGGCCCTGAGTCAGTATTTGCCGTTTTTTAGGTATAAATACGAACTCTGGGTCGGAAGCATGGCAGCATGGTTCTGCCTCGTGGTGGGTTCGTTCTTGGTCTCCCATACCTAGAACATCCCCTTATCTGTGTACGCTCTATATTAATTATCCGTTTTACTTAGGGTACTGTCTACTCAGGTTTGTCATGCATGCATGTCTTTTACCTTATGTAGGCTTCTTCTATCCAGACCCTAGTCCCGGCTCTTAGTATCGGCCTCTGACTAGCTTTGAGTGGTAGACTTACCTTCGGGTTAGTCGTACACTCCTGGGTTTTTTCTCCTACTATATTGCTTTCTTTCTTTTATTTTTATTTAATTATACTATGTATTTTGTTATAGTTAGGTTAGTTAGGCGTCTGGCTTAGCCTAGGTCCTGGCTCATTGAGCCTATACTACCGCTCATCAGTTTGGTTGCTTCCCTATAGCATCTCTCTGATCAGTTGGTTTTGGCCCAGTGGGCCTATATGCTACCGCTTTTCAGTTCAGTTGCTTCCCGATAGCATTTCTCTGATCAGTTGGTTTGTCCTAGGCTTAGTTGTCTTGTTTTGGTCTTACCGCCTCGTGGTCACTACGTGATCACGAGACAGCCAGACGCCTGCCCAGTCACCTTCCCCCCCCTCCCGCTCTTCCATAGAGTCGGGGGAGGGTGGGTCGGTCTGCCCATGCTCGCTCCACATACCCGAGCCTGCCTCCCTCTCTCCCCCCAGGCGGAGGGGCTAGGGAGACGGGACAGACCCAGACTGGACTCGACCTCTCCAGCTTCTCGGTCCGGCCGGGTGGTAACGTGGTGGGAGGTACTGGCCTTTCCCCCCATCCGTTGCTACCTTGTCGCTCCGTGCTAGCTCGTGCCTGTATGTCTTCTCGCTCTTTCCCACCTTACTAGGGCTCCTTTCCTGATCGGAGTCCTGGCATCCAGCGGAAAGATGTTAGTCCACCCAGTAGAGTGGACCGGAACATACAGTGGGTCCCTGCTAACCTTACCGTATTGCTGAGTTTCTACACTCCGCTACGCACTGGACTTGGTCCGGTTCGTTTGAGTTTTAGGTTTAAGTGTTATTAGATTAACTATAAGTTTATCTTAAGTACCTTAAACCATTCCCCCCTCCCTTACATGTCTTACCGGATCTCTCCGGGATTATAGCCTATTCAGGCGAAGCAGGGAGGGGTTATGCCCAAATTTTTTCCGAGCTCCGGCATGCAACGGAGTTCTTCTGTCCTTTAGCCTGTAAGTGATATTCTTTAAGATACTCATGTGTCTTCCCACTTACAGGCCACCAACTGTGAGCATCCGGATGCGCCGCCACACTTCAGGACCATGTGGACACGAAGTTTGCCGGTCCATGCTCCATGCGCGACTCCGCACGGGGACATCCAGGTCTGGTACCATGAGACGTGTACCATATGTTACGATCTGGTGAGCCAGCTTTTAGACGGGGTAAGTATTCCATCTCCGGTAGCTGCTCCGCTTCTGTTTTAGTGCTTAAGTTTTCATCATTCACTTTAACTTAAGGCATCTAAGTTTAAGTTATACTTTAAGTTTTAGTTTAAGTGATTCTTAAATCTAATCTACGCCCTCTCTTCCAGGCGCCGGCAGTGAGGGATACCGCACTGGCAACCCTGCGGGCCTGGGTCGGCGGTTTTGGGAAGAACGCCGCCAAGGGTATGCCCTACATCCTAGAGAAGCGGTTGGCGGTATTAATCTTCCCCGGAGGCAAGGCGACAGGATACGTCGACCCAGTAGAGGCGGCCCCGACTATCGCCTTCATCCAACAACAGCTGGCTGCCTCATTAACTGACCAAGACCAGGATATCTCCACGGACGTCGCGACTTTAGATATTAATGTGGAACCTATGGTAGGTGTAGACGACCTGTTGGTCGAGGTAGGTAAGGTGGACAACCAAGGGTCACCCTTGGGCGTAACTGTTTCTTCTACTCCTGCAACCTCTCCATCCTTCCAAGGCTTTACAGGTGATGAATTGTATACTCCTCCTGACGCTTCGGTTAGACCTAAGGTCAAGGGTCAAGCAGTGAAATCCTTGACTAAGACGTCGTCGTCGTCTAAGAAGACGACTTCGGCTTCATCCTCCTCGCGTAAGTCTCCGGCTGGGAATCCCGGAGCAGACAGGTCTAAAGCTTCTAGCTCCGGTTCTAAGTCCTCGAGGAGTAAATCCTCCAGAGAGAGATCTCGCACTCCGGCAGAGTCACCAGTTCCGCTACCCTTGGTTCCGATTCAGAGCCACCCCTCCACCTCCGCAGCAGCTCCGGCTTTGGACTCCAATGCTAGCCTGTTGCAACAGGTGGGCGACCTGGTTGGGTCCCTAAAGAGTAGCATGGAACAAATGATCTCTCGATTGTCGGATAGGATTACTTCCCAAGACTCCATTATAGCCGGACTGAGAGAAGCCCCTCTAGCCTCTCCTCCACTTTCCAATACGAGTGGAACTCAGCTTCCTCCGTATGACTCGCTACCTCCGTTCTCGATGAACAACCCATGGAGAGTAGCGTCATACGCCCCCTTCCAAGACGGTCTCATTTCTATACCGGAATTTGGAACTCGAAGGATAGAGGACTTCGAGTTCTACCCGGAAGACCTCCAGCCTCCGTTCATAGGCTACGCAAGGCTCACAGCTTCAGCCATGGTTCGGGATGATAGGGTACCAAAGGAGACAGTCCTCTATTCACGAGACCAGGCTCAGAGAGAATGGCTCAGGTGTTTAGAGGACATGGATTGTTCTAATACCAAGATACAACCTTTTAAGAGTCCCTTTACCATTTTCACAATGGATGAGAGTACCCCGCTCCCGTTCCTGACAAAGATCGCGAGGTCTACCATCCCAGCGGCCCAGAAGGGGGAACCCATACCTCAATTGAAGGAAGCAGATCCCACATCTCCGTTACTCCCCTCAGCCGGAGAATTGTGGGAAGACTTGCCGAACACCTTCTCAGCTGGCAAACTCAAACCGGACTGTGCTATGGAGCAGTTTGGTGAAAAGCTACCCAGGCTCCCAGATAGCCTTATTCAGGCTGAATTTGACGCGAAATCGCGATTAGCCAGATCAATTAACTCTATGGCTATGACCGAGGTAGCAACCATAGCCTATGGCTCAGAACCGCTTTTTAAGATCATGACCAAATCCCTGACTCAAACGGTACAGGCAGATATGTTTGAGTTTGCCACTGCTAGAACGAATTGTAGGAAGCATGTCCTACAAGAGGCAACCATTCGGCATGAGCCGAATAGGTTACTCTCGTCTAACATCTGGGGAGCAGATCTCTTCCCAGAAGCTATGGTGAAGGAAGTCCAGTCAGAGGCTACGAGGCTGAACCAGAGCCTTAAGGACCGTTGGGGCCTTACGGCTAAGAGGAGGCAAGACCTAACAGCGAAAGGTAAGGGGCAGAGGAAACCCAGGCGTTTCCAACCTTACCAGAAAAAACAGCCACGCTTTCCTCAGCAAGTTCCAGCGGTGCCCTTAGTGCAAACAGCCCAACCTTCCACTTCTAAAGCTCAATCACAGCCAATTTATGTGATATCCCCTCAGCCTCAGCCCTCCACCTCTTACGCCATCTCTCCAGCTTACAATCAAGCCTTCGAGAGTCAAGCTTCACAGAAGTATGACCGCTCGGGTAAGGAGGCAGAGAGGTAAGCGTTCCTTTCGTGGGAGAGGATCGGAGGCCCCTTTAATAGGGGAAAGCACTTCAGAGGAGGCCGAGGCGGTTACCAGAACCAATGAAGAACTTCAGGTAGGAGGGAGGCTGTTTCACTTTCGCCACCGGTGGAACTTCAGCGAATGGGCTCAGAGCATAGTGTCAAAAGGCCTGGGTTGGAGCTGGTTGACGAACCGCCACCTCATCCAGACCTTTCCGTCAACTTCCTTCCAAGGAATTGACAGAGTACGCGGAGGACCTCCTTCAGAAAGGAGCTATAGCGAGAGTCAAGAGATTAAAATTTCAAGGTCGCTTGTTCAGCGTGCCAAAGAAAGGCTCACAAAAAAGAAGGGTAATCTTAGACTTGTCCCGCTTAAACTTAGCCATCCGCTGCGACAAGTTCAAGATGCTCACGATCTCGCAGGTGCGGACCTTACTTCCCCGTGGGGCCGTCACCACCTCTATCGATCTTACAGACGCCTACTATCATATCCCTATTGCAAGACACTTCCGTCCGTATCTGGGTTTCAAGATAGGAGACCAGACATTCTCCTTCAAGGTAGTTCCCTTCGGACTCAACGTGGCACCCAGGGTGTTCACGAAGCTAGCGGAAGTGGTAGTGCAACAACTCAGGACACAAGGATTATGGTAGTAGCGTATCTCGACGATTGGTTGATCTGGGCTTCAACAGTCGAGGAATGCAACAGAGCTACACTGAAAGTGATTCAGTTCCTGGAATATCTAGGCTTCAAGATAAACAGGACCAAGTCAAGTTTAACTCACTCCAGAGTCAAACTTTCAGTGGCTGGGCATTCAATGGAATCTATCCTCCCATACTCTGTCGATTCCATCAACCAAAAGGAAAGAAATAGCGAAGTCAGTCAAGCAATTTCTAAGTCACAAACTGGCGTCAAGGAGGACTCAGGGAAGGATCCTGGGTTCTCTCCAGTTTGCATCAGTGACGAACGTCTTAATGAAAGCCAAACTGAAAGACCTAACCAGAATCTGGCGCTCACGAGCAAATGTCAGGTCCAGGGACAAACTATCCTCAGTCCCTCTGATTCTAAAGAATCGACTTCGGCCGTGGGCGAAAGTCAAGAATTTGTCAGTGTCAGTACCCCTTCAGTTCCCTCCACCAGGGATCACCATCCACACAGACGCGTCCTTAAGCGGTTGGGGAGGGTATTCCCAGGTCAAAAAGGTTCAAGGAACTTGGTCACCTCAGTTCCGTCAGTTCCATATAAACGTACTGGAGGCAATGGCAGTGTTCTTGACTCTAAAAAAGTTGCGCCCACCAAAGTACTCCCACATAAAGCTAGTTCTGGACAGCGCAGTGGTAGTACATTGTATAAACAGAGGAGGCTCCAAGTCACGTCATCTAAATCATGTCATGGTAGCCATCTTCTCCCTGGCAGACAAGTTCAGTTGGCATCTCTCCTCCACTCACATAGCTGGAGTGAGAAACGTCATAGCAGACGCGCTATCCCGATCAGTGCCCCTAGAGTCGGAATGTCACTGGACAACAGTTCGTTCCAATGGATCCTTCAAAGAGTTCCAGGGCTACAGGTGGATCTCTTCGCATCTCAAGCGAACCACAAACTGCCGTGTTATGTAGCCCCCAACCTGGACCCTCTGGCCTATGCCACGGACGCCCTGGCTCTAGACTGGAACATCTGGAAGAAGATTTATGTCTTCCCTCCAGTGAATCTTCTCATGAAAGTTTTAAACAATCTCAGGACATTCAAGGGTCAAGTGGCTCTAGTAGCCCCAGACTGGCCGAAGAGCAATTGGTATCCCCTAATTCTGGAACTGGGCCTTCGTCCTCTTCGGATCCCCAATCCCAGGCTCTCCCAGTCAGTACAAACGAAGACTGTGTTCGCTTCCTCAGGGATTCTCAAAACCCTAACTTTATGGATTTCATGAAGTTTGCGGCAAAAAAAGATGCGAATATTGACCCTCAGAATATTCTCTTCTTGGAATCCGATAAAAGGGATTCAACTTTGAGACAGTATGATGCTGCTGTCAAAAAGTTAGCAATCTTCCTGAGAGAATCAGATATTAGAATCATGACAGTTAATTCAGCTATATCCTTTTTCAGATCCTTATTTGAAAAGGTTTAGCAGCTAGCACGATTACGACAAACAAGTCAGCCTTGAAAAAGATATTTCAATTTGGGTTCAACATAGACTTGACGGATTCCTACTTCTCGTCTATTCCTAAGGCATGTGCTAGACTTAGACCTTCTGTAAGGCCTACGTCGGTTTCATGGTTCTTAAACGATGTTCTAAAACTGGCTTCAGAAACCGATAATGACACATGCTCGTTTATAATGCTCTTAAGAAAAACCCTATTTTTATTAAGCTTAGCTTCAGGAGCAAGAATTTCAGAACTGTTGGCTTTATCCAGAGATCCGGATCATATTCAATTCCTTCCCACAGGGGAAGTCCTACTTTCTCCGGAACGTAGCTTTTTAGCAAAAGAATGAAGATCCTTTGATGAGGTGGGAACCTTGGAAGGTGCTACCCCTTCCACAAGATGTATCTCTTTGCCCAGTTTCAACCTTACGAGCCTTTCTGTCCAGGACCTCCTCATCCTCATCGGGTCCCCTCTTTAAGAGGGAAAAAGGTGGAACTTTATCCATTAAAGGCATCAGGCAACAAATCCTGTACTTTATTAAGCAAGCCAATCCTGACTCTTTCCCGAAAGCACATGATGTCAGAGCAGTAGCCACCTCAATTAATTATTTCCAACATATGAACTTCGATGAGTTGAAAAAGTATACCGGATGGAAATCGCCGACAGTGTTCAAACGTCATTACCTTAAGTCCTTGGAAGCTCTGAAATTTTCAGCAGTAGCAGCGGGTAAACTAGTTTTCCCCTGACTCTAGCTAATCGGTAGTAGAAGATTCAGTCCTCCTTTCTACCTGCCTCACCCAACAGTTCGTCTATTCCTGCCTTGTTCATTTACATTCACCTTGTGTCTTAGCTGCTTTTATGATGGTGTAGTGGGGTGCCCTTATTTTTGCTAGGGACACTCACAGATGATTATAGATATTGATCTCATGGATGTTACCCCCTTATTTTATTTTTATGCTAGGGGATACATCTTATTTATAATGGTTACGGGTTTTGTATATTAAGTCATATACATTCCTTTATATATTATCATTGTTGATTAATTTGTTCATTGGATTATATTAATTGCTATAATATTTTTGATACATGCCTTTACACAGATACCATTTTGATACATGTAAGCCATTTTACCTCTGTATATATGTAAATTACCTTATGTTAAGAAACATGATTAGAATTAAGTGTAATTTAAGCATATTTCTATTTTTGTATCACTGTGTATATGTATCTTTTTAGCAATATCTTCTTTTTTATATTATTTTTGTTTTTTATTTGAGAAAACTTATTCTAATTTATTTTATTATTTTTGTTTTCAATCTTGTGCTATTTCTCTGGTACGGTTTCGCGCAGCGACACGAGCTGAGCCCACGAAAAGGGTGGGATTTTTGACGTAAGGAAAAATCTATTTCTGGGTCGGTTTTGCTCGTGTCGCCAGCGAAATCCCGCCCTACCCATCCCTTCGCCCAAGATTGTCTGCTAACTTCAGGATGGCCACCAGAGGCGCAGCAGTCGGCAGCATGGGATGGAGTAGTAGTAGTACGAGCTGCTCACTCTGTGGGTCGGCTCCCCTCATGGAGGGTTTTTGTAGTGGGAGATTTCTATTGGCATTTGGCTCGTGGTAGTGGTCTCACTCGCCTAGTGTTCATACCGACATCCTCTTGGAGGGTGAGCGAGTCAGTTATACTGACCTTTTTCTTTATTTTATTTATTCTCTGGTATGTGTTAGTACATTTACCCTAGAAATAATAGATTATAGGATATTTCGCTGGCGACACGAGCTGAGCCCAGAAATAGATTTTTCCTTACGTCAAAATCCCTTTTTTATTGCTGGTTCTTGGCTTCACCAAACCACTCTCACTTCCTTCTACCTGAGGGACGTTGCCCACAGGTCCTTGGACACTTCTTCCTTGGGTCCAGTGGTGGCTGCTTAACAAGTTGTGTAACTCATCCAGTGTCCCTGGTGGGACGTAGTTTTTATCTTGCCGAAGATAATGGTATGATAGTGAGAATGATTGAGATGGTTAGTCTCTTTTCTCTCCCCCTTTTACCTTTTCTTCTCTACCTATGGGCAGTAAGAAGATGGACCTATCATACGTTAGAACTGGCTGGTACAGGTGAGTGAAGTAGCCTAAGTGTTAGAGTATTCTATACTTTTCTACAAGAATATACCTTCCAGTAGCAAACCTTTTTTCTCTCTAGTAAGGGAGAGAGGAATGATAACAAACCCATATACAGTGGACTCCCCATATTTGTGGGGAAGCACACTTGAAAATTGTATTTGGAAACAAATTATGACCAGGAGAGAATTAAAAAGTCTAATTTAACTTTGTATGTATATCAATTTTGAAACTAAAGAAAGAGGTTTCCATTAGTAATTTACGTAGCATTCAAAAGTGAATTTCCTTTCTCTTGGGCTTAAAATTTGTGAAGTTTTTATGATGTAGTGTTCAACTAGGAATTCATATTGGATCAGTCACCATCACAGTTCCTATTTGAGAAGTCATTAATGCTTATAGATAACCTGGTAATGCAGGTACTACTGACCTATTGTCATTTGAATTTGGATTGGGACTGAAGTGAATGGTGTTTTTGATTAAGTAGTGGGTTGGTGGTGAAACAAATTTTAAATGTTTATGAAAGAAAACCCAATATGTATTTACAGGAGAAAGTCTGGGGTGTATCTTATGAAATTGGGGAATCAGATCTCAAGCAGGTTTTGGCCCATCTAGATCACCGTGAAAAGGATGGTTACCAGCGCACACCGGTTATGTTCTACCCTCAAGACCCTTCTGTATCTCCATGGGAACTTATAATTTATCTAGGTAAGGTTACAATGCAGTGGGCCACCTTATGTAAGAACATCTTATTTTACTATGTGTTAACACAAAAAAATCAGGGATTGTTGAATGTTCAGATGCACATTGGTCAAAAGAATTCCCCGACTTGCTGTATTCGTTATTGAACCTGTGCTATTAGTGTCACTTGGGTTGGTATGCTGAAGAGTATGGCTATTGCTGTAACGCTTATGTCACTCATTTCTTTATTCTTAGTTAACATTAAATAAAGAAGTGATTCAGCTTTGGTAAAAGAGCCAAGAACTTTGTTACTTGGTACTAGTCAGACTTGTTTGTTTTAAAAATAGCCAGTTTCAACTTATTTGTCCGCCCACAGGTGAACATGCGGTAGTGTGCAATTAGCATTCCAATAACATTGGCTTATTGAGAAAAATACAGTATTTACCTATTTCTTCAATAACCTCAATAACATATTTGACTGTTTACAGTATATACAAAGAACCATAGCCCCTTCTTACATAAATCATAACTATGCCAGTTTGTATCGATAAAACTATACTACTAATACAAGCACACTTAAGACAAGTTTAAATAAAAAAAGTCTACCAAGATCAAGCAAGAATGAACGATGAGCATTCAATAATTATGTTTTAGTACCTCATTAGTAAATCCCAGGTTACAAGTAGACATATCCTCACAGACTGGTCAAATTTGAAGATTTATACTGTGTACAGTTTCATTGTTTGCATATGAAAATAATTTTATTATGATACCAAAGTAATATCTACCTCTATAAACTAAAAAATAACCTTTAATGATGTTTACTGCTAGAACATGAAGCATGGACAAGCAAATGTTAGACATATGCTACTGATTCACCAGATTATTATAGTATATTGGCCTTCTTTCAAGTTCGCATTCATTCCATTTCAGTGAAAATTACTTTGTATTGTAACTTTTTTTTCTTATTAATTCTGTCTGTCGTTCCAATGTATGTACATGTTTTTGGTTTTCCGTAAGAGAGAGAGAGAGAGAGAGGGCATAATTGGTGGATGGATGGTTAACGATTTAATTGGCTGTTGGTGAGTTCTGGGTTGTCTGCTGGTGTGGTTGGAGTTAGAGTTATGATCAGAGTTTTGAGGCAGTCTGTAATCAGTGCCTATGATGGTCAGTAGTGTCGGCAGCAGTCTTTGAAGAGTATTGAAGGTACTGATTATCAGTTAAATTGTGTGTTATTGATTTGTTGTTTAATTTGTTGTTAAGTTTGATATTGTTTGCTTTAGAGTTGTTGTGCCTGTGTTGTTAGATTTGTTGTGCTTATAAATGTCTGTTGAGCTATCTATGAGTAGTTGTTGTTGGTGAGCTGTTGTGGTTTCTTGTTGTTGTGTTGTGGCTGTAGTCCTAGTTTGTTTGTTGTGTTGTTGAGTTGTGGTTGTAGTCCTTGTTTGTTTGTTGTATGTTGAGTTGTGGGTTGTGGTCCTTGGTTGTTGTGTTGTGGGGTTGTGGTCCGTGGTTGTTGTTGTGTGGTTATAGTTCTTTGTTGTTGGTTGTGTGTCAGTTTGTGGCAGTTGTTGGTGTCTCAGTGACCTCGACCAGCAGACAGCACAGCATAGCCCTGAGTATCTGGAGTTGGGGTGAGTACATGTGTTTGTTTTTTGTTGTGTGTGTAGGTTAGTCAATTGTCCTGTGTTTTTTCTGCAGCGTGAAGAGGAAAGTGTGGCTGAGGGTGAGTTTGGCAGCCGGATTGGTTAAATTTATGTGGGGGGGTCTTGCCCACTTGTTTTTAGCTTGTGATCCTGCCACATAGGCATCCTTGTATGCTGTAATATGTCATCAACACTCTAAGGATTAAGGAGTTCAGTGGGATTTTAAACTATAGTATTTTTCAAAAAGTTATTTAGCAAAATAGGCCCAAAAACACCTAGTCACTGAGCTGTTATAATGATATATACCGTATACGTTGGACAAAACTGTTTAAGTGCAAGTATGCAAAGTACTATTCTGACAAAAAAACCACAATACATACCATTGTCATCATGCCATGCATTAACTGAAATTTGTCACATTCCAACAGAAGTTGCTGTGGTAGTTATATTCTCCTTCCCCAGACAGCCTCGTAGACAATATTTCATGCTACAGGATTTTGAATATAAACTTACTCATCTACGTAGTTTATGTGCAAGAAATTATTAAAAAACAGGTTTGACGTAGGAAAACCCATTTTTGGTAGTCGCTGTTGAGTTCTCAAAGGAGTTACCCTCCATAGTGTGTGCCAGCGCCCCATGGTGACTAGACTAATATCAAAGAAATATCTTTTAGCCTGGTTTTGTAGTTGGGTATTATGCCACAATGATAAACGCTATGACACATGTTATAGTAGAATGGACTCAAAATACAAGAAGGCATTTTGTCTTGTCTTCAGCGAAGGTGTACCCAGTTTCCTACGTCAAGAGTACAGAAGAAGTGACTATTGCGCATGCACATTGGTCGTCTTGTTTTATGATCGGGCTAGTTAAAAGCCCAAGAACCATTGATTGATTGATTGATTATGAAATTTAGGTCTTGAAGACCAAGCACCAGAACCCATCAGGATTATTCAGCGCTCTAATGAAAAGGAAATATATATGTAAATTAGTATGATAAATTATGAATAAGTGAATGATACCAGTGTTCAGATATGAATGGAAAAAAAATAGTTATGATAATAGATAAAATCAATAAAAAATAAATAATTATTGAAAGTGAAATTTCATATTTAAAAATATGTATTTTATAAAATAAAAAATGGCTAAAATCTTTACTAAATATACTGAAATCATATCTCATTAAAATAACCAGATTCTTTCAGAGAACCCATAAGGTTATCTACCTGAACACCATCACTTAGAATTTCTAAAATAGTCTTCCCAGTTATGAAGTACTTTTTACCCTAAAGCGATAAAATCTAGGACAGTGCACCAGCATGTGCTCAACGGATAGCTGACCATCACAGTGCGCACAAACTGGGGCACTGGCTACCTCTTAAATATAACTATGGGTGAAGTGGGTATGGCCAATCCTAAGCCGTGTTAGGATGATCTCGAATCTTCTGATGCAATTAAAACCTGAACTCCAAAAATCAATACTTTTTCTAATATTTGTTTACTTCCTATTTGTGGATAAAATAGGGGAAGTCCATCTCTGTTACCTGCTTCACTATCAGCCAGTTCATTCCCTTCAATACCAGTGTGCCCAGGAACCCAATAAACTTGATTGATTTTTGGCGAACAGAAAGATAAAAAGGACATTCTTGGGCCTTTTGAATTAAGGGATGGGTAGGGTTAAACTTCTTTAGGGCTTCTAAAACACTTCTTGAGTCACTATATATGACTGTGGATTTAAATTACTTATCAGATGCAAGATTCAAAGCATCAACTATGGCTGTTGCTTCAGCAGTGAATATGGATGAGGAGTCTGGTAACTTTTTTAAATATGATTCTCCCTTACACACCACTGCACAGCCCACTCCATCTACTGATTTTGTTCCATCAGTATAGATTTTCCTGTCATTTAATTGCCTCTCATCATGCTCCAAAAACTTGTTTCTGATTTCTTCTGAATGACCTTTTTTTCTCTATCTCTTTAGTACTACATACATCTATTGCTGGAAAAAACCAAGGAGTGATAACAGGATGTTTAACTTGTATGATCATTTGCATTTTTTTATTTTCATCCTCCAGTTCACCCAGTTGTCTGATTTGAAATAGTGTTGAAGGTATACTAAATCGAAAAAGACTTGAATCACACTTTGTTCATACGTGGAACAAACCTTCGGTCTTAACAGTAGGATAATCTTCTGGTGGTAGCTGGAAACCGGTAAAAAAATCATAGATTGTAAAACAAGGAATCTGTGGCATATGGCAGCTCATGCACATACAGGGTGGATGTTTGGTCAACAACCAAGCTCATACCCCACAATATGCCAGTCTTTCTTTTACTGCCATGGAAAGCGGAGTTTCGCTTCGCTCTCCTTTTCCAAGCTGTTTTTTTTATCTTAGCCTGCGCTTCCCAGAAGTTTTGTGGACGCCAGTGTTTTTAGACAAGCCATCCTTGTTTACCGTGTTGACATTCTTTAAGATAGATGCTTTTGCAGTAGATACGTCATTCACTATGCATCAGCATCGCTTGCGTTGTGTATAATGAGCTGGTCCGTCTCCTAGAGAGTATTACTGTACCAGTTTCAGGATCTCAAAAGAAGGATTCTTCCTAGTGCTTTTCAGCCACATGGTGTATCTCAGACATGCCTCCTCAGGTCAAGTGGTAGCTGATGGGATTCTACATAGATACTTTCAATGGGTTAAGTTCTAAAAGCTCCAGTGCAGATCCTTAGCCCCATATTATGCACAATGTCTAATTCCTTAAGTTTAGTCTTTGAAGTAGATGAGTATACGTACTTGGCAGCCGTAGTCTTAACTTAGATAAGCATACTGCACTGTAAAGCCTTAATAATTAAAATTAGGTATTACTTTTAAAATACTTAGTGATCTCTTCACTTTCACTTTTAACTGGTCAGTATGATTATGTATTCCAAGAGAGCTTTTCATCAAAGACCATTCCTAAAACTTTTACTTCAGTGGATAAGGTAATCCTTAGTTTGGCGCCTGCAGAACCGAACAGAGACAGTTTTTGATTTGGACCAAGAACCATTACTCTGTTGGTCAATGCAGGATGAACCTTTACCCAAATCCCATGGCTTTTTGTCAGGGAAGTAGGAGGGTTTTGAGGACTCAACAGCAACAACGAAAAATGGGTTTTTCCTATGTCAAAACCTGTTTTATGAAACCTTTTTCGGTAAAAAAGAATACGAAACTAAGCAAGAAGATATGTTTTAAGTGTAAAGTTCTTTAGTCAGCATACCCACCTGTTAAGAAGACCCCTGTTTTTCAGCTGTAGGGGTTATGGGGTCAGGACTAACCATACCTCCTACTGATACACAGTGCAGTCAAATTTGTTCCAGCTCATGGCAGTAGTGTTTTAAGAGTGCTGACTCTGATGACCCATTACATTCAGAGACCTCTTCAAAAGATACATTTCTGAAGAAGGCCAATGATGTACTTAATATCTTAATGTAATGTGATCTAGGAAAGGAATGTGGGTTAACCTTTTTAATGAGGGACACTTAAAAGTTATTCTTAGCCCTTGTAGAGAGAGTGGTTTATTTGTGCTAGGATATAGGAAAATTGGACCATCTGGGATGTTTGCCGTGACCTCTAGGTAAACCTTAAGTGTTCTGTCTACTAAATTGAGTTTTCTTATAAGGATAGGAGATTTCCTTCTTGAAGGATTCTCATTCTTGGCCAGGAAAGAGTTTGTGTCATATATCGTCCCCGTCTAAGAAAGCCCAATTCACTTATACAAGTTCCTGATGCTAATACTACCAGGAAGATTGCTTTATGAAGCATGTGAGTTTTGATTGTGTTAGGTCCATTGAATTGAGGGGTACATAAAAGTTTTAAGTACTGTATACATAAAAGTTTCAAGTACCTTATTCAGGGACCAAGTACTAATTGGAAGTCTTTTGGGAGTGGGTCTTTGTAGAGAGAAAGACCTCTGAAGGGAAGTGACAACTTCTATGCTGGAATCAGTCCCGAATCCATAAAGCAAGGGTTCCGTTAATGCTGCCTTGTATATCATAATTGTTGTAACTGCAAGGTGCTTGTCTTCAAAGAGGTATATAAGAAAATTTAGAAGAGTTTCTATAGAAATCTTAATTGGGCTGTCAGTATTGATATAATCTAACCATGTTTTCCATATGGACTGGTATTACCGGATAGATGGATATCTGTAGTTTTTGCACTAGGTACCTAGCAATATTGGGTGAGTAGTTTTCATGGTAGATTATAGTATTTAGAAAATCCACACATGAAGATCTCGGCTTAGAAAGGAGGATGCATAAACGACTTTCCCTCCTACTCTCTGGGATAGGTCAGCAGATGGTAGTGGAATTGATCTCTTCACCCATTGTTGAAGTAATAGGAACTAATGCCTGTTTGGCCAGGGGCTGTTAGGTAAGCTGTTCCTTTGAAGGTTGGGAGTTTGTTCAAAACCTTCGAAATCTGGGACAATGGAGGAAAAAAATATATTGTCTTCCAGTTCCAGTCTTGTAGGAAGGCATCTCTTGCTGTTGCTTGACTGACCAAATTCAGGGAGACACATGCTGGTAGTTTGTGATTCTTGCATGTGGCAAACAGGTCCACTTCCGGTTGTGGAAGTAGGTTGTTTATTGTTTGAAAAGAGTGGGTGTCCAATGTCCACTCTGTTGAGGCTGTCCTCTTCCTTGATAAAGAGTTTGCTATTACATTGAGATCCTGTAAGGTGAATTTCAGACTAGTGCCACTACTTTACCTGCCCCATCCAAAGGATGACTAACATTAATATATTGAGAGGTGAGTGTAATCCCAATTTCTTGATGCAGGACATTGTAGTCGTGTTGTCTAGAACCAACAGAATGTGTGCCTCTTCCGGGGGTTTGAGTTTCTTGAGAGACAAAATGACAGCCATCAGCTCTAGGAAATTCCTATGACAATTCTTGAGAGTAGCTTACCACCTCTCTGCCACCCAACGATCCGCCCAATATCCTCCCCAACCTGTCAACGAGGCATCTGTGTGTATTGTCACTTTTACAGATGGAGGAGTCAGGGTGACCTGTTTTGCTGGAGATTCCTTCCTTGTCCATGGCCAAAGTATCTCCCCAACTTTCTGATTCATTTTGTGAGATTTGTCTCATCTTTTTTCTTGCAAGTGACAGCCAAAATTTGTTCACGTTTTTCAATTGTAATCTAAGTGCAGTGGACCCCCTGTATTCGCTTTCTCCAGATTCACGGACTCACACATTCGTGGATTTCTCTCAGGAACATTTCCCCGCATCATTCGCGGAAAATTCGCACATTTGCGGAAAATTCGCACATTCGCGGTATTTTTCCATGAGAAATATCCACAAATTCCTGTTTTTTTTTTTTTTATCAATTTCATCATGAAATGCACTTTTTGTGATAAAACTATTAAAAAACCAAGTATAAAAATTTTTAGTAGGTTTTTCTTGGGGTTCCAAACATTTGCGGGTTCTAACTATTCACGAGGGGGTCTGGTATGTATCCCCCGCGAATGTGGGAGGACCACTGTATTGGATCTATTACTGATGCAAACTGCAGCAGACCCATCATACATTCTAATTGCCGTCTGGAAACAATGGACTGTGTCAGGAACCTTTTGAGGTTTTTCCTTATTCTGTTCTGATTTGAGGGGGAGATACAAAAGGCTGTGAAAATTATCCCAACACATTCCCAGCCACTGAAACTGCTTGCTGGGTGTGACACGGGATTTTTTTCTAATTTATTATAAAACCTTTTGACTAGAGTCTGTTGACTGCTCTTAGGTTTTTCAAGCACTTTTTTCTTGTGGCCCCCAAATTAACCAGTCATGTAAATAAGCTATTAGATGTCTTCCTTCTTTCCTGAGTTCTTGGACAACTACTTTTACCAATTTTGTAAAGATTCCTGGGGGCAATGTTTAGCTTAACCCTTAAATGCCGAAGCGGTAAAAAAAAAAAATGTCTCCCGTGTGCCGGAGGTGTTTCAGAGTGAGCGCGGAAGCGGAAAAAATATTTTTTTCAAAAAATCACAGCGCGCTTAGTTTTCAAGATTAAGAGTTCATTTTTGGCTCCCTTTTTTTTCATTGCCTGAAGTTTAGTATGCAACCATCAGAAATGAAAAAAAAATTATCATTATCATATATAAATAATGCGATATATGATAGCGCAAAAACAAAATTTCATACATAATTGTATTCAAATCGCGCTGTGCGCAAAACGGTTAAAGGTAACAAGTTACTTTTTTTTCGTTGTAATGTACACTAAATTGCGATCATTTTGGTATATAACACATTGTAAAACGATAAAAGCAACACAGAGAAAATATTATCACAAAATAATGCATGAATTCGTAACGCGCGGACGTAAACATATATTTTTTTCAAAAATTCACCATAAACATAAATCTAATATTGTCCTAGAGACTTCCAATTTCTTTCAGAATGAAGACAAATGATTGAATATTACTATACTATAAGAATATTAGCTTACAAATGCAGTTTTCGACCATATCTGACAAGTTAAAGTTGACCGAATGTCGAATTTTTTTAAAATATATTTTTTATATGCAATTATTTTGGAAATAAGAAAAGCTACAACTTTCAAATATTTTTCGTTTTATTCTACATGAAATTGCGCACATTTTCATATATAAAACTCTATGAAATGCCTAATATGAAACGGAGCAAATATTCCGAGAATGGGACGTACACATTTCGGAGATTTGTGGCGGAGAATCCGCGCAGCGGAGGGAAGGAAAGTTTTTTTTTTAAATTCACCATAAATTTAAATATTGTGCTAGAGACTTCGAATTTGTTTCAAGATGAAAATAAATGACTGAATATTACTAGACTGTAAGAGTTTTAGCTTACAATTGCGTTTTTTGACCATTTCGGTAGAGTCAAAAGTTGACCGAACGTGGTTTTTTTTCTATTTATCGTGATTTATATGCAAATATTTCAAAAATGAGAAAAGCTACAACCTTCAATTATTTTTAGTTGTATTCTACATAAAATTGCGCACATTTTCATATATAAAACTTTATGTAACGGCTAATTTAAAATGGTGCAAACATTACCACAATCGCACATATGATTTTTTCGGAAGAGTTACCGCGCGGACATAAAGAAAATGTTATTTTTTTCATAAATTCACCATAAATTGAAATATTGTGCTAGAGACTTCCAATTTGTTGCAAAATGAAGGTAAATGCTTGAATATTACTAGAATATAAGCGTTTTAGCTTACAATTGTGTTTTTCGACCATTTTGGTAGAGTCAAAGTTGACCGAAGGTTGAAAATTTGTCACTTATCATTTTTTATATGAAAATATTTCAAAATTGATAAAAGCTACAACCATGGGTTGTTTTTAGTTGTATTGTGCATGAAATTGCGCACATTTTCATATATAAAACTTTATGTAACGGCTAATTTAAAATGGTGCAAACATTACCACAATCGCATGTATGATTTTTTTCGAAAGAGTTACCGCGCGGACGTAAGGAAAAAGTTTTTTCATAAATTCACCATAAATCGAAATATTGTGCTAGAGACTTCCAATTAGTTGCAAAATTAAGGTAAATGATTGAATATTACTAAAATATAAGAGTTTTAGCTTACAATTGCGTTTTTCGACCATTTAGGTAGAGTCAAAGTTGACCGAAGGTTGAAATTTTGGCTCTTATTGTTATTTATATGAAAATATCTCAAAACTGATAAAAGCTACAATCATGAGTATTTTTTTGTTGTGTTCTACATAAAAATGCGCACATTTTCATATATAATACTCCATGTAACGGCTAATTTAAAATGGTAAAAAAATTATGTCAAAGTGACGAAATAATTTCCGAGATGTGTCACAGATACTTTTTAGTGCGGCAAGAAAGAAATTCGCGCTTGCGCACCTGCGTAACGATTGTAAACAAAACAACACCTTGATCCATGAACTCCCAGCCTCCCCCAAGGTGCGTGATTCAAAAGTTTTAGGCTGGTAGGCCTATAAGTATTTTTCCGCGAATTTTAAAAATAACTTTTGTATGTCGACGTAAAATACGTCCAGTCGGCACCCGAGAGACAAAAAATGTCGACGTAAAATACGTCCAGTCGGCGTTTAAGGGTTAAAAGGCATGACTTCGAACCTGTACGTATTTTTCCCCCATCTGGAACCCTAGGAAGGGGTAGAAGGGAACAGCAATAGGGACGTGCCAGTATGCATCTTTCAGATCTATAAAAACTGTCCAGGTCCCTTTTGGAATGACTGAATGTACTTGGGCAACTGTAGTCATTTGTTTCTCTATGGCTCCTTTCAACAGGGCCTTCTGCATGTAATCTTCCAGAAAGGGGTCTGGTTTTTGAAAGAACCCTTTCGAAGGTTGGGGGATGAAACTATTTCCACCCCAGCCGACCCCCAATCAAACAATTCATGTTGGTATCCCCCTCTTTGCCTTTGTCCTTGATGGGCATTCCAGGTATTGCTTTTCCTTTTCCTTTATAAGATGGTTTTTGGACCTTCTGCTAAGTAGATTGTTGTTCCTTTTGAGGGAGTTGTCCCTTCTGTTCACCTACCTGCTTATGAGGAGAGCTATTGGAGGTGACTGAAGCCCTATATGACTTGATTAGAGCGAGCCTTTTTTGGATTGGGTAAGGGGAAATTTTTGGCTTTTTGTTTCCTGAAATCTTTTCCCAGGAGAGCATACACAGTACATTGTTGTTGATGTTCTTGCTCTTTGGCTTGAGTAACAATAGAATCCTCAAACAAGTCCTGACAGAAGGCATTAGACTGTAATAAAGCAGTCACATTGGGAAGTGGCTTGTTAGTTTTCCAATATCTCCATACGCGCTTTTATGTGCCAGTCTAAAAAGTCATAGAGTGCTTCCCCATGATGTTCTCATAAGGCTTTTAGCCACAGCAGCAAATATTGTCCTGGATTCTTATGGAAGCTTTTTTTTGCGGCAACTTCTACATAGCAAGGAGGAAGTGGTTAAGATACGAAGTAGATGGGTCCTAGCACAAAACACTGATGCTGATCTCACCTGATATCCTCCTCATTGGGGTACCACAAATGGCTGAGTTGCAATATCTAAGGAGGATCTTTTTCCTATTAAAGGAAAGTTGAAGCATTGCACATTCTTTCTTTGGTGGAGTTTTTTAAACTGGGATAACCGAAGCAAATGGTTGTAGTTCTGCCAATGGTTCCCACTTTCTAGTTATTACATAATTCTGAAAGTGTGCCACATGGTTTATTATTTTAGAAAATGTGAAGGGGCAGAAGGCTGGTGGTACATAATGAGTAACCTGAGTTTTATTCATAAAATAAGTATAGATCCATTTCCCATTCAACCGGTAAAGTGTGTTGTCTACAGCTTTCAGTGCTATATTCCCAGGTAAGAGAATAGTTTCCTTTTGATGTTTCTCCATGTCTGGTGAAGGTAGTATCAGGTGCCATTCTGTATTAGGAAATGTTGCCCTGTCTCTTAAACTCAACATGTACAACGTCTATCATGGTCTTTCACTCATTGATGAGATACTTACCATCTGGAGAGAAAATGCACATTGAGGCATCTCGCCAAGGATTATCAGTATTGGAGTAGGATTTTGGAGTCTCTGTTATGTTTTCATCGCAAGACTCATCATCTGAACTGGCCACTTTGTTGATTCCAGTTGAGATTGTACCCTTAGCTCTTGTTTGGGCAGATTTGGTTTCACTCTCCCTATTCTGTTGCAACATGCAAGGCATTTACATTTTGATGTATACGTTCGTTACTGAGTTAATTTCTTTAATTTCTTGTTCAGAATCATGCAGTATGTCCATTATCTGTTACTGTTCAATGGCAAGGGCAGCTTTGATGTTACTCATTATTTCCTTACGGAATTACCAAATACCAAAAACTGTGTATCCCTTTTGGGGGAGCTTGTATAACCTGACTGAGTATCTGCAGCTGAGCTGCAGCTGCCTGTTCCGCAGGAGGCAGAGGTCCTGGGTGAATTACTATAGCCCTCTGAAACTTGTAATTTCCATTGGTTTCAGGAGGATCCTTGTATCCATTTTGAGGGAAGGATCCTGATCAGCTTCTGAAAGCTGCATGGGGATTGTCTTACTTCAATAATGTTTCCCCCATGGCTAGTTGAAAATTGTGCCCCTGATCCTTCTGGCTTTAGCAAGGTTCTTTTGGTATCAAAATCTGCCTCATAATCCATAAGCAATTCCCCTCCAAGTGAGGATTCCTCTTATTTCCTTTGCAGGATGATGCCAAGGTCATGCTACAAATTTTGCACATCTGGCAATCAAACAAATCTGTCCTGATTATTACAGGGACTATGTTTATGGCAGGTGGTATGGGCCATGCCCACGGGCAAAAATACATACCAAGCAACCTGCTAAGGAACATTTTAACCGAGGATCATGTCTCAAGGTGGCCTGGTAGTGAAAAAAACCAAGTTGTTATTAGAAAATTTAATTAGTATGAATTATTTTTAATCATTGACACCTGTAAATATTTACTAATAATAGATCTAATTTTACAGATCAATTTGACTACAATTGTGCATTTTTAGTACATTTTATAAATTAGCTATATTAACTTTAACCTTTTGAGGTTCAGATTAACTTTGAAAACTCGTCTATATCCGTATTACTTAAACTTATCCCTTTTGTATTGGATATTTCGTTTTTAATTTTAATTATAATACCATCCGATGCCACTCAAGCTAGTTTATGACCAACCGGTTTAACTATCCAAAGCCACTTTTTCGTATGGCATAGGTTAATTTCTCTTGTATAATTTATGTTAAACTAAACTCAAAGGAATTTTTAGAGGTTTCTCGGTTAATATAAGCTACTGCTTACATTAGGGTTAAACAAAACCTAATATATTTGCAATATCTCATTGTTTTATTATATATCCTAGTCTACCTTCTTGTCTGATACCCAGCCATATTGTTTCTAGGCTAATACATAGAAGGATATTCACTTTAAAAAGGGATACCTACTTAATGTGGTTAGGCTACTACTTATAGACAAAATTTTATTGATTAGCTAGGCTACATAGTCATAAGCCAAGTTACTTTTTATTGAACCCAGTAAATTTTGAACCTTGAGTATACTGGTTTGTAGTCTTACGTACAGGCTAGGCTACAAAGTCATAGCAAACCAAGTCATTTTGCTAAGCTTAGAATACTTTATATTTATTTATTAGGGTAAGGACAGTAGAATTAAGGATATTATTAAAATTACTGTAGAATTAAGAAACTTTATTAAAGTACTGTAGAATTAATTACAATTCTTTAATTTTTCCTTCCAGTAACTTGTTTACACTAGATTACTAAGCTGTTGAGGCCAATTCTCTGTTACTATTTCACGGGACGACATAGGATAGGCCCAGAAAAGGGATTTTGACAAAGGAAAAATCTATTTCTGGGCAGTGACCTGTGTCGCCCAGTGAAACCCACCCCTCTATCTTCCTCACCCTAACTGGCCCGAGCTTGGGTGCTATTCACAGGAATGGCGGACAGGACGCTAGTTGTAGCAGTAGCGGGTGGTATATGGCCTGGAACGGCTCCTCTGTAGAATGGGAAGAGACTAATTGGCAGGGGACCTCTGATAGTGGTTTCACACGCCCCAGTTTCCATACCGACACCCTTAATTAAGGGTGAGCGAGCCAGGAAACTCTGGCATAACCATATAGCTTTTTTCTCTTGTATATTTAGCAATATTTATACCTTAGAAATGAGTGCTATAGGAACATTTCACTGGGTGACACAGGTCACTGCCCAGAAATAGATTTTTCCTTTGTCAAAATCCCATATTTGTAATGTGTAATGTAGCCCCCTCTTCCTCGGGAGCTTTTTTGGCTCCCGAGAAGGGTGAGGTTTTTTCATCATTCTCTTCTCTTCCAGAGTCAGAGGCGTCCAAAATGGCGGCGATTTGGAAGACGCTTGGGCTAGGGGGTACCCCATCCTTGGAGGGGTTGCTAGTACATTTTTGTGGAGGCTCGCCCCCCACCCCCTTCCCAGTCTGGCCAGGCCATCCCCTCTCTTCCCAGCCTCGTCTTCGTGGGTAGCAGCAGTCGGCCATCTTGTATTGCTCCGCCAGTGTCTGCTGCCGCTTTTGAGATGGAGTGACGCTGCGGCGTCAGCCCCATTGATGACGTCACGGGGTCCATCTTTGTGTATGCCTCCGCCACTGGTGTCTCTTTCCCCCTTGCACCGAGGGGAAGCCGTGACATCACTCTCATTGATGACATCTCTCCCAGTCGTCTCCTCTGATCCACCTTGCATAGCCGTGACGTCATCACTGCCGGCCAGTTTGCAACATCTCCCTTCCTTGTCTTCGGAGCCTTCTCTGGCACATCAGTCTGAGGTCATATGCCAGGCAGTGCTTTAGAGGTTGGACTCTGTATTGGATGTGAAGTTGGCTACCTTATTGGTTGGGAGGACTGGTAGGAAACGCATTGCTTCATCCCTGCCTTCCGAGAAGAGTGTGCATAAGAAACTAGTGCTGTCTCCCTCCCCCTTTTCCCCCTCTATGCCTCGTCGACATATTAAGTGTTGGAAGGCTAAGGACTTTGCCCTTCCTTCGCCGTCGAGGGAGGAACAACACGGACGTGTTCCCGAGAGTGCTGTGGTTTCGGGCAATGTTAATGGTGTGCATTCTGCAGGGGTTGCCTTGTCCTCTGCCTTGTATCTCGACCGTGCAACCGCCCACCCCCCTCTGTCCTTGCACATTGCGAGTGTGTTGCAACCTCCCCTGCCCGTGCACGTGATGTTAGTGCTCTGCTCCTTCTTCTCCAAGGCCTTTTTGTCGCCGTAAAGATCTGAAGGCGCCTGTCAAGAGGTCGAAGGTAGTGAGCACGGATTTGGTGCAGCTGGAGTGTATGCCTGCCTCTCTCACTGGTGCTTCCAAGAGTTCGACTCTAAGAGATTCTCCGTCTATCTCGAGTGTTCGAGTTTCCCCCCATCTCACGTATTTACGGCCGCCGCGCCCGTGACCATTCATGGACATGTGGAGTCATTTGTTGAGGCAAGTGATGTGTCTAGTGTTACAGTGGGTCCGTCTCGGAGGCCGACGCTTGGACCCAGCCCAGACAGGTTAGTAGGGGTTTTGGACTGTTTGGCTGCTAACCCTTCTGTTAATTTTGGTGAAGAAGGTGCATTAGAAGAGCCTACACACCCTTCTCGTCGTCGGTCTCCAGTGCCAGAGCAGGAGGAGGGAGACACGCAGGAGTTTCTTTCTTCCTTTTCGGAAGTTGTTGATCTCATTCGTGGGTTTAACAATTTGGAAAGTAGGACTCAGGCTCGGTCGTTTTAGACTCCTCCTTGCTTGGAAGCCTTAGTGGGAGCTACTCAGGACCCCAAATCATCTCTTCAGCTTCCTTTGTCGGGCACGTTCAATCGGTCTTGCAGAAGGTTAACACCTCTGTCTCTGACTGGGACAGTTTACTTCGCGCTAGGGGCTCTACCAAACTACTACCCCCTCCTCTCACGAGACATAGGAAGTACTATGCTACGAGCTCTGCATTTTTGTTGTCATGCCACCTTAACCCAGACGTCATTCGCCTGAAGCCGGGTTTGACTTTGGTACAGGTGAGGTTGGTGGCTCCGTCCTTGTCTCCCCAAGATGCCTCAGCTTTGGAATCTACGGCGGCCTCCATGTTGCAGACGGTTTCTTGGCTGGACCTCTGGTCTGTGGTTACTGCCAAGATAGCTTCTGACAGGTCCCCTGAAGGGTTGGTGAGTGCTGCCTCACTTGCCAGTCTATTGCAGTCTGGGGGAAAGGCGTTTTCATATTTAGCTCACCTCAGTGCCAATTTATGGGCTAATTTTCTTCTGATTAGGAGGGACGCGGCTTTGTCTAGGATGGAGAGGTCGCTCGACACTTGAGTCTTTGCTGGCGTTGAGGAACGGAGATCTGTTGGAGTCCCAATTTTTATTTCCTTGGACAGAACTCAAAAATGCAATAGACCAGTGCCGGGCTGACACCAAGGACCGACTGGTGCACCAGGCCGTGTCTAATGCAGAATCTCGCCCTCGGAGATGTCCAGCTCCTCCTCCTCCCGGTCCAGCAGCAGTCAAGGAGATCGTCGCCTGGTAGGCCATCAAGGACCTCGAGTTTGGCAGGGCCTTCCCGTTTGACACAGCCTAAGTCTCAAGATCAACGCCCCTTTCACTCTCGTTCCTTTAAACCAATAAACCAAAAAGGGGTCCAAGGGGCAGAAGTCTAAGGGGCCCATCGGTAGGTTAGGCACCTCTCCCTCTCCTGCGCCCCGTTTGGGGGGTGCATGGCTGGCCATTGGGCCAAGTGGCAGAGTTATGGGGCAGAGAAGTGGGTGGTAGATGTCCTTCGGGTGTGATACCTGCTACCATTCGACTTCTCTCCTCCTCTGTCGGACAAGCCGCAGCTCAGGAAGACGTATCCTCCAGATTCTCTGAAGTTCTTGGCTCTTTGGGAGGAAGTGCAGAAAATGTTGGACAAGGATGCGATAGAGGAAGTAGCATGTCCGTCCACGGGGTTTTACAGTCACATCTTCTTGATGCCCAAGGTGTCAGGAGGATGGAGGCCTGTGATCGACTTATCCACCTTGAATCACTTCATCAGGAAGACACGGTTCAAGATGGAGACCCCGTGCTCGGTGTTGGTAGCTGTGAGGGAAGGCGACTTCATGCTGTCGATAGACTTAAGGGACGCATACTTCCAAATCCTTGTTCATCCCACATTCAGGAAGTTCCTTCGCTTCTCTCTTGCGGACAAGATCTTCGAGTAAAAAGTCTTGTGCTTTGGGCTGACGACAGCCCCTCAAGTGTTCATAAGGGTCTTCTCTCTCGTGTCAAGTTGGGCCCATGCTCAGGGGATCTGTTTGCGGAGGTACCTCGATGACTGGTTAGTCTTGGCAGTTTCCAGAGAGAAGCTGCTGCAGGACAGGGATCATCTACTTCGGTTCTGTCTGGACATGGGCACATTAGTCAACCAGGAAAAAGTCAAACCTCATACCCACTCAAAGGATTCTCTACCTGGGCATGGTCATCGATACGACAGTGGCAAAAGTTTTCCTGTCGGATCAGAGATTGGAGAAGTTGTGGGCGGTGGCGCGCAACTTCCTGAAGATTTAGATTAGATTAGATTATAAAATTTTTGGCACATAGCCAAGCGCTGGAGCCGAGGGGCCATTCAGCGCCACAACTTCCTGAAGAAGTCACATCAGTCAGCTCATCGGTGGCAGGTTCTTCTGGGAGTGTTATCTTCCTTGGAGAAGCTGGTCCCTCATGGGCGTCTTCATCTTCGGTCTCTGCAATGGAGACTGGGAGAATTCTAATCTCCGGCGGGGGACTCTCCCGTTTATGGTTCCTCTGACTTTGGACGACCAGAATCTGTTGAAGGGTGTCCTTCTGCGTTCTCTCCCACCGGACTTCCTTCTGTTCTCGGATGCCTCCCTCGCAGGTTGGGGCGCGCACTTAGGCGGCCTCATTGCTTCAGGCGTTTGGAGTTTGGAGGACAAGCAGCAACATAACATCTTGGAGTTGAAGGCGGCTTTCCTGGGTCTGAAGGAGTTTCGGGGGAAGGTAGAGGGGTCATTCTGTCATTCTCATGTCGGACAACAACACGGTGGTAGCCTATGTGAACAAACAGGGAGGCCTGGTTTCTCAGCAACTTCACGCCTTGACTGTCGAGCTTCACCAGTGGTCAATCAGCAATTCGGTAGAGCTCTCAGCCATGTATATCCCAGGGAAACGGAACGTGGTTGCAGACAAACTCAGTCGCTGGGATCAGATCCTGGGCACGGAATGGTCCCTTCATCAAGTGGCGGCAGACAAGCTTTTCCAGATTTGGGGGAGACCCATGCTGGACCTTTTCACGACACGCTACAACAGGAAGCTGGAGGTGTTCTGTTCAGTGGTTCCAGATCCCTTAGCATTGGCAGAAGATGCATTCCAACATCCCTGGGACAACCTGGAGGTGTATGCCTTCCCTCCGTTTTGTTTGATCTGTCAGGTTCCGAACAGGCTGATGAGTTCACAGGGTCTCAGGATGACTTTGGTAAATCCCTCTGTGGCCTCAGGCAGAATGGTTTCCAGATCTGCTGTCGTTGTTGTCAGAGGTTCCGAGGGAGATTCCCCCTTGGCGGCACCTTCTGTGTCAGCCCCATGCGTAAAGGTTCCAACAGTCAGTAGAATTCCTGTCTCTTCACGGTTGGAGGCTATCTAGTATATCCTCCGAGCGAGAGGTTTTTCTCAGAGAACAGCTGGGCACATGTCCAGCAGTCTTAGGAAGTTAACCTCCCCAGTTTACTAAGGCAAATGGGCGATCTACTGTGATTGGTGTCGTAAATGGGGTTTTTCTCCACTCGCGACCTCTATTCAGCAAATAGCAGGCTTTTTAACCTTCCTCAGAGACGAGAAATGTTTGTCCGTTTCTGCTATTAGAGGCTACAGGGCGGCACTGAGTTTGGTGTTACGCCTTAAGGGTATATACATCTCTTCCTGGGAACTTTCCCTAGTTAAGGGGCTTGAGCAGTCGAGTTCTCCTAGAGACCTCAAGCCTCCAATGTTTCCTTGGTGAGTAAGAGCTTAACTAAGAGTCCATATGAGCCCTTGCGTCGCTCATCTGACAGGAACCTGACGCTCAAGACAGTTTTCCTTTTGGCTTTGGCATCTTCGAAGAGGAAAGGAGAGCTCCACGGTCTGAGTTATGAGGTGAAGCACACCAGGGGTTGGAAGTCGATGTCCTTCAAATTTGTCCCGGAATTCGTGGCCAAGACCCAGAATCCCTCTGCATGATGACAGGTTCATTTCGTTTTCCATTCCATCACTGACTGACTTTATGGGTGGTGATGCTCAAGAGCTTTTGTTGTGCCCTATCTGGGCCCTGCGTTGCTATCTTAAAAGGACTCGGCACCTTAGACCAGGCTGCCGCAGAGTTTTTGTTAGCACAGGCCATGCAAAGAAAGAGTTGTCTAAGAATACTATCTCTTTCTGGATACGGGAAGTTATCAGACAGGCATACTTGACTCTTGATGATTCCACCACCACGTCTGTACAGGCTAGAGCACATGACATTAGAGGTATTGGTCCCTCTCTGGCTTTCAAAAAGAACTTGGCTATACATAGAGTGCTGAGCGCTGGTGCTTGGTTACGCCAGTCCACATTTTCACCTCCTTCTATCTTAAGGATGTTGCCCACAGATCTATGGACATGTTTTCCCTGGGTCCTGTGGTGGCTGCCCAACAGGTTGTGTAACTCATTGTTGCCCTTAACAGGGCACCTTTCTGTCTTATCCAAGATGATTGTGTGGATGAGAGAATGAGTGAGTTGGCTGGTCTCCTTCTTTCTCTTGTACCTTTCCTTCTTCCTTCGGGCGGTTTAAGGAATAGACACGTCATTTGCTGGACTGGTCTGATACAGGTGAGTAAGGTAGTCATACTGGTAGTGTAGTCGTGCAATATACAATATCTTACCTACTATTTGGTAGCATAGGCTCCAATCCTTGGCAAGGAGGAGTCAGGAGTAATACAAACCCTAGTGTCTTGGTTTGCTATTAGACAGTCAAAGTTTCTCTTTGGTTCCCTATACAATGTTTATCCCATATATCATTGTACATCACTCAGGTTCTGAGTGGTTAGATATTAGTTTATCTAGCTTCTCAACAGGCTTCAGTCCCTCTCCAAGAACTATTTCTTTTGAGAGCTGGACTGGTGGGTGGGCCCCAGCCAGTCTAGGATGTCTTATACCTCCCTCCAAGTATGAGTCTATCCTATTGTTAAGACCAAAGGTTTGTTTGCGTATGAACAAATGACAAATTTTCTAAGAATTTGTATTTTTCATAGCTACAAACCTGAGGTCTTAACGTTATACTGCTCACCTCTAGCCGCCCCTCTATTTGTTAAGTCATCCTAAGTTGGGAAAGACTGGCGTAGATGCGTGGCCTTGACCACTCCTCACCCGATCTACACGTGTTGCCAGATATCACAAGATCCTTGCTTTCATCTGCTTTTTAACCAGAACAGCTAGGTGCTAGAAATTATCCTATTGTTAAGACCTCAGGTTTGTAGCTATGAAAAATACAAATTGTCTTGGAAAATTTGTCATTTTTGAGATGTCTGTGAGTGACATAGCAGACTTCCTTTTATTTTTAAGGGACTCTAAACATTTGGCTCCTACAATAATGGGTTATAGAGTGATGCTTGCTTCTGTGTTCAAGTATAGAGGAGTAGATCTGTCCTCGAATAGTATACTCTTTTGATCTGATTAAATCCTTCAACACTTCCAAGTGTCCAGGATTCGGTGGCATGGAATTTCGACATTGTCCTTAAATGGCTTTCAAGTCCATCCTCTGAACCTTTGTGTTTGTTGTCTATGAAAAGTTTAACCAAAAAAAGACATTATTTTTGGTAGCCTTAGTGTTGGCGAGACGTATAAGCGAGCTTCACGCTATGGATATAAAGGTTGGCTTTGCACAAGGGGATGCGGTCTGCTCCTTGTCGTTAGGCTTTCTAGCTAAGAATGAGAATCCATCCAATCCTTGGCCATGCTCTTATGCCCTGTGGGGGGACGAAGATATTAGTACCTCCACAGAATGGAGAAAATAAGAGGGCAGTCTTCCCATTTGTGGTGCTCAGTTAAAAATCCCTCTCATCTTCTCTCAAAAAATGCTATCTCCTTTTTGAGAGTTCGTTATTGAGATTCATTCTCAAGCTAAAGATGTGGATGTCCCCTTCCTGAAAGTCAAGGCGCACTAAGTCTGAGCAGTAGTGACTTCCCTTGCGTTCCATCACAACTTGTCACTTTCCACTATCCTTCAAAATACCTTTTGTGGAGGTCTAAATCAGTTTTTGCTTTACATTACTTGAAAGAAATTGAAAGTTTTTGAGGATTGTAATTCCCCCAGTCCTTTATCTGTAGGTGGTATGGTTGTTAAGAGAAACGATGTAAGGGGTTGGTCCCTCTGTTTTATTTGCCTTGTATCAAGGTTTTAGAGTCAAGGGAAGTCGGGGGGGTAATATTTACCTGGAGTGCTCGCTAGTTGATTGTATTTTAGTATGGTGGGTAAAGGTTTTTATTTGGTGTAGGTGAGTTTTTGGTTATTGTTTTCTCCCTTGTATTTTATATCTGGTCTTCTCTTAAGGCAAGGCAAGGGCAGCATCTTGTTTACCTTCGCTGAGTCAGTGGTGAACTGCCATGACTACGAAGGTATCCCACTGTATGTAGAGACACTCTTTGGACATGCCCAAGCTCTACTATGTACGATGAGCACTGACCAGAGGCAGTATTTTCCTGCAGTAGCTCTCTTACAAGGTATGGTCCAACAAGCACTAATAGTGCTGACTATTGTCTTTTTTCAAATCCTGTTATATTTTTGAATTGCACATACATCCACAGCCCCCCCATCCATGCAATGTGTAATCGGCTGTACAATTGTTTGGTAAGACACTGCAATAAAAATGTAATTTTTATAATAAAATGAAATTTTATTGTATACTTACCTAACAATTATTAATTAAAGCCCTCCCTCCTCCCCACAGGTAGATGGTTGGGCAGAACGAATTGTCTACACCTGGTCTGTTGTACCTGTTCTTCCCCCGAGGGGTGGTAGACCCTATGTCAGCGATGGTGGCGCCACCGTGAATTTAGAATTTTGGTCTGCCGTGTTAGGGGAACATGTAACTGTACAATTGTTCAGTAAATATGCATTCAAATTTAATTTTATTATAGAAATTACATTTTTTATAAATCCTTTGTTTTTCTAATTAGTTGAACATACTGAAATTATATTAATGTTGAGGTCTGACTTTTTACATACCATTTCAGGTTTGGAAAACAATCCATTTTATGCAGGACCAACAGATGAGGACACTGTAGCTGAAATCATTGCTTCTGCATCAGGGCCAAGTGGATCCAATTCAGAATATCTTTTTCAGTTAGCAGAAACTATGAAAAATATGGGTATATGTGATCCTCATCTCACAAGTATTGAACATAGAGTAAGAAGCATCTTAGGTAAGAGATGATACAGTATTGTAATTGTTCTCCAGGTAACTAGCAGAATTTATTTTTCCATTACTATCTTGTATTATATTGTAAGTACCATGGTAGATGGTCATTCAACTTGGTCCTCATCCCTTTCCCTTGGAGAATGAAAGCGCTCAACTTTTTCTTTTTTTTCAGTTTCCCAAGTGTCATAGCATGTACAATTTATACATACAGATTTATTACTTAGAGAGCAATTCATTGAAATTTTCACTTTTCAAATTTTCTTCACATTGTGCTTAAGCCAGATGTTGCCCATTTAGCCTATCTTATATCGTGAACACAGTATTCTATGGAGTAAAAATGGGGATGATCAAAATGCTCGCATGCACAAATGTATTCCTTCATGATGTAATGCATCTAGTACTTTTAATGTTGTTTCTGAGGCAGATGAATATTTTGGCAAAAATAATTTATTATAGATATTGCAGTTGCTTTGTATAACATTAGCATGGTGTTACGTCCGGTTCCCCATTTGGTATGTGATAGTTGTCATAAATGGAACAAACCTTCGGTCTTAACAAAAGGATAATCTTGTACCAGCTGGAAACCGGTTAAAAACAAAGATTGTAAAGCAAGGAATCTGTGGCATCTGGCAACGAATACATATACGAGGTGGAAGCTGGTCACCGACCAGGCATAGAACCTTGTGACACGGTCTTTCTTTGACTGCCTTGGAGAATAGTTGCTTGTGCTATCCTTCCCAAGCTGGTTGCTTTGTTTGCCTGTGATTTCTTTGTTTCATTGTGTTTGTACCGTGTTAATTATCATGGTCCTTCAATTCTTTTAGGCCTCGTCAGCATGTGCCCAGGCATTCAGGGATTTCTGTGCTCCAGGCTTTTGGCTGCCACCATTACAGATCCCCATACTACATGCAGTAGGTGCCAATCTAATTTTTGTACCGTCAGTAATCCTGGCCTTGAATGTCGTTCCTGGCCTGTGTTGCAGTGAAGGGCATTTTACAAGAAGAGGGAGCATAGTAGAGTTTCTACTTGTCCCTCTTGGGAAGTTTTTGCTTCCTCATTTGGACGGTTCAGCATCCCCTTCTTCCTGAAGTGTTCCCTCTGTGTCGGTTGTACCACGGTCTCCTTCCTTTTCTTCCCTCAATTCATCATTGGAAGTATTGAGATTTGCACAGGATGAGATTATGTTTAATGCAGTCTCCTCTCCTGTGGACATGCAATGAACCACAAACATGGATGTCGGATGAGTATAAGGACGAGTGAAGACACACGTAAACGATTGTCTGATGTAGAATGATCTATGAGTGAACATAAGGGAGAAGACCACCCTTACCTAGATGTCTCTCAACCCTTCACTCTGGAAGAAACCTGACTTTGGAAGATGAACGGTGAGAATAGGACCTTCATCACTTACACTACTGTGCGACGAAACATGTACATGGCTATGATAAGTAGAACGTTCCAAGTGGGAACGTCATGGAGAAGATCACTGCCTAAAAGTCAATCAACCACGTACATGACCTTGATCACCTTTGCCTGCCCCACATCGGAGCTGCCTCATCATGCGACAAACTTTAACCGAAGAATCACCCTGGAACATGTTCATGTACTAGAAGGGAAGAGACACATCCATGCTGGGAAGATTTGAGATACTAGGCTAACACTTCCATGATCGCGAACACGTACGTGTAAGGGAGACACGGTTGTGTAGGAAAGCTGCGAAGCACTCTCTATCACTTGCAACACCTCCATCATCACAGCGGCCTCAGTGGCGTGGTTCGTATGGTCTTTGCCTATCACCTCGGTGGCCGCGAGTTCAATTCTCGGCCATTCCACTAAGGGGTTAGAGATGTGTATTCCTAGTGATAGAAGTTCGCTCTCTAAGTGGTTCGGAAGTCACGTAAAGCCATTGGTCCTGTTGCTGAATAACCACTGGTTCCATGCAACATAAAAACACCATACAAACAAACAAACCACCATGGTCACGAACACGCATGTGTAGAGAAAATGGCAAACCCTCCTTTGTCTCCTATCATCACGAACACGTATGTGCAAGGGGGAGACATGGCCGTGTATAGAAATTGGCAAATCACTCTTCCCACCAGCATGTACACATATGTATAAATGACACACATGACTGTCTAGAGAAGTCGGCAAATCACTCTTCTCCCCACCAGCACGTACACGTACGTATAAGGGAGAGGTGTGGCCGTGTAGAGAAGTCGGCGAGTCACTCCTCTCACCTGCACATACACATACGTGTAAGGGGAGACACAGCTTTGTCGAGAAGACTCGCAGAAAATGACGCTAAAAAGTCCATAATCCTCTGTTTGACTCAAGGGCGAGGAGAAGACAGAGATGAAGCAGGAAGAGATGTTGAAGGGAGCTTCCCTCTACGATGTCTCTTGCTAGAAGGGGAAGGGGAAGAATCACTCCTTCTACGACTTATCTTGCCAGAGAGAGCAAAATACTTCTCTCGAAAAAGAGTCCAGCCTCTCAAACATAGCTTGAAACAACATCTCCGATGGCTACGTGTGAGGAAGAGAAGACATCATAGGTGAATGAGATGACGTCACAGCAATGTAAGAAAGAGACATCAACAAGCTGGTACAATTTTTTTCACATGACAAAAGCGTACAAAGTCATATGTCATAGGGAGACCATATCCACACATTAGAAAAGCAGTCTGTAATGTTGGTATCCCTGCATGATGCCGCAGTAATGTCAGCGAGCAAGAAGGAGCTCCGATGTCAGCAAGTAACATAACGTCGACAGCACTGTCCAAATTCTCTCTCTGCATAGCACCAACAAGCATACTAAAATTAGTGAAGTGGCATCTCTGTCAGAGGGAAGCAAAGCAGAGGTGCTATCAAGTTCTGAGCGGAACGCTGCCACTGCCAGACTTCCAAAAGCAGGGCTGACAACTGGACAACTGAAGACCCTGTAAGAAACAAATAACACGCTCTCTCCCTCAGGAAAGAATATTTCTACCCTATGAGAGCAAAAAGAATCATATTATCTGTAAGGATAAAGGGAAGGAAGGGAGAGAGCCGTACGGCCCATGGCCTTTCCCCCACCAACATGAGAGAAAATTCATTGGCACCTGTGACTGGTCCTGCAAGCAGATGGGAAGAACACAATCATACACCACTAAAAATTATTGTTTTAGTAGTATAGAAATATAGTGCAACTATGCTATCATTTTGTTATCACCTCAGGTTTGTTAGCTATTAAAAATACAAATTTATTAAAAATTTGTCATATTTGTACTTTAACCTAATTAAAAATTCATTTATGAAACATTTTATCAAAATTAGGGATAATCTTATTTTCTGTCAACACAAATTACTGAGGAAAAATGATAAAAAATATTACATTTAACAGTTGTATTGGCTACAATGACATTTGAATTTGATACTGCTTTAAAAGTTCCCTTTAATATATTAATACATTAACTAATGCTTAATATATTAACTAATGCAATAATCACAAACAACTGAGTCACTATAATGTACTCTATCTAGCAGTATAAATGCTTCTAAATTTTCAACTACACAAAGATTTACAAAGAAAAATAATATACTAATGTCTTACAATTAAAAAGTATTACTCAAAAGTAGACCACATGAAGGTTTCTAACACAAGTTTTTTTTGTAAAAGTCAGATCAAAGGCATTATAAATCATCTTCAGTATTCAGGAATTATAATGGCAAAGCATGAAGTACTTATGTCGCTATTTATATTTGAAAAGGCAACAGTATAGTTTATCTGCTTTTATTTCTGGTAGAGCTTAAGAAATCACTATAAAAATAATGTGCGTCTTAAAGTGCTATGTTGACATTTTAAAGAACACAGACGTTTGATAAAACTTCACAACACTAAGTACTTGAGACAAGAAGTTGTGTTGAATGAAAATTTTCAGCAAATTATAAACAAAATTACAAATATATTTATACAAGATCTGTTTTCTGCTGTACTACTTTGCCACAGGCCCAACAACAAACATTTCAAACTCATTGGAAACATATCCCTTGAGTTGAGCAGAATATATATTAGCTTACTAAATAGCCCTGGACTGTACAGTAGTTTCTGCTCATTTTTCCATATCATAAAATTTTACAATATTAACCTACACTTGTTGGAAGAGATTTATATAGCATGCTACTTCATGGAGGTAATCATAAAGTTAACTAATCTATCAGAACTGTCTCTAAACTACAAATTTGTGGTCCAAGTTTTGATTTCCTTTGACAAAATGCTATGATGTAGCACCATCCCTTACAGTCTCATAATGGAAGAAAACAAAGATATATATCACAGCTCACAATCTCCTTTATTGTAAAGGAGGGAACCCCAGGAAGATTCTAAACTTTCAACATATGGCACTGGTATTCTGGCCATATATCCTGCTCTTCCATCTACTACCATTATATTGCTCACTAGAACATGAGCTAGAATTACAGTCATATTACAATCCTGAGTGCATATAAATCAAAGTTTGAACTTATAAGGCAAATATGTTGGAATGCTAGTCACTTTAAGCAGAACAGAGGTCTTATGAATTATCAGCACTGTCCGTTACATAACATTGTGAGAAAAAGATCTTACATCTCTGGTATAAGTGATTTTAGTACAGACTGAATGGTATCTAATGTTAAACTGACACTTTCTAAACATTATCCTTATTAGTGTTCAAATTCACCACCTTTGGATCAAAGATACCAAAGGACTCATAAATGCTTTGAAATCTTTCTGTGTTTTTTTACACTACCACTGCAAAAAGAACTGGGATTAAAAGGTACTACTGCAGAAATTCCAGAAAATACATAATTGTTATAGCCCCTACAACACACTGAGTTGTCTCTCGAGTGATATGAAAACTTCATTGCCTAAGTTTAAACCTTTCATAAATGCCACATCAGAAGATACAAACAGCAAAGTGAATTACAGAAAATACAAAAGTGAAATGGTAGCATTGGAATTACACAACAGTAACCTCTACCTGCATTTGAAAAATTCCATTGTAACAATGCTATTTTTTCTTTCAACTTGATAGTTCTTGTACAGAATCTTGCTCAAGGCTTACTTTACAAATTTCCATTACCAAAGTATACAAAGACAGGATTATTTGAAGAGAAAAAAGTTAATTTATAGCTGTCTGATACCTTACAAATACTAAGCACTCAATCAACTACTGATCTTGAGACAACTATAAGTGACTTGAAAAGATGACTGGGGCATTACAATCCCCTTGTCCCTTAAAGGAAGATCATGGATTTATTATTTTCAAATTATAATTGTGAAACACTTTAATAATTTGGCCATGTGTTTTAAGGGTGTCTAGTTACTGTATACCTGTCAACCAAGAAATGCCTTGGAAAAAATTTTGTTTAGAGTATATAAAGAAAATAAAAAATACAAAATGTTTAAAATTTTATAATTTGCTGACACTACTGAAGTAAGAAAAAATGTATCGACCATCAAAAAGCCAAAATATGCTTCAAAGAATGGTATAAGGAACTAATGATTGAAAATTAAAATATTCACTCACATGTGTGTTAACAAAACTATAAATGGAAAACTTGTAGGTAATTTAAAAGGGTGAAGCCAAGTTTACAGAAAACAAAATATTTAGCAATAACCAAAGGAGCTAGCTTTATTATGTACTGAAACTACTTAAAAAAGCAAGAGATTGTGGTATCAGTACATACTGTACATTGTATATTATTCAAAATGAAGACCTTTCTTGTATGTTTATATAAATCAAAATGACTTCTCTTGTATGTTAAGTTCATTTCTACAGCTATCAGTTACCAACACCACTACATATATGACAGAACAGATTAAAAACAAAGTTGTAGGAAGAGTTTAGTGACAGAATCAGACTTGAAAAAGGACTTTGAATATTCACTATACTCTGGGTTTTTTTTTTTTCATCTGTCCATCCGCCTGTGGTGTTTGCGCATGGTAACACTGCGTCCCGGGCTTTAAATAATATCCTGTTTCGAATATTAACGGTGTAATTCGCATACAGTAAATTATTAAAACACTTTTCAGTTGCAAATGTACTCCCAGATATCCTTTTATTTACCTAAAACTTACACATAGCGTAACTATTTAAAGCCCGGGACGCAGTGTTACCATGCGAAAACACCACAGGTGGATGGACAGAAAGGAAAAAAACAGAGTATAGTTGTTCCTATTATTCTTGAATACCCATTCATAATTAGTGATAAATGGAATTTCTATTCTTACATAATGGACATGCTAAGTGACATCCGAATGTGTACTATTTTTATTACTGAAATATGAACAAATACTAAAATGTAAAAAGTAAATTTTAATATTACTACAGAAACAATATTTAGTGCTTCTGTTAGATAAGATACAGCAATGTTTTCTTAAACTAATATGTAACTAAATATGCTATCTAAGCTGTTAGAACTTCTTTAGCTTCATTTTGCATCACTCAAAATTATACACAACCTCTATACTGTAATAACTTAAATTCTTGCTTAAATAGCTTCAATTGATCATTACCAAATGTAAAATCTAAAAAAAAAAAAAAAAAATTCTTAGGAAAGGATACAAAACTGATGAAGTGAATACGTACGTATATGGGATTCCTTACATGTGCAACGTACTTTGCCAGAAATTTTTAAAATCTTATAATTTGCTGTGTACACAACTAGGTAATTCAAAGATGGCAGGGGTCCACGAGTAGCAGAAGAAAAGAAAGAAGAGGCATGGAACTTCCTTTCCAATTTGCGATTAAGTTATTTAGGGAAACCAAGCATGCGATATCATTTAATACAGTATTTTAGAAAAATTAAATGTAAAATAATTAAATCAACTTTATCCAGAAAGGTGGCAATTAAAAGAAGTTTCCTTAATATAAATACTAGCATCAGTGCCCCTGAAGCATTTGAGAACTATTGGGAGTTACATGAATGTTCGAGTAAAATACTAACATATGACCATAAATTTTACGAACACAAAACATTAACTAAGTACAGTTTTACATTTCCAGATCTTTATTAAGGGAGAAATACTTCATTTGCAATTAGCTAAATTTATCATGTAGGTAACAACCTGTAATAGTACACCAGTCCAACCGAAGTAACTAAAATACTACAGCATCTTAAAACCATCACTACAGGATATAAAGAATAACAATATTCTAGCACAGGCAAAATTTAATAAGATCCTTCCTGCATAGTTTTTGTATTTTATACCTGTTTAAAATACAATTTCTTAAGTGTTCTGTATTTTCAAGCAAATACACAAAGAAAACCTACTTAAGATTGGACTTTTTGTTTACCAAACCTATCATAATTGTACATACATGATAATAAATGAAAAAGCTTGAGATAAAGAAATAAAGCTTAGAGAATAAAAAATTTTAAGGTGGGATGAAGGATAAAGAGTAATAAAAAAATAAGTGGATGGGAGTAAAATGCAGCAAGTGAAAAACTGAAGCTGCTGTATAATAAAATACCAATATTTTAAGATACATATAATGGGAGATCTAAAATCTAAAAGTCAGTGAATAGGAACCTTTTAACATAAACAGACCAACTTCATATGAAATTTACATGTGATCTGTGGAATAAATATTTAGGTTATTAATTTTAAGCTTTACTCTAAGAATGTATGGCCATACTTTAAAATGATTAACATGCTGGCTACATTAAAACAAGAATTCAGAAGAATATTGAGAAAATGAAGTAATCACTTCACTGTACATAAGTCTGTAACTGAGAATTTAGGGAGAAGACTGTAGTTTTCAGTAACATGATCTATAGCTGTTCAATAAAAGGGATTATCTTACATTGCATAGTAAAGACTACCGAAATTAAGGGGAAATAAAGAGTAAGAAGCTTCAAAAGGGTAGTAAAATACATTACTTTTGGGGATAAATCAGGTAAATTAGATAAGTTTCAAAGACTTGCATATAAGCAAAACAGTGATAATGAGGAGTTAGAAATCAAAACACACAATTAAAAAAATCCCCTTTTAACTTGCCATATATCCTCCACAGTATATGTAAGCTTACAGAAATGTTGTATTAAAGAATAATACAAAAAGGTTACACACAGAAACTAGTGCTGAAATCGCTTGCAAAAAGGGTTACTGGAAAAATCTCAAATGCATAGGGTTGGCCATGAATGAGTTTGGAACAACCTCCAGGGATGTTTCTAATTTATTCTTTAACTTACATAAACTCCATAGTGACTTACATAAGCTTTTGATGTTTACTTATTTCCTTTTTAGAATTCTCTACCAATTTTGATTGATACCACTAACACTTAGTCAAACTCTATGATTAGGAAAAAGAATATAATTGTGAACTAAAAACATTTTCTATCACAAATTCCACTGCACAATGTGAATGGTGATGGGGATACTATTATAGTGTGCATTTTAAGAATATATACTTAGTTTTCCACTATATTACAGTGTACCTGGTTTCACGTATAAATATCCATAAGAATATAACATCAGTTTGGAAAAATGGAAATTTACTGTATACTTATACAGTATATATACAAGTTCCTTGCAACTGAGGGGAACTTTGAAAAGCCATAAGTACATGCACCATAAAGCATCTACCTTGAAAATGTAATAAATAAACTTGTATTCCATATAACAATCAACGTCTGTGAAGTATGAAACTATTTACAAATCAAAAAGAGCAATCAAGAGAACAGAAAACTTTCTATCTGAACATGAATATGTATACATTTCAACAGCCAAAAACCTATGGGGTCATATGGGAACTAAGGATAAGTGATATCTGCACAACACAAAAGACATTCAGATCTGGATATGCAAGATTTAATCATTAATATGCAGTGTTGGTCTCCTTGTTATATCTGCCTAAAGTCACCTTCATATTTTCACACACATGTAATCCCATTATTTTTATACCTACTTTTATATGCATACACAAAAAATATAACTTAATAATGCATAACAATCTTTCTGTAGTCCTTCCAACACTGCCTCCTTAAATAGCTTTGTACTGAAACTTATACCAAACTAAGATTTATCCTTTTAAGTTTTCATTCTCATCAGTACCCAAACTATCAATTTCACTGAATTCACAAATAAGATGTATTACGTTCTAGACAAACAACCATTTTGATGGTGATAAGAGAACAGAGTCCTTGTGTTCATGACTGACAGTTACCATCTGATTTCAAACTAAACTCTATACTAGTCTTGCTTCTCATTTTTTTATCTTAATTATTAGAAATGGCAACATCTACAGACTCCATGACAGTGAACATTATGGTTTGAGGCCATTTGTCTTTTAAAACTGTTATTCCAAGATTTTTAAATATCACTATTTATTTAATGAAGGAAACATTTTGATTATTTTGTCACATTAAGAGAATAATTGCTATACCATTCATGTGTGAAATATAATTTCTGGTATCTGTCCATCTTCAACAGAAGTTCCATTATTATTACCAGCTGCATAAGTAAAATGAAAGGTCACACGATCCCCTGAAGGACACTCCACTGTAACTTTACGAACTCCTTTTGTTCCATAGTGAGAATCTGGGCCCTGCAAAATAAAATGCAAAAAGAAAAAGGGATGGTATGCAAAAGATTAATCAGTGGTGGAACTTGGTGACAATAAGCCTGATACAAATGATTTCAGTGACCCTGATTGTGAAGTGAACTTAATGCTGACTCTCAGATTTTATATATATATATGTGTGTGTATATATATATATATATATATATAGTATATATATATATATATATATATATATATATATATATATATATATATATTACAGTTGTATTCCACATAGTTAAATGAAAATAGTATGTCTCAGGAAATGCCCAACAGTTTTGTCCTCCCACGGTCCTCTTCTTGGAATATTTATTGATAAAAGATCCAAGAGGAGGTCCATTGGAGGACAAAACTGTTGGGCATTTCCTGAGACATACCATTTTCATTTTCCTATGTGGAAAATATATATATATATATTATATATATATATATATATATATATATATATATATATATATATATATATATATATATATATATATATATATATATATATATATATATATATATATATATATATATATATATAATATATATATATATATATATATATATATATATATATATATATACACACAGGCAGTCCCCGGTTATTGGCGGGGTTTCTGTTCTCAGCAAGGTGCTAATAAGCGAAAACTGCCATTAACCGAAGCTCGGCGATTTATGGCGCCTCTGTTAGGTGTGATATGGTATACCATAACTCTATTGTCAGTGCCATAAGATAACCATAACTTGGGCCATTATGTCACCATAAATTGTTTATTTCATGGTGCTAGACAAGCGCCATAAAACTGGATTGCCATTAACCGGTCCACCGATAACTGGCAACTTCCCGAATATATGATACAGATATAGTATATATAAATTTTTATCACATACACCATGAAATGTTTGTTTTATACTCTTAAATATGTATTAAACCACAAATATTGTTTAATATCCACTTCACTATACTTTCTCTTGATGGCTCAGTGGTCAAAATTCATGGTACATCATTGTTTCTAAACCAGATAGCAGTTCAGATCCCACTGGTGATGAAGCATTTGTAAATTATAATTCTCCTTGAGTATAAGTTATTCCCAAGGTATAGTGAATTGGATATTAAACAATATTTGTGACTACAAAATGTCACCATGTATGACACAAAATTTCATAATTAGCCATGTTACAAACTTACCAATAAATTATCTTTGATTTTAAGTGCAAAACCTGAATTTGACAGGCATATACAGCAGAGTCTGTATCAACTCATACCTACCTTGATGGATGAGTGATGAAAAGTCACCTCTCACTGCTTCAAAATCAAGCAGCAGTTCGAATACTGCTAGTGACAAAGTGCTTATCAATTATAATTCCCCTTGGAGAATTAATAACTTACATCCAAGGGGAATTATAATTGATAAGTAGTTTCTCTCCAGCAGGATTCAAACTGCTGCCCGATTTTGAGACAGTGTGAGGTGACTTTTGATCACTTTTCCATCAAGGTAGGTAAGTGATGATACACACACTGCTGTCAAATTCAGGTTTTGGACTAAAATCAATATTACCCTAACTTCACCAAAATAATTAATTGGTAAGTTTGTAACACACAGCTAATTATGAATTTTTGTCACATACACAGTGACATTTTGTACAGTCACAACTATTGTTTGATATCCAATTCCCTAAACCAAGGAGAATTATAATTTACAAATGCTTAATCACCAGTGGGATCTGAACTGCTACCTGGTTTAGAAACAGTGATGTACCATGACTTTTGACCACTAAGCCATCAAGAGAGGAGCTGATATTGACTCTGCTATACATATGCTTAGTTCATTACTAAATGAGAGCACATGCTAATCACCCAATATCAAAGGGGGGAAAATATTGCAATTCTTCCCAAAAGTAACGGCCATGCTTTGTAGCTTTCTTCCAAATCTTCTCCACTTTGAAAAGGACCAACCCACAACTTCTTGCAGGGAAGATTAGGACGCAAGGTCCTATACCTACAGAAAGAACAACAATATCCGTTGGGATCAATGTCTTTGGTGGCTTCATGTCATCCATATCTTTGGATGACATGAAGCCATCACACTTAACATCCTTCACACCTTCGTTGTTTTCTCCTCAGACTCATGCATAATGCAGGAAAAAATCACCATACCAATAGAAGAAGAAAAACAAGTATCAACTTCTCAGTCAGCAGAAGTGTAACAAGTTATCCTCTCTCAATGGTGGGTAAACACAAAGTGTACAGTGAACAGGACTGATCCAGTCACCCTCCTCATAACCAAGTTTCAGTTATTAATTCCAGCCTGTGCTGAGAAATACTCCTACATAAAAGCTGATGATTTTATTCACATAAGAACAACTCTTACCTTCTGATGGAATATGATCACCATAATTACTTTGCTGGTTAGATGCTTGAGTACAAGTAACAGATACATATAGCATTAGTTTATACAGTATTTTGTTATTATTATTAATAGGTGTTAGTTTTTCCAGACCTCTGAGTCTCAAGTAGACTCTTCTCGGGCTGGTTCTCAGGGATCAATCCTGAGAGAAAAAAAAAAAAAAAAAAAAAAATTAGACTTTATTTGAGAAACCCGTCTTATTTAAAAAATTTATGATTTTATTAATTGAAAAATCCCTGCTTTCCGCAAGAATATTTTTCATTTCCGAACTCCGCAGATAAATAGATCTTTGCTGGGTCCAATTTGGGCACTCAACAAGCAAATGCTGTACTGTCATGGGTGTTTGACATCTGTTACATTTCACTGGGTCAGCATGTGGTGTTGACATCAAGTGACCATGTGAGAATCTTGTGTGTCCTATACGTAGCCTTGCTAGGATCACCTCTTTTGCTCTTTCCTCCTGTGAGGATGTCCTCCATGCATAGACTTCAGTTTTTATATTTTTAAGTTTATTTGTTGTTGGCACAGAGGCCCATTCTTCTTTCCAATCCTGGTAAATTAATGTTTTAACTGATTTTACCCAGTCTGACACTGGGGCATATGAAATTGTTGGAGGGATAGTGCAGGCTAATTTGGCAGCAGAGTCTGCATATTCATTTCCTTTTATTCCCACGTGTGCTGGGATCCAACATATTTCCATTGATATTCCTGATTGGAGGAGTTGATGAATTTTTATTTGAATTTCCTGTACTATTTGGTTTCCTGGTTTATACTGTCTTATTGCATCTATAGCGCTAACGTGAGTCACTGAAAATAACAGACACACTTGCTTTTGCCTCAGATATCATATCTAGAGCCATCTGTATGGCTGTGACTTCAGCAGTAAATACTGATGATATTGAAGGTAGGCTTTTTTTACTTAACATATTTTTCGAATATGCAGATGCTCCTACTCCAACATTATTTTTGGAGCCGTCTGTATATATCATAAATTTGTCGCCTTTTCTTCTAATGTGCTCCAAAGCATGTTGGCGGTACATTTCTGTACTTGTCATTTGTTTTTTTGAGTAGGTAAGACAGGGAGGTACATATCTTTACTCTATTTAAAATCCATGGTGGTGGCAATTCCATTGGTGGGTGAAAAATTGGATTCATATTATGTATGTTCATTATGTATCTAGCTCTTTTTGGGAAAGAGCTAGTACTATTAACTGCTGTTACTTGATTACAGTTTTGGAAGCAGTAAGTTGCAGGAGACGATCCTGCTTGCATTGAAAGACCTCTTTGTATTGTTATTAAATTACGGTGATGTTTTAAGGGCAAAACACCTGCCTCCACCAAAAGTGAGTTTGTTGGGACGATCGGAAAGCTCCTGTGCACAATCGCACGCCTTCATGGTGCACTGCATCGAGAGATTTTAATGCAGATTCTGAGGCGGATGAATATATTGGACAGCAGTAATATTATGGATAAGACTGTTGCCTTATATATCATTAATAAAATGTCTCGCTTTGCTCCCCAATTAGTGTGTGATAACTTTTTTAATATGGCAAGGGCTTTGATGCCCTTGGCTTTAATGTATTTGATGTGCTCTTTCCAATTTAAAATGTTGATCAATATTACTCCTAGATACTTGATTTTTGTACAAAATTGTATTTCAGTGCTATAAAGATGCAGTTTGATTGTTTGTTCTTCATCCACCTTTTGTCTTTGTAGAAGACGATTGCTTTTGTTTTATCAGTTGAAAATTTAAATCCAACTGAATTTGCCCAACTACATATATTTGAAATGGCAGTACTGAGAACTCTCTGAGCATGTCTCAGATTACTACTCGTATAGTAAATGACAAAGTCATCAACATATAAACTGTTTTTTTTACACCACTTGGTAAATTTTATAGTAATGTCATTGATTGCTAAAGCAAACAATGTACAGCTCAAGACACTACCTTGAAGGGATTCCTTCTTCCAGTTTTATAGGTTACTGAGTAGGAATTTTTTCTACTCTTACTTGAAAAGTTCTGTTTGTTAAGAATTCTTAATAAATATTGGTAAGTGGCCTCTTAGTCCCTTGGAGTGGAGTTTTTTGCATGATGTTATGTTTCCATGTTGTATCGTATGCTTTTTCTATATCAAAAAATATAGCTACTGTTAATTTCTTTTGTTCAAAGCCTTTTTTGATATGATTTTCTAAATGTGTTAAGGGATCTAGGGTTGATCTGCCAGCTATTGAACCAGATTGTGTTGGTGTTAAAATGGATTCTTTGGTTATTACATACGTTAATCGTGCATTAACCATTTTTTCTAAGATTTTGCATAGGCAACTTGTTAGAGATATCGGTCTATAATTGGATGGATTACTTGCATCCTTTCCTGGTTTGTTTATTGGAATAATTATGGCATGTTTCCATTTATCAGGAAAGACACGTTTTAGCCAGATACTATTGTAAAATTTTAATAAATATGATTTAGCTATAGGAGCTAATTTTTCTATCATTTCAAATGATATTTTATCATATCCTGGTGCAGAGGGATGACAAGAGTTGATGGCATTATCTAGTTCATCCATGTTAAAAATATAGTATTATTCCAGGTCTTCAAGAGTTTCAAAATTGAGTATTATATTTTTTCTTTTTGTTTTCTGGATACTTTGAAAATGTGTATCTAGGCTGGAGTAAGCACTGATGTTTTCAAAATGTTTCCCAATTATGTTTGATATTTCATAAGTATCATGGTATATTTTTCCATTTAAATGTATTGCACTTCTTGGAGGTCTTATATGTTTTCCATTGATTTTCCTTATCTTTTGCCAGACATCCCTTGTGGATGTTTGAAGATATGTTTGAGACATATTCCTTCCATGATGCGATTTTTTCAGCTATTACCGTTTTTCTAAATTTGGCTGTATATTTGTTATATAGTGGTTTAATGTGGTTAATTGTTATGTTTGTTATAACTATTTTGTTTAATATGTTTATACTATAGGGCATTTTGTTGAGTGATTTTCAAGGCGAAGGTTTTGAGTCTGTTTAGATTGCGACTCAATATATGTTTTATTTTACTTAATGTTGTTAATGTTGGATTATCCACCATGGGACAGGGGATTTTGTGGAATGTGTTTTGGTTTTTGGAATACTTTTATCTGCAGCATTTATTATGAAGTTTGAGAAGGATTCACATGTAGTATTGTGATCTTCATTATGTGGGAATGGTGGTATGTTTCGTGTGTATAGGAAATATTTATCCCAGTTAGCTTTTTGGATATTATATCTTGTAGGTGGCAATATTTTGACATTACTTAAGTAGTTCAGAATGATTGGGAAATGGTCACTTGTGTATGAATCGTCTAGGACGTTCCATTCAAATTTCTCCGCTACATCATTTGAACATAATGAAATGTCAATTGAAGAAAAGGTTGGGTGTGTATTTGAAAAATATGTGGATGACTTCGCTTTCATTGAGACAATACAGATTGTGTTTCATTATAGTATTCTCTATGTTGATTCCGGATGTGTCAGTGGGGTTATTAATATCCCATAATGGATTATGTGCATTAAAATCTCCTACTATAAGTAGTGGTTCCTGTATACTTTTGCTAATAAGTTCAGAAAATCACTGAAATTTGCATTGAAATTTGGTTGGTTATATAAATTACAAATAGTAATTTTACTTTTATCAGGCATATACAGTTTAATTGATGTTATTTGATATGGCATAGATGGTATGTCAACAGGTTCATATGTAATGCTATTATGAACGTATATGGCTGTGCCTAATTTTCCACCGTCAGTTGGTGAATAACAGGCAATTTTATAGTGTTGGATATTTGTAGGGTTACTTCCTATATGTTGTAGACATATGCCACATTCGGTTTGTGGTCTCGTATGATTCTTTGTAATTCACCCAGACGTAGTCGGGTTAAGAGACCATTTATATTCCATTGAATGATTTTATATTCCATTATTGGGAGGAATTGGTGTTAAATTCTGTAAATTGATTACTGATTTTACTTTATCTCGTAGTTTATATGCATTTGAATTTATTTGTGGTTTTTTAATCGTTGTATTTGTATGTTGGTTAGTTAGATTCTGCAGTTGTTTGTTTTCATAGTTGAATATTAATAAGTCTATTTTTGATTTTAATAATTTCCTTTTTTTTATTTTAAGGATTCAGAACATAATTCGTTCTCATGTTGGTGTGTTAAAGGGCACCTCCTTAATTTGTAAAATTGTCAATACAATTTCGTACTGTGTCCTCTGTCTTGGTAGTTAGTTGGTTTATTATGTACTTACAAAGCATTCATTACAACCACAAGATGAAGCATGTTTGGTAATATTAATTATTGGTTCAGAAGTTTTGGTCTAGCTTTAGAAATTTCTGGTTTTGTAATTCTATTGTTCCTTTTCTGTAGTGATAAGGACTGTTGGTTTGAGGGGTTATTTGTTTTGTTGTTGTTAATGGGATATTTTCGGTCTTGTGGATGGTTGGGGGTTTGGGGGGTGATAGTTATATTTTGGTTTGGTTTAATGGTATGATTTTACATTAGTATTATTTGATGGAAATTGTAAAGAAGTGATCTTTACTGTCCAGATGTTGGCTGTTTGATTGAGATTGAGGGTAATTGTGTATTTCCCACTTGTGATGAGGTTAGTTTAATATCTTTTTTAAAATGTTCTCCTGGTGTAGTTGGAGTCTCTCTGGATTGATTGTAATTTTCAATATTTACTTTTTTTCCCTTAGGTGGGGTTCTTTCTAGAATTCTCTTCTTTTTGCCAGTTCGATTATCATCATTATTTAATTCTCCTTCTATTGGAAGTTCTTTTCCATGGATAACTGAATCATCTATGTTGGTGGTGGTATTGGTTGTTGTAATAGTATCACTTTTATTTTGGGTTTCAGTATTATTGGTATGAAATCCAGTTTCCATGTTTATACTATCTTGTTTGTCATTGTGCTGTTTGATGTCTTGATTTTTAGTCACATTTGAAAAGGTGGGGGTTTTGGATGGATTGTTAACGCTCTTACTTTTAGCTCAAGTCTGGCTTCCATGACTGACATTCCTGTCCTATTTATTAACAACTGAAGTTCTGTGTTATATTGGTAAAATGAACACTCCTTAGATTTTGCGTGATGGGCTAGTCCACAATTAATACATTTTGATTGTTTACAGTTCCAATTAGTGGTATGGTCATCTGATGCACAGACTGCACATATAGCTTTATTACGGCATCTTTTGTATGTGTGTCCATACCTTGAGCACTGTGTACATTGTAATGGTTTTGGAACAAAAGGACGAACTTCTCTATTTTGTCCAAGAATTTTTATTTTAAATGGTAAGTCTTGGCTGTAAATTTTATTTTGGCAATGTTGATATTTTTTACTTTTTATCTTTCCTACTTGAAATAGAGTATATTTCTAAATCGTGGATATTGTTATATCTCAATTTTAGGGAGTCTAGCAATAGTTGTTTTGAAGGAAGCTCCTGCTCGCTATTGGGTAGGATGACTGTACCCTGTACATAATTCAATGTTTCATGGCTTGTAATTATTACCTTTATATTATTTATTTTCTGTTATACTTAAAAGGCAGTGGACTGCTTTTTATTGGTTACTTGGATAGCCATTCATTGTCCTTGATGTGTCTGCATTCCATGTCTTGTGTTGGATATATGTTAAGTAATTTGTTTTCTAGCATCGCTGCTGAGATTTTGTTGTCAGCTTTGAGGACTAGAAATCTTGACCAATTATCTGGTCCAAAGAGGTCATCAAAATGTACCAATGTGGGATTAAGTCGGTAATTTTTGTTTCTTTTTGGTCCTTGTTTTATGTATGTTTGCTTGTCTATTATGATTTTTATATTTTTCTGTATTGCTGAGAGGATTATTGTCTCTAATTCAGAATTATTGTTCATCATATATGGTTCCATTGTTACGATATGGAGTTTACCAATTTATTTTTGTTTGTTTCTTTTGTATTTATGCACTCTATTTGGTTTTCTGGCTCTGCTGCTTTACTTGGAACAGGGTGTTCCTTTGTATCTTTTATAGTACTTTCACTACTTGTGGCAGTACCTAGGAAATTCGGGAGTGACGTGCCAATGGTCATCAACTGTGCCGTAGTTTTTCCATCATGGGGCCCAGGGGTACTCAAATCATTTATTTCACAGTTCATAAATTTTGAGTTTTTACACACACACACACACACACACACAAAAATTCTTGAAAAGATATCATTGGCCCTTCGTCGAAGTTAAATTTTCTGCCAAAGGCACAGTGAGAAAGGACTCCCAATGTCCGCATCCCTACCCTACCCCAAAAGGGGATGGCATAACATGATTAGTATGGCCCAAGTGTAAGCAGAACCCGCTTGCTAGGACTAAGAGTATTATGTTAATACAATTATCCCCATCCTAATCACATTATGGGCAAACTGGATAGAATGCCGAGAGTTCTATTCCTAGAACCAGGCCCCCCCTGGAATCCGTGGTCCAGCTCCACAGAATAGTTCCGCCTGAAAAACAGGTCCGAACATTGTCGGGTAGATGATGGATCTACCACAGTTCTCACTATTTAGCTTCGGATTTAACTCCACGTTAAGCCATGATATGTTTTCTCATTTATTTGCTTTCAAAAATTTTGGCAAAAAATGGAAAGGTCCACATAAGTTTACTCGAAAATATATAATGTCATATGGGACTCTTGGGTTCGAACCTGGGAAGAGATTCCTGAGGTTCGAGAGCCCCCTCACCACGTCAAGGTGGTCCCAAAATGAGGGGGTATACAGTATTTTGAAAGTAAGTAATAATTCATAATCTGAATAAATCCTAGGCCTCAAGCATTTAACAAAACAAGTGGATAATATACAGGTAATGGCATTAAACACTATGTTTAAAATAATATACAGGCTCCTAATACAGTCAATCATAATGAGCCAGATTCATGCTTCATTAGGTGTGTTAGCATGAAAGAGCAAAGTCTACAGTATTCCATGCATAAGTTACTATAAGAGTAGCAAAACTGTTTAGCATGAAAATGAGTGTAAAAATATATTTCAAGAAGCCATATCACAAATAAATTAACACACTATATAAACAGAACTTTTACCATTACTAAATGTAGGAGCAGAAGTAAACACAAACCTGTCAAGCTACTGACTTATTTGGTACTACAAATTCATCTCAACACTACCATGGTCTGTGGTTTCAGTTTCAGTTTCATTCGTTTTCTGCCTCAGTATCTCTGTCCCAGTTTTTATCTTATACTGCTGTTCATGGTACTTTTCTGACTAATGGACCTTTCTTCCTCTGATCACAAGCCAAAACCTTTTCAGACACCATGACCTTAATTGATTTCTCGGTCAGTGGACATTTCATCTTTCAGCAACTTCGTGTAATTATGATCTTTTCAGTGCCGCTCGCCCATGAATCTCAATCCTATCTTTTCTGTGCTATATCTTCTACAAAATGCCACTTATCTCCAGCCTTCCATCTCATAGTTTTCATCCAAGAAGGTCTGGGTCTTCTGACTTCAGCTTACTACAGGAGCCCAGATGACACTACCATGTACTATTCTTGAAGGGGTAGCACAGAGGACACATCCAAACCCAGGCAATCTACATCTCATTTTTATTGTTACCTCATAAACATACGAAACTTTTGTAAAGTCCCATTGGTATAATTTCTATCTTGCCATCTGACTCCTAATATTCTTCTTGAAACTTTATTCTTAAAACTGGCAAAACATTATATAGTAGTTTCATTGTTATAACCTGATTCATGTCCATATAGCAATACAGACTGCAATTTCAATTTCAATCTATTTGGTTTCTAAATCTTTTTCAGCTTGCCCTCTGTCTGATTTGGCATTTTTAGTCGTTCATTAAGTTTTATTCAAAAGAGCCTGTAGAGCGCCTGAGGCGTGATCGGTATGGTCTTGGCCTGCCACCTCAGGGGCCGCAAGTTTGATTCTCGGGCGTTCCATTGAGGGGTTAGAGATGTGTATTCCTGGTGACAGAAGTTCACTCTTGACGTGGTTCGGAAGTCATGTAAAGCCGTTGGTCCTGTTGCTGAATAACCACTGGTTCCATGCAACGTGAAACCACCATACAAACAAACAAACAAAAGAGCCTGTACTGGATGCCATTGTTCCTTCCTCTTACTAATGTTATTTCATCCATTTGTGCATATTCTGTCCTTTTTACTTTCTGTTTTTCTTAGATTTACTTTGAGTCGCATCTCCACATCATACCTCTTCAAAATTCCCCTTTTTTCTCCTTAACCTCTTCTTGCTCAACCCAGTGTATTCTTGGGTTTAAGATAACCATCATACTTCAGTAAACCCGAGTATACTAGTCGAAATTCTGTTATCTCTTTCCTAGCAACTCCGAATAAACTCGGCTGTTGTTTATATTAGTCTCCCACCATCAGAAAGCTATTTTCTATGGATATAAGTGCCTTCTTATAGAAAATTGTAGCTATCTTGGCGTCGCTTCACCATTTGAGACACGTCCTTTCAGCAGTCAGGACTTCTATTCTTTTTTGTGGATTTTTCTTTTATTATTATTGATATAATTATCACGAGTTGTGAAAGTGATAGTGATACAGAGTATTATGATGCAATGGACGATTCAGGGAGCGAAAGTGATGGTGATATGACGTCAGAATACTCTGATACTTCAGATGAAGATGATATTCCTGATAACCAAGGCTGGCAAAGAATAATAATTTTGGATGATAAACCACCCTCTCCCCCACAGCCTGCATTTCCCTTTATTGTTGATAATATAATTCATCGTGTATATAATACTGAAGAAGATGAAGGAATACATATATTCAGTATTTTGGGTCATTTCTTGATGACAATATTTTAGACATTGTTACAGAGACAAACAGGAATGCTGAACAAAAGTTGAGTGGAAAATCAGAAACAGAGAAAAAGAAATGGCATCCAACATATCAGGGAGAAATGAGGATTTTCCTTAGTGTTATTATGTTACAGGGAATTGTAAAGAAACCTGAAGAAAGCCAATACTGGTCTCAGATGCCATTGTTACATACCCTAATTTGTAATAAAAATTTGGCTCTTATATTTTCTTTTGAATTCCAGTTATGTTATAAAGTTATACATTTATCGTGTAATAATTTTGTTATACTGAAAAATTATGAAAGAATAAAAATATAGATGAAAATGCAATAAATATATTCTTTATTTTTTATTTACCTTGGTTTTTTTATAATTTCTGAGAAAACTTGTCCTTGAGAAGTTATGTAATAGTTAAAGACTATCCTGACAAAATAAACTTTTTTCTGAAGAAATATTACAGGTGATTTATCACTAGCATATACTTTAGAAATAAACAATAAAAGAATATGCTTCATAAAGACTGGAATTTGGGATAAAAAAAAATGTGAGAGGGAAGGGGTTAAGTGCCTATGTCTGCTGCATAGAAAAGTACAGTCCCTATACATGGATTATAGATTTTTTTTTTTAAATCGGTAAGTTCTAATCTGGCCAAAAGTTAAACTTAAAACTTCAACCCCCTGGGTACAGCTTCACAATCCAGTATAAAGTTCTAATATATTTCAGCATCTGAATATACAATACTACAGACTCTGTAATCCTAAGAATATCCTGCAAAACCATTTGCTATCCTAGATACGTATTATTTTCTGTTTATAATACATCTTTGCATATTACAAGGAGCAATTTGATTCTTCACTAATTTAGAGGACAAATTAAAACTGGAAAATGGTCCTTATTGTGGAGGTTATTTGCATTCCCCTCAAACCTAAGATACTGGAAGTCAATTATATCATAACCTACTTTAACAAGACCATGAAGTCACACTTCTAATCACTTGTAGGCTTCACTTGAAGGATTTGTGCTTAAAAGAAAGTTGAAATTGGATCAAGGTAATGTTAAAAAGTTGGGTATTTAGTTGAGAAGAAGCAAAAGGGAATGATTTACAGTAAAAAAACATGCAGCTGATGGATACAGGTATGATACAAAGACTAATACCATCTACAGTGTGCCACAAAGTTTAGTACAGGCAGTACTCCTCTACAGTAGGATTTTGGAATAAAGGTGATGTCTGCAACCCTTCCTTGCTGCTCTGTCAACTCCTGTTTCACAGTTAGTACAATAACAAAATCCCTTTTAAGACCTGCCCATCAATTATAATAGGATTCTCAACCCTCCTGAAATGCATACAGTATTCTATTTAATATATATTTTGTAATCTTGAGCACTTTTTGTGATGTTACGTTACATTCATTCCATGGTATACAATTCACCCTACAAATCTCCCTCAATAACCACATGGCCACTTTCATTGCTTGACTTCTTTCCATTGAAATCACCATTAGCTTTCTTTGCTTTTGTTAAGTTTCACTCCTCTCCCCTCCATTCCACTCTTCCACCTTTTGAACATTTCCATCATCTCTTCCATACATTCTATATATAGTAACTCGCAGGGGTGGAGACCCCCTTTTCTGCACTCCTTTATACCATCTTCCATCACCATGCTAACCAGCAAAGGATTCCAAGCACTGATTCTTGAGGGATACCAACATTTCTCTTAAATTCTTGTGATACACCCACCACTGTCTATCTCTTTAGAACGAACTTTATAGTAAAAGAATATCACTACTTTAAAACAATTCTTTGTGGTATCCTCTGCCTTCATAATGAGCATTTAAATACTTGTCTTAGTACTCAGTCAAATCTCTTTTCAATATCCACAAATGTGGGGTAGTATCTCTTTCTTTTTGCATGGCATTTTTCCTGTAACTACTAAACTATCAAAACTGCTTCTGCTGTTGATCTCTTTGGCATGAAACCAAACTCACAAATTTATGATTTTATAATTGAAAAATCCCTGCTTTCCGCAAGAATATTTTTCATTTCTGAACTCCGCAGATAAATAGATCTTTGCTGGGTCCAATTTCGGGCACTCAACAAGCAAATGCTGTACTGTCATGGGTGTTTGACATCTGTTACATTTCACTGGGTCAGCATGTGGTGTTGACATCAAGTGACCATGTGAGAATCTTGTGTGTCCTATACGTAGCCTTGCTAGGATCACCTCTTTTGCTCTTTCCTCCTGTGAGGATGTCCTCCATGCATAGACTTCAGTTTTTATATTTTTAAGTTTGTTTGTTGTTGGCACCGAGGCCCATTCTTCTTTCCAATCCTGGTAAATTAATGTTTTTAACTGATTTTACCCAGTCTGACACTGGGGCATATGAAATTGTTGGAGGGATAGTGCAGGCTAATTTGGCAGCAGAGTCTGCATATTCATTTCCTTTTATTCCCACGTGTGCTGGGATCCAACTATATTTCCATTGATATTCCTGATTGGAGGAGTTGATGAATTTTTATTTGAGTTTCCTGTACTATTTGGTTTCCTGATTTATACTGTCCTATTGCATCTATAGCGCTACGTGAGTCACTGAAAATTACAGAGACACTTGCTTTTGCCTCAGATATCATATCTAGAGCCATCTGTATGGCTGTGACTTCAGCAGTAAATACTGATGATATGAAGGTAAGGCTTTTTTTACTTAACATATTTTTCGAATATGCAGATGCTCCTACTCCAACATTATTTTTTGGAGCCGTCTGTATATATCATAAATTTGTCGCCTTTTCTTCTAATGTGCTCCAAAGCATGTTGGCGGTACATTTCCGTACTTGTCATTTGTTTTTTTGAGTAGGTAAGACAGGGAGGTACATATCTTTACTCTATTTAAAATCCATGGTGGTGGCAATTCCATTGGTGGGTGAAAAATTGGATTCATATTATGTATGTTCATTATGTATCTAGCTCTTTTTGGGAAAGAGCTAGTACTATTAACTGCTGTTACTTGATTACAGTTTTGGAAGCAGTAAGTTGCAGGAGGACGATCCCGCTTGCATTGAAAGACCTCTTTGTATTGTTATTAAATTACGGTGATGTTTTAAGGGCAAAATACCTGCCTCCACCAAAAGTGAGTTGTTGGGGACGATCGGAAAGCTCCTGCACAATCGCACGCCTTCATGGTGCACTGCATCGAGAGATTTAATGCAGATTCTGAGGCGGATGAATATATTGGACAGCAGTAATCTATTATGGATAAGACTGTTGCCTTATATATCATTAATAAAATGTCTCGCTTTTGCTCCCCAATTAGTGTGTGATAACTTTTTTAATATGGCAAGGGCTTTGATGCCCTTGGCTTTAATGTATTTGATGTGCTCTTTCCAATTTAAATGTTGATCAAATATTACTCCTAGATACTTGATTTTTGTACAAAATTGTATTTCAGTGCTATAAAGATGCAGTTTGATTGTTTGGTTCTTCATCCACCTTTTGTCTTTGTAGAAAGACGATTGCTTTTGTTTTATCAGTTGAAATTTAAAATCCAACTGAATTTGCCCACTATATATTTTTGAAATGGCAGTCTGAGAACTCTCTGAGCATGTCTCAGATTACTACTCGTATAGTAAATGACAAAGTCATCAACATATAAACTGTTTTTTACACCACTTGGTAAATTTATAGTAATGTCATTGATTGCTAAAGCAAACAATGTACAGCTCAAGACACTACCTTGAGGGATTCCTTCTTCCAGTTTATTTTAGGTTACTGAGTAGGAATGAATTTTCTACTCTTACTTGAAAAGTTCTGTTTTTGTTAAGAGTTCTTAATAAATATTGGTAAGTGGCCTCTTAGTCCCTTGGAGTGGAGTTTTTTTGCATGATGTTATGTTTCCATGTTGTATCGTATGCTTTTTCTATATCAAAAAATATAGCTACTGTTAATTTCTTTTGTTCAAAGCCTTTTTGATATGATCTTCTAAATGTGTTAAGGGATCTAGGGTTGATCTGCCAGCTATTGAACCAGATTGTGTTGGTGTTAAAATGGATTCTTTGGTTATTACATACGTTAATCGTGCTTAACCATTTTTTCTAAGATTTTGCATAGGCAACTTGTTAGAGATATCGGTCTATAATTGGATGGATTACTTGCATCCTTTCCTGGTTTGTTTATTGGAATAATTATGGCATGTTTCCATTTATCAGGAAAGACACGTTTTAGCCAGATACTATTGTAAAATTTTTTTTTTTTTTTTAATAAATATGATTTAGCTATAGGAGCTAATTTTTTCTATCATTTCAAATGATATTTTATCATATCCTGGTGCAGAGGGATGACAAGAGTTGATGGCATTATCTAGTTCATCCATGTTAAAAATATAGTTATATTCCAGGTCTTCAAGAGTTTCAAAATTGAGTATTATATTTTCTTTTTGTTTTCTGATACTTTGAAAATGTGTATCTAGGCTGGAGTAAGCACTGATGTTTTCAAAATGTTTCCCAATTATGTTTGATATTTCATAAGTATCATGGTATATTTTTCCATTTAAATGTATTGCACTTCTTGGAGGCCTTATATGTTTTCCATTGATTTTCCTTATCTTTTGCCAGACATCCCTTGTGGATGTGTTTGAAGATATGTTGAGACATATTCCTTCATGATGCGATTTTTTCAGCTATTACCGTTTTTTTCTAAATTTGGCTGTATATTTGTTATATAGTGGTTTAATGTGGTTAATTGTTATGTTTGTTATAACTATTTTGTTTAATATGTTTATACTATAGGGCATTTTGTTGAGTGATTTAAGGCGAGTTTTGAGTCTGTTTAGATATTGCGACTCAAATATGTTTTATTTTACTTAATGTTGTTAATGTTGGATTCCACCATGGGACAGGGGATTTTGTGGAATGTGTTTTGGTTTTTGGAATACTTTTATCTGCAGCATTTATTATGAAGTTTGAGAAGGATTCACATGTAGTATTGTGATCTTCATTATGTGGGAATGGTGGTATGTTTCGTGTGTATAGGAATATTTATCCCAGTTAGCTTTTTGGATATTATATCTTGTAGGTGGCAATATTTTGACATTACTTAAGTAGTTCAGAATGATTGGGAAATGGTCACTTGTGTATGAATCGTCTAGGACGTTCCATTCAAATTTCTCCGCTACATCATTTGAACATAATGAAATGTCAATTGAAGAAAAGGTTAGGTGTGTATTTGAAAAATATGTTGGAACTTCACTTTCATTGAGACAATACAGGTTGTGTTTCATTATAGTATTCTCTATGTTGATTCCGGATGTGTCAGTGGGGTTATTATATCCATAATGGATTATGTGCATTAAAATCTCCTACTATAAGTAGTGGTTCCTGTATACTTTTGCTAAAAAGTTCAGAAAAATCACTGAAATTTGCATTGAAATTTGGGTTGGTTATATAAATTACAAATAGTAATTTTACATTTTATCAGGCATATACAGTTTAATTGATGTTATTTGATATGGCATAGATGGTATGTCAACAGGTTCATGTGTAATGCTATTATGAAACGTATATGGCTGTGCCTAATTTTCCACCGTCAGTTGGTGAATAACAGGCAATTTTATAGTGTTGGATATTTGTAGGGTTACTTCCTATATGTTGTAGACATATGCACATTGTTTTTTTTGGTCTCGTATGATTCTTTGTAATTCACCCAGACGTAGTCGGGTTAAGAGACCATTTATATTCCACTGAATGATTTTATATTCCATTATTGGGAGGAATTGGTGTTAAATTCTGTAAATTGATTGCTGATTTTACTTTAATCTCGTAGTTTATATGCATTTGAATTTATTTGTGTGTTTTTTAATCGTTGTATTTGTATGTTGGTTATTAGATTCTGCAGTTGTTTGTTTTTCATAGTTGAATATTAATAAGTCTATTTTTGATTTTATAATTCCTTTTTGTATTTTAAGGATTCAGAACATAATTCGTTCTCATGTTGGTGTGTTAAAGGGCACCTCCTTAATTTGGTAAAATTGTCAATACAATTTCGTACTGTGTCCTCTGTCTTGGTAGTTAGTTGGTTATATGTACTTACAAAGCATTCATTACAACCACAAGATGAAGCATGTTTGGTAATGTTAATTATTGGTTCAGAAGTTTTTGGTCTAGCTTTAGAAAATTTACCTGGTGGTAATTCTATTGTTCCTTTCTGTAGTGCTAAGGACTGTTGGTTTGAGGGGTTATTTGTTTTGTTGTTGTTAATGGGATATTTCGGTCTTGTGGATGGTTGGGGGTGATAGTTATATTTTGGTTTGGTTTAATGGTATGATTTTCATTAGTATATTTTGATGGAACTTGTAAAGAGTGATCTTTACTGTCCAGATGTTGGCTGTTTGATTGAGATTGAGGGTAATTGTGTATTTCCACTTGTGATGAGGTTATTTAATATCTTTTTTAAAATGTTCTCCTGGTGTAGTTGGAGTCTCTCTGGATTGATTGTAATTTTCAATATTTACCTTTTTTCCTTAGGTGGTTGGCTTTCTAGAATTCTTTTCTTTTTGCCAGTTCGATTATCATCATTATTTAATTCTTATTCTTCTATTGGAAGTTCTTTTCCATGGATAAACTGAATCATCTATGTTAGTGGTGGTATTGGTTGTTGTAATATCACTTTTATTTTGTGTTTCAGTATTATTGGTATGAAATCCAGTTTCCCTGTTTATACTATCTTGTTTGTCATTGTGCTGTTTGATGTCTTGATTTTTAGTCACATTTGAAAAGGTGGGGGTTTTGGATGGATTGTTAACGCCTCTTACTTTTAGCTCAAGTCTGGCTTCCATGACTGACATTCCTGTCCTATTTATTAACAACTGAAGTTCTGTGTTATATTGGTAAAATGAACACTCCTTAGATTTTGCGTGATGGGCGGTAGTCCACAATTAATACATTTTGATTGATTACAGTTCCAATTAGTGGTATGGTCATCTGATGCACAGACTGCACATATAGCTTTATTACGGCATCTTTTGTATGTGTGTCCATACCTTGAGCACTGTGTACATTGTAATGGTTTAGGAACAAAAGGACGAACTTCTCTATTTTGTCCAAGAATTTTTATTTTAAATGGTAAGTCTTTTTGGCCTGTAAATTTTTATTTTGGCAACTGTTTGATATTTTTTACTTTTATCTTTCCTACTTGAAATAGAGTATATTTCTAAATCGTGGGTATTGTTATATCTCAATTTTAGGGAGTCTAGCAATAGTTGTTTGAAGGAAGCTCCTGCTCGCTATTGGGTAGGATGACTGTACCCTGTACATAATTCAATGTTTCGTGGCTTGTAATTATTACCTTTATATTATTTATTTCTGTTATACTTAAAAAGGCAGTGGACTGCTTTTTATTGGTTACTTGGATAAGCCATTCATTGTCCTTGATGTGTCTGCATTCCATGTCTTGTGTTGGATATATGTTAAGTAATTTGTTTTCTAGCATCGCTGCTGAGATTTTTGTTGTCAGCTTTGAGGACTAGAAATCTTGACCAATTATCTGGTCCAAAGAGGTCATCAAAATGTACCAATGTGGGAGTAAGTCGGTAATTTTTGTTTCTTTTTGGTCCTTGTTTTATGTATGTTGCTGTCTATTATGATTTTTATATTTTTCTGTATTGCTGGGAGGATTATTTGTCTCTAATTGAGAATTATTGTTCATCATATATGGTTCCATTGTTACGATATTGGAGTTTACCAATTTATTTTTGTTTGTTTCTTTTTTATTTATGCACTCTATTTGGTTTTTCTGGCTCTGCTGCTTTACTTGGAACAGGGTGTTCCTTTGTATCTTTTATAGTACTTTCACTACTTGTGGCAGTACCTAGGAAATTCGGGAGTGACGTGCCAATGGTCATCAACTGTGCCGTAGTTTTTTCCATCATGGGGCCCAGGGGTACTCAATCATTTATTTCACAGTTCATAAATTTTGAGTTTTTTACAAAAAAAAAAAAAAAAAAAAAAAAAAAAAAAAATTCTTGAAAAGATATCATTGGCCCTTTGCGAAGTTAAATCTTCTGCCAAAGGCACAAGTGAGAAAGGACTCCCAAATGTCCGCATCCCTACCCTACCCCAAAAGGGGATGGCATAACATGATTAGTATGGCCCAAGTGTAAGCAGACCCGCTTGCTAGGACTAAGAGTATTATGTTAATAACAATTATCCCCATCCTAATCACATTATGGGCAAACTGGATAGAATGCCGAGAGTTCTATTCCTAGAACCAGGCCCCCCCTGGAATCCGTGGTCCAGCTCCACAGAATAGTTCCGCCTGAAAAACAGGTCCGAACATTGTCGGGTAGATGATGGATCTACCACAGTTCTCACTATTTAGCTTCGGATTTAACTCCACGTTAAGCCATGATATGTTTCTCATTTATTTTGCTTTTAAAAATTTTTTGGCAAAAAATGGAAAAGTCCACATAAGTTTACTCGAAAATATATAATGTCATATGGGACTCTTGGGTTCGAACCTGGGAAGAGATTCCTGAGGTTCGAGAGCCCCCTCACCACGTCAAGGTGGTCCCAAAATGAGGGGGCATCCACAATGTAACCCTGCAGATTTCTTATGCCTTTTGTATTCCTTTTTTCAGCAGCTTTCAGGTTTTCCTGATTTTTGGTGAGTAAACTGAAAACATGTTCATTGCCAATTTCCTAAGGTTATAAAAATATTTCATTCTTTCATTTATTCACCTCTTTTCTATCAACTCTTTGGCCATTTCATACCTGACCTGTATGACTACACATTTTGCCTGGTCTCACAGCCACTCCACCAAAATTTATATTTCTCTGTGTAACCACTGCACTACAAAGGATTTTGTGCCAGCACTTTTATACCCAACCTAATGAACATTAGAAATGTTCAACAAATGTTCACTTTCTTATCATTAGCATATCTGCTGCTTCTCTGCTTTTTTATACCATTGTTTCCACATTAATAGTAATGAGTTGTAATGAGCTTGCCTTATTCTTATCTTCCCTGGAGATTCTTCACATCCCTCACCTACTTACAGGCTAACAGGTACTTGGTTAGGGCTATTTCATTTCGAGAACATATTAAACTTGATAAACTCAATCCACTTATTTTTCTTCATGCTTGGGAGCAGTTGCTGGCTAGTCATTAATCCATTTTGAGTTTAACAACTGACAGGCAAGGAATATTGGTATTCATGAAAAAAAAAGAACATGGTAGCATACTGAAAACTCTTTGTCAAAAAAAGTGACAACTGCATGTATGTTTACTCAAAAGCTCCTAGATAGGTTGTGGGTTTTCTTTAGCATTTTATGTGTAAATTTCCAGGGCTGAAAGATTTACAATCTTTTGATGCTTCAATGAAGCCAATGCAGCTCCAGCTAAAGTCAAGACCAAAACCTCTCCTCAAAACTACTGCTGGCCAGTCTCAAGAAGACCAACAAATGAAGTAACTGGTTCAAAAAAGGAAATACTGCATTAACTCTTGATTAAAATAACAAAAAGGAAGATATGCCTTATCAGGAAGGAATTAAGATTGTTTTGTCAGTGGAAGGACTGACTTGGATGTTGAGTCTATCACAAAGCTTAAGACTCGAGAAGGATGGTGTCCAGCATCAATAACTGAATTTGCAACTCCCCACAGTTCTGCTTGCTGGGAACTATGGTGCATTTTAATGGTGATAAAACTGTAGCTAGGTGAGCAATGCAGTAATATATGTGCTAAAGAGCAAATTGGGAAAAAAGGTCATTCAGAACCTTTCATACTTAAACAATCAATGATTACTTTATGTTTGACAGATTACAAATCATCAAGGTAACAAAAAATTAACTTTGTTGGACTTGAAAAATATTAAGCAGCATGTTTCTACTGAGCCCCTTTTCTCACAAGTATTTCTTTCTCACAAGTATTTCTACTTTACACTACCATACAACACACTCGTTCAGAGCATCTCAACCAAGCCTTAACAAAAGATCAACACTGTTTATCATGTCAATGAAAATAAAGGTTATCTTAAGTTTTCTTGTATCAATAGGACCAAATTTATTACCCATATGTAGACTTAGCCAGTAACAAAATGATTATGATTACACAAAATTATGTTAGAGCAAACACATGAGTTCTAGGTTAGGTCTAAAAAGAACTGAAAAACAAAGCAGCTAATGAAAAATATTATCAGCCACATCCCCCATCCCTGTGATCTTAAGGTTTATGCTGGAAGACATCAAATAAGGAATCACCAAGGACAATACATATGTCTGATTGCTGGAACATAACCTCAGAAAACTACTGTTTGTTGCCATGACATTCCATGAAGAAAATAATCTTAATAGGTCCAAAGATTTGTTCTCCCATTTGCCATCTGCTGCATTTATTCCTCTGAAAGTTGCTGTGAGATCAAAGTTACAGTTTCAGGGAGCAAAGTTCACATAACAGTACGGCACTGTACCCTCATCTATGGGTTTTTATAAAAGATTTATGTTAAAAGAAGTTTGAGGAAGTCATGCCTTACAATTTTCAGGACATAAGTCATGGTTTCCTGTTATTATTTTAATTGGAGTAAACTTTCCTGGGACTGAAAGTTCATGGTAAGCCCCTACTATAGGCAGCCATTTAATAGAAAAAAATTAATAACATGCAGACACCAATTACAGTATTTATCATGACTTGATACTGTACAATAAAATTTTCAAAACCCTGTCTGTAAAGAAAACACAAATTAAAGTGATATTTGATCTCTCTCAAATTTTATTTTTAATATAAAGAGAAACATGAGTACTATTAATGATTATGTTAAGCATGCCCCACTTCATTAACAATTCAGTATTAAATATTTGTAACAGAGGAGTAGAGCAAAGGGGAGCAATGATCTAGTGCTAACAGCAAACTTAGGAAAAGGTAGTAGAAATACTTAAAATAGAAATAGTACTTAAAAGTAGAAATACTTAAAAGAGTGAAATGAAAATGAAAGGACTGAAAATCACAAGCAAAACAAAGCTTATAGTGACATAAAGAAACGAGAGAAAAAGTACAATCTGGAAAGTGGCCATATGATCATTAGCATGTATAGGAAATGTGTTAGAACGAATTCTGTTGCATCTATCATATGTAACAGGTGGTGTCATAAAATATGCTCAGGATTACAAAATATACATGAGGTAAGAAATTTTCAATAGTACCTAAAATGTACATATTACAAATGCAAACTGGGAAGAGAACATGTTGTGACAGACATGGAGGCCTAGAAAGAGGCAGAGTATGTGTGTGTGTTGGGGGTACATTGGATTTTGGAGCAGGACTTGAAAGAGAAGTACGAAAGAGAGCAGCTGCAGCACAGATGAAATGTAAAAATTGCTAATTTGCTAAACTACTACTAGTACTGTATCCACAACTGTACCATAGGTTGAGAAAGAGCAAAGACTAGTGATGGGTACTTAATTCCTGTACTACTACTCTATGCATCTACAACATTGGCTCTGACAAGGAAAAAGAAGGAAAACTTCAAAAGGTGTGACCAATGAATGTTTTGATTCATGGCAGAAGTACAGCGATCATATTACGAAGGATGGGTTTGTGGAAAAATGTGTTAACAACAGGCTGAAAAATAAAAGACTGATATCTCAAAGATTACAATGACTTGGACATGTGTAGAGAAGAGGTGAAGAACATTTGGCCAGAAAAGAAATAGGTTTTAAGTAGTCAAGCAGATACCTGTAAGAAGGCTCTGGAAATTGTTGAGTACATGGACAGGTGAAGACCTAGATCTGATGGAAGTTCATGCAAACAGAGTACAGGACAGTGGAAAAATTTGTGTTATGATGATGATGATGATATACATACTCAAGTTCCTCATAATTATATAACCAGGACTCTACTATACACAAAGAGCTAACAAACAAAACTAGTGAACATAATATAAACACAAGGCATATGACCATATGGTCTTGATCTATAACACAGGAATGCAGATAGTACTAAGTGAAACAATAATTGTACCTAACTATGCACCAATAGAGAAAAAAATAAACACACATTAATCATCATAGTAATCAACAACACGTCTCATCGATTAACATTCTATCTACCTTGAAGCAAACTATGAACTGGCCACATAAAAAAACTGAAATAAACTTGGATTTATATCCACTTAGGCAAACTAAATTATTTGTATACGTACATTAATTTTACTGCAAACAGGTACTTTGTAAACCACACTCACTATATAATTTTAGCTGTTCATACAGTTGAACAAATACCACAAGTACTGAGTTAATCAGGCATGCAACAAATCATTTAAAATTCAAGTGTAAGCACCTGGCTTAACTTAAAAAGCTAAAAGACACAAACAGACATCATGCAACTTCCTACAATAACTCAGGAGAAATACCATAATTATTCTAAAAGTTTCTACACTGATTGGTATAGAAGCAGGTTTCAATAAAAATTCTTACCTTCAGTGTAGCATAAGCAGTGTAGTTAGTATTAGGCAACACCTCAACAGGCTCTTTAAACATGACTCTAAATGTATTCACGGTGCCATCAGAGGTAAAATTTGTGTCATTACTGGCACAGACCTAAAAGAGGCAATGTGAGTCAACATCAGACAGTTAAATAAGCATTAATATTGTATATGGTTACTTAATTACAAAAGAAATTATCGTAACTGACACTTGTCAGACTGCCTAGCAAGTGTACCACACATGAATCACAGAACTAAAGTTCCCTTTCTTTATGAGAGAATGAAGAAAGGGACCAATCTTCCTTTCATTTTTAAAAAAGGTCATCTGATTGAGTTACAAAATAAAGTTGGATGCATGAGTAATCACAATATCAAAGGTCTAATGAACATGATATAAAAATCATGTTCAAGCGATGAAAAATTAAATCTTGTAAAAGCATTATACAGTACATTAAATTTTACTTCCCTCTTTATCACACAAAACAAGAGTGGAAGGTAACCTATGTCAATGGAGGTTCTGAAAGTTAACATGCCTTATATGTACAAAGGAGAGTGAAAGTGGGTTCTTGGGAGGGTCTGAACCTGGCTGGGTTTGGAGAATATGTAAGGGTAGTGGTACTACAATAGATTAATGACAATGTTTTTTGAATTTTTAGGACTGCTGTAATTCACAAATACACATACATAGTCTAAACACATTTTATTATATTAATTTGAATTTTATTTGTATATTTTAAAGCAGCCTTTTGTCGACTGCTAAAAATAACTTATGCTATACCGTCTGTCACTATGACATCACATCGAGATTCTTGAAGAAAATAAACAAATCAAGTTACAAAGTTTATTATGAACAAAATGCAAACTCATACATTAGTATGATGTTATTTAGGGAATTTTGTGAATCCACTGCTCACTTGTCAACATGGTTAAATTTTAAAGATCAGAGCATTAATACAAAAAATTGGAAATTCAAATTCAGGGTAGCTGTATCCTTTAAGAAGTTAATTTTTTAAAACAGTACATTGTTGCCAAATCAAGGAATTCTTATACAGTAACCTTTACTGTGCATTCACAAGTAAGGTTGGCCGATTAGAAAAATGGAAATATGGGACACTTACAATGAAATTATCATATTACAGTAGTTAAAAGGAGAGATATAAAGCAAGTATTCTCAAAGCTAAACTCTAACTATACTTTACTGATTACCTGGCTTTTGTTAACAGGTCCTTGTTTTTAAGCAATAGTGTATAAATTCTTTACACTGACAATTTAGGTTCCATATGCACTATAAGAAAACTTTTACAGTGGCCACATCCAACGTATTTCATTCTTTTCTCTATTGAACTTTCATTATTGAGAAAACATGCCATAATTAGCATTATAGGCATGTATGCTGAATAAAAACTGGCATAATACCATCAACTCTTGAGTATTGTTCATGAAATTTAGAAAACCTTCAGCAATACCGCAAAATAGTTGTGTACACGCCATTTTGTTATGCAAGATGCCCTGCTGGGGTGGATTCCAGTAGGGGGCAAAATCCTCAGGAAAGTTCAGGAACAGCATTCTATGGTAGGTTAAGTTACGTGGTTAGGTTAGTAGGTATCCTTGTCGAAATATGATTTTAATCTGCTTTTAAACAGGCCACTACCAACAGAGGTAACTTTTGCGACTCTCCTGCACTTTCACCAAACCTGAAAACTTTTCATGTTGTGCTCACTTTCATTCGTAGATATGCCATTAATGATAACTGGCATTTATATCCTTATCAACCTCCACAATTGTTCTTGGTTTGCATATTTTACTATTGCAATAGTTTTAGTATAAGTACTTGAAAACTTACTTGCAATTTGGAAATCATGAAATACATTCAGTAATAGTACATTTCCAGTCACTTGAACCGAATGTTTGAAAAAGATGGTGTGTGCAAGGTGACTGCATATTCTGCAGCTTTAATTTTATTTTCTTTTGTATTTTCCTTGATCAAGAATTATTTCATCAACTTCTTTTGAAGTCAGAACACTATTAAACAGCATAAAAGGTAGTAATTCACTGTTTTTATATGTTACTACATTTAAGACTGTCCACCACATTCAGTACTGAATGTGCAGTCATTTACTCCACAATTAGCTTCCAAACAACTTTTCCCGTGCTTGAGAAATTTCATTCACTTGAATATTCACAAAAAAATTTACACTTAAAAGTTTGGCCTCTTTGGGATAAGTTTTAATGCTGAAAAAACATGGCAAGCATTTTGTTAATACTTAGTGTAACAATCTTTGGAAAATGTACATGTACTGATGATGATGCATAAATAAATGTGTGGTTGTAAAATGTAACATAGTGTCACCTACACTTACCAACCTTTACAACTTCACAAATTACAAACATGAATTTCTTGTATAGCTCTTGGAAATACTGTACATATTCTGTAAAAGTTACTTTTAGCAGTAGAAAAGAATGTTAAATTAATTACATAAACCTAAGTTAAGTTAGTAACAAAATCATTTTTATAAGTAACTTGAAACTGAACCAAATAACTATGGTGACAACTGGAGTGTCCTTGCAAAGCAATATGTACTGGACAGGGGACAAAATCATAAAAAACAGGGAATCTAGCAACCTAAAACACACTTTTTACTGTGTATAATCCTCTACACAGGACATTTTCCTAATATTTTATCATCAACTGTAATCCCTCTGTAAAGGACATTTTCATAATATTATATTCAACTGTAACTGGTAACCAATGAACAGAGTATTCACACTGATTGTACAGACAACATAGAGCTCTGGGTTAATATTTATTGTATTTTTATGGTACATTTTCTTTCTTATAAGAAAAATAATTTTGGAGAGAGAGATCTTTATAAATTATACAATGCTTTTTTTCCTCAGTTGTGTTATGGTTAGTAAGTAGTAAGGGAGATCCTACAGTATTTTAAGTTTTTAGACTGAAAAGTACTCTTAATGTCACATTTACCACACTAGTCAAGAACACAACAGCAAAAGGAAAATGATTGGAGTAAACAAAATCAAATGGTAAAAAATGTTATGGAGGGATAATGATAAGACGAGAGAGTTTAGGAGAAGAGTGCTTGGAGAGGTTGATCTGGAAATTGAAGATGTGGGAGAATGGTGGAGGCATAATGCATCAGTGATCAGAAGACATGGAAAGGAGATACTAGGGGAAACATCTGGAATAGTATAGGAGGAAAAGGAGAGCTGGTGGTGGGGAAGTGGTGAAGGGTAAAAGGGAGGCAAAGAAGAGATTAGAAGAGTCACAGTTGAATGAGGACACAGAAAGATTAAGAGAAAGAAACAAAGAAGTAAAAAGGGTGGTAGCTCAAGCTAAGGTAAGGGCATATGAAGAGGTTTACGATGAACTGGAAATCAAGGAAGGGTTGAGTAAGATGCTCAAATTGTCAAAAGTAAGAAATAAAAGAACGAAGGACATCACCTATATGAAGCAGATGAAAGATAGAAATGGTACAGTTATAAAAAAGGAAGACGACATCCTGAAAAGATGGAAAGAGTATTTCGAGCGACTGCTAAATGAAGAAGATGAAAGACTTGTAAGAGAGGATGGACAAGTAAACATGGGAATGGTAATGGGGATCTCTAGGGTTGAAGTGATACAAGCCTTAAAAAGAATGAGGAATGGGAAGGCAACAGGACCTAACTTAATCCCAGTCAAAGTTTGGAAAGCCTTAGGAGAGGAAGGGGTAGACATCTTGTATGATCTTGATTGTAAAAATATCTGAACAGGAAAAGATACCAGAAGAATGGCAGGAAAGCATATTGATACCTATATTTAAAGGTAAAGGTGGTGTCCAGGAATGGAGTAATTATATGTAGTATCAAACTAATGTCTCACACTTTGAATATTTTGGAAAGAATTAGATGGGAGGCTAAGAGAGGAAGTGAGAATAGGGAAAGAACAGTTAGGATTTATGGAGGGAAGCGGCACAATGGATGTAATATTTTGCATAAAGCAGCTGATGAAGAAATTCAGAAAAAACAAGACCTGCATCTGGTATTCATAGACCTAGAAATGCAAAGGCCTATGGATGTAATGATCAAGGATGTTAAGAGAAGTAGTGCCATGGTGCATATTATATGCAGATGACATTGTGTTGTGTTCAGAGAGGAGGGAGGAGTTGGAGAGGTGAAGAGCAGCACTTGAGGAGAGAGGAATGAGAATAATCAGATAAAAAACCGAATGTGTGTTCCAGTATTACTGAGGATGGTGGAAATAGCATAAGATTGGATGCGGAAGAAATAAAGAGTGCACAGAAGTTCAAGTACTTGGGGTCCATATTAGAGAATAGTGGAAGCATGGACGAAGAGGTGAGACATCAAATTCAGGCAGGATAGAATAACTGGAGGTCAGCATCAGGGGTCCTCTGTGACAAGAAGGTCCCTCTGAAATCGAAGGGAGGGTTTCATAGGACGGTGGTCAGACCAGCTATGTTATATGGAACAGAAACAGCAAGTATGAGGAAAACAGAGAAGATGGATGTAGCAGAAATGAGAATGTTGAGACGGATATCGGGAGTAACAAGGGAAGAGAGGATTAGAAATGAGTACTATATAAGAGGATCGACAAAGGTAGATGAAATATCAAAGAAAATACAGAAGGGAAGGCTTCGATGGTATGGACACATTACAATGAGAGGAACATCATGTTGGAAGACATACGATGAAAACGGAAGTGCAGGGTAGAAGGAAGAAGGGAAGACCAAGAAAGAGATGGTGTGATTATGTAGGGAAAGATAGGTTATGGAAAGGTATTGACGAGAACGATGCACAGGACAGAAATCGATGGAGACTACTCATTCATAAGGTGACCCCATATAAAAATGGATTAAAGCTGGGAACAAGAAAAAGTAGTCAAGAACACAACAGCATTTACATGCTTAACAGTCTTTTGTGTTATGCAGTGATACCATGAATTCCCACAAGCACTGCAATTTTTCTTCTTGATAGATGATGCTGTCAAAATCAATTCACATTTTTTCACTAAATTCCATATACTTATGTCTATTTCCAAATGAGTTTGAATTCATTCTTACCCTATATATGTAAAGATAAGAGACACAAAAATATACATACAACAGTGGTGAAAGATATGAATTTCCTAAAATAGCTGATAATAAAGGGTCTTGTGGAAATGTGTTTGAAGCCATGCTTGATTATTGCGAATACAATAATCTTTCAATTATCTAGACCATCGTTATCCTGGAACTCTACATTATTCGACACACCTGGACCAAAGCCAACGGCTCCAAAGATATATAATACATATAAATTTTAAAAATTTCGAAGAACCACTCTCCAAAGGTTGGCAAAGCTGTGTGGTCTCAGGAAAATGTTTGTAACACTGCTTATACTCATAAAAAGACTCAGAAATGGTTTTGGGGGTGGGGAAGTCCTAGAGAAGTTTTCAAGGTTGGGGGGGGGGTTTACATGGCTGGACACCAAGGGAGAGGAGGAGGAGGGGGCAGTAAGGTTGTATAGAGGAACTCACTCAGAGAAGGGATTGTTTTTGAAGGTGAGTGGAGCTGGTTAGCAATTTCCTTAGGCTGGGAGGGGGTGGGGATGCAGTGTTGGATGGGTGAACAGGTCTGTGTAGATATTTGACTTGCTAGAGCTTATGTTTTGTGCTGATACACTTATAATTTTTTAAGTTATATTTTATGCTATTCTCATTTGTAATTTTACTGGTGTCTAATTTTTTTTTTTTACAACCCTAAAGATAAATGCAATCGTGAGCATAGGGTATGCACATATGCACACTCATTCACCGGTGTTGGGGAACTTGCTAAAGCATAATTGTTTTGAACTCTTTCATGTATGATTTTTCCACATTTTATTAAAGAATATGTACACTACTTACTGTAACTTGCAATGAAACACATTACATCAAGCATAAAGAAAAAAAAGGATAGACAGAGAGAGAGAGAGAGAGAGAGAATGAAATGTCAACAGTGATAAAATATTCTCTTGTATACTACTGTTTTATGTGTAATAATCAAACTTAGTATAACTAAATTTTAATGAAATACTGTACTACTGTATATCAAGAAAAGCAAAAAATAAATGGCAAATATGATACCGCACTAAGAAAACACAGAAACACAAACTATGTAGAGATGGCGTCGTCAACATTGATGAAATGCCACATGTAAATGTAAACAGACATAGGCATACCAGTAAAGCTTCCATGATATTATGATGTGAAATGTAAAATCATTAATTCTAGTAAAACAGAAAATGATCAGAAACTTTTTGGTAGCATTCTTAAAATGAATCTACTTTGGACAGTCATCATTTAGAAATGCTGTGTGTACTAAAGATACAAACACAGGGTGTTTTACACAAACACACTTTTCTTGATAGTCTTTACCTACTGAATTGATTTCATTTTTGGTAAATCATACTACTGTCCTTGGGTATGCTTCTATGCTTCTAGAGCAAATTCTATTTCAGTATATTTTTAAGGGTAATGTTCTAAGAAGATTTTAAAATTATATTAAAGATTTAGGATGATAGTTTAAGGTATATTTGGTGCTTGAACTAATAAAATAAGCAGTTATAAGCATTTTTAAAGGGGGTACTAACTCCTCTACTAACTCACACAATATACTATCCCATTCCTAAACTTTGAATTCACTCTCAAAACTTTTATTTTATTTTTTAATATTATAGCCATATTCTACATTTTCCTCTCTTTCTTCCTCCTAAAACTCTCTTTTTATTTATATTTCTTCAACTACCCAACCTCCTCCATTTTTTCCATGTGACTAAACTATCATAGAGCACATTGTTCCATCCCATCACTTATCCTAAATATCTTAATAATTCCATGATCTTTCCATTTCCAAGCATATACCAGAAAATAATTCATCTCCACAGCTTCAGCATTTTTCCTTTTAACATTTACACTTAAACTTCCACAAAGCACAGATGGCTCAATAACTCTTCATACAAGTCTCTTCTTGATCTTTTGCATACAACTTGCTATATCCCTAGGTTCACCTAATCAGAAACTCGCCTCTTTTCATGTCCTAGCTTTATCTGTTTCCTTACGTAATTCCATATACCTTTCTGACTCTATCACTTCCACTGTTCTACATTAACTGTTTCATCCTCACTGTTACCTTAACAGCCATTATCTTTCTGACATTTCTGAGACTTTATGCAAGTCTTCTTTGGTATACCCAATCAATAACTTCATAGTTTGAAGGACTGTCTCGTAGATAACCACACTAACTTTCTTGACAAAAAGTACTTTACATGCTAATTTATGAAGCATCTGTTAACACGTGTCACGGATGTTGTTACTGAACGTGTGATAACCCATTCAAAAGATGACCTACTGGAATTAGCATTACTTGAACTACTAGTAATATCTAACCAAGAATGAAGCTTGTTTTCTATATTCTTGTTGAACTATACAATATGAGTCCATGTCGATGATGGCTTAGCTTGTGATCTTCTGGGTATCACAGTCTGAGTCAACTTCTCTTTTCAACTATTTGTTACAATATATAATTATAAAAATGTTGAAATATTTTACTAAATAAAATAAAGTACAAGACAATATTGTTCTTACCTGTATTCTTCTTATGTGTAGGAACAGAAATAATTCAGATATATCTTAATAGTATATGTTCTCCTAACACTACCAAATACAAATTATACTAATACTACCAATATCATTTGTTTTCCAAAATATAACCTTTATTGTATAAAAGTATACTGAATCAAAATAAAAATACACTACTCAATTTGCATATTTTTAATTGAAATCTATCACCTAATCAGACTGTTTCAAAACAAATCCAAAATTCATAGTTAACAAATTTCCTAAACAATTCATTTCTGACCCAAAAGAAAATCATCTGCAGGTTGGCAGAACTTTGCATGCACCTCACAGATCCTTAGTTCAGGTTTAAGCTTCATGTTCCATATCTCTACTTGCTGGTAACAAGGTGGTGATTTTCCAGACCTTTGGACTGACTGTTATTTCAGGATACAATTATTTATTCTTTGTTAATCTCTGAAACATTTACTATTTTTACTCCTTCTCCTTCACTTTTACTCTTACGCTTAAAGGATTTCAGTGAAAATACACACCATAAAGTTTTTCCATTGCCAGCAAATGGGTTTTTTCCTCCATTCTGGATGGTACTTAATGAAGCAATAATGTCAAGCAAATTCCCTCACTTATTTGAAAGAAATTGCTCCTTTCATTAACTGACATGCTTCTTTCAGTAACTTTTATAAGTCTTCCAGTTCTACATTTGTTTTTATATTCAATTACTCAAAATACAAAGTCCTCATAAACGTCACACCCTAAAAACCATATCACTGCATATTATGGCATTGTTTTGTGATAGGTATGTTGTGATTTTTCCAACCAAGTGTTTACAGTCATTGTGACCACCTCCCAACCCCACTCATCTATTGCAACTATTAACCATACTAAACAGATAATGGGGTTCCTACGTCCCTAGATCCCAAAGATTACCTTTTGAATCTGGAATAAAATGTCTTGTGAAATTTGCTTACCACAAATTTGGGCTAAATTGTAAGTAATGGGTTTGTATAAAAAATGCATCTTTGCATAATTATACTTTGCTGCATCATTTTTAAAACTTGCACACATCCTACCTAGATTTAAATATATGGAAAGGCTAGAAGGAAGACCATCTTGAGTGTGAGCTCCCATCCGTAATGTCTTTGAAAAGTTTGAAAGGGGGCTTTTCAGGGCGTCCAGAACCCTGGCAACGTCCCAATGAGGGACTGCAAAGGACTTGGGAGGGAAGGCCTGCTCGAAGCCCCTAATGAGTAAGGAGACGTTCTTGGAGTTACCCTGGTCCACACCCCTCTGGTAGAAGACCTGGTTCAATGCTGTCCTGACCCCTTTGATGGCTGCAATGGATAGTCCCTTGTCCTCCCTCAGGTGGACTAGGAACTCTGCAACATGAGGAATCTTGGTCCATAAGGGATACAAGTTCCGCCCCTTGCACCAGGTCCTGAACAGTCTCCACTTAGCTTGGTAAACTGCCGTGGAGGACTTCCTAGGCACCCCGACATGTGGGAGGCCACTCTGCAGGAGAAGCCCCTCTTGCTCAAGAGGAGCTTGATAGCCTCCACCCGTGAAGGCAGAGGGCGTCCAGGCCCTCGTGGAACCTCTTGAGGTGGGGCTGCCTTAGAAGGTCCGGCCTTTGGGGGAGTTCCCAGGGGCCCTGGATGGTCAGTTCTAGGAGGTCAGGAAACCAGTCCCTGTCCAGCCACTGGGGAGCCACGAGGGTCATGACGGTGCCCTCAGAGGTCCAGAGTTGGTTGAGGACCTATCTGAGGACCCCAAAGGGGGAACGCGTAGAGATCCAGTCTGTCCCAGGGGTGCTGGAATGCATCTTCCCAAACTGCTGCCGGGTCTGGAACCGGGGAGCAGAATACCGGAAACTTGTGGTTCAGGCTCGTCGCAAACAAGTCCATGGAGGGGAAGGCCCACATCCCGATCAACTCGGCCGTCACTACTGGGTGCAGGGACCACTCCGCCCCTAGGACCTGGCGGTGTCTGCTGAGCCCGTTGGCGATTACGTTCCTTTTCCCCGAATGAACCTCGCTGTCAGGGAGATTCCAATGCTCTCCGCCCACTCTAGGACGGCCTCCGCTAGGGTGCACAGGTGTTGTGACCTCAGACCTCCCTGTTTCTTGATATATGCAACAACGGTGGCGTTGTTGCACATGACCACCACCCGTTTGTCTTAATCTGGTTTCGAAGGTTTGGAACGCTTTTGCGAATGGCTAGGAGCTCAAGGCCGTTGATGTGGAGCTCGCGCTCCAATTTCCCGTTCTGACCAACCCCCCCCCTCCATCTCTGACTGTAGGTGGGCTCCCCAGCCCTCCTTCGACCCATCCGTGAATAGGAGCATCTTTCGAGGGACATCTGACAGCGGGACTCCCCACCGGAGGTTTGACTCATCTAGCCACCAGTGCAGGGATTCTATCGCGGGTTGAGAGGGGGCTACCAGTTCCAATGGGTTCTTCTCAACCGAGGCCCATCCGTCCTTCAAATTCCATTGGATGGGCCTCAGCTTCAGCCTGCCCTGAGGAACCAGTTTCTCCAGGGAGATGAGGTGCCCTATGAGTCTCTGCCACTCTCCTGCCGGGATGGGAGTGCCTGCCAGGAAGGGGCTAGCTACGTCTCGCAGGTTGGATAAGCATTCCTCCGGCAGGAAGGCCCTTGCTCTTACCGTGTCCAGATCCACCCCTAAGAACAGCCTTCCTGGTGGTGGGCTCCAGGTGTGACTTCACCCAGTTCAGGATGATGCCTAGACGACTGCAGAGGCTCAAGTGTTCGTCCCTCTGCTCCTTCAAGAGATCCCTTGAGGAGGAAAGGCACACAGAAGGCGCATCCCCTTCTTGTGGGTCCAGGCGGACACAAGGGAGAACACCCTCATGAAGACCTGCGGTGCCATGGACAGACCGAAGCAGAGGGTCCTGAACTGGTATGACACTCCCTCCCACCTTATGCGGAGGTACTTCCTGCTGGAGGGGTGGACTGGGATCTGAAAGTATGCGTCCTTGAGATCCAGGGACAGCATGTAGTCCCCTTCCATCAAGGCCGCAGGACAGAGCGTGGGGTCTCCACCCCCAGAAGCCTTCGTCACCAAAAAGAGGTGGCTGAAGAACCCCGGGGAGGGATCTACAACTTGCTGGAGGGCTCCCTTCTCTAACAGAGACAAGACCTCCAGTTGAAGTGCCTCCCCGTGACCAGGATCCAGGGACGGAATACCCTGCTGTTGGGCTCCCCCGTCAGAGGAGGTTTCTTGTCTAAGGAATGGGATCCGGTAGCTGTCCCTGAGGACCTGGATAGTCTGGGGATTGGCCCCAATATCCTCTCAAGTCCTGCTAATGTTTCAAGAGGCAACAACTTCCGGGGGCATCAAGTTGGGAAGGAGGTCTCGACTTCTACTTCCTTCTGGGGAAGCGGCCACCCTTACTTCTCCGAGAGGCCGAGGGTCTGGCTCTAAACAAGGAGGAGGGGGGCCGAGTTCTCTGAGGGCCCCATCCTCCTGAGGTTGATTCCAACATACTTGAGGGGGCCCAGCCCCAAGCCTGGACACTTGCCTTGGTTTCTGAGGCTCTTGACTACGCTGGAGAGCTGGTTGCCTGAAGGACAACGATGCCTGTAAATGATGGAGTCCTGGCTAGCCTTCTTCCAATATTCCAGGGCCTCCTCCACCAGACGGTCAGGGAACAGGAACTCTCCTGACACCGGAGCGTTCCTGAAGGCTTTCACCTTCCTGTCCGGAAAGCCCCTAGGGAGGCAAGCAAGAATGGCGTTACATCTTCTCAAGACCCAGTTGGTCCATTGGGTTAGCAATTGGGTGGTCAGGAAGCCAAGAGACTTGCCCCCGACAGAACTAGCTCCTTGAAGGTGGCCAATTCACTCATATTACAGGTCATGTTCAGTTGCAAAACTGGCGTCCGTGCCTGTCCAGTGGGCGAGCCATTACGCAACATGGATGGAGGTCCATGCTGTGGACTCCATGGCCATGGCTTCCATGGCCATGGCTTCCTGCTGAAAAAAGGAGACGGAGCCTGCTAAGAGTTTCTCCTCCGAGAGACCTGGAGCGAGGGCCGTAAGAGGACCTTTTACTGACTTCGGAGCCAGGGACACCTTCTGGGGCATACAACCTCCTCTTTCTGGCCTTGGCTGCAGGGAGGAGCTTCAAGGAGCCCTGGGCTCTCAGGGAATTCTTGGACCCCGCTACAACTTCCTCAACCTGCACCAGAGCCTCAGCAGAGTACGGCGCCTGGGGAAGCGACAGGGATAACTTCGCCTCTACTTGCCCCCCGAAGAGTCGGTCCACAGCTAAGGCCTTCCTGGAGTCGGGGGGAGCGGAGGGCTCCTCCAACCTGTTCTTCGCTCGGATCACATCGAGCACCCTACAGAACACAGAGCCCTCATCTGTGGGACCTTGGACCTTCATGGGACTCTAAAGACTGGTCTGCGTGAAGGCGTCCTCTTCGAAGTCTTTGCGAGACGTGGAGGAACCCGCCACCGGCTGCAGCGATGGGGGAGGGGAGAGTTGCCAGGTCGAGCTGTTTGTTTTGTTTGTTTGTATGGTGCTTTTACGTTGCATGGAACCAGTATGGTTATTCAGAAACGGGACCAACGGCTTTATGTAACTTCCAAACCACATTGACAGTGAACTTCTATCACCAGAAATACACATCTCTCACTCCTCAATGGAATGGTCGAGAATCGAACCGGCGACCACTGAGGTGGGACACTAATGCCATACCAACCACGCCGCTGAGGCGTTAACTGGGTCGAGCTGGGGCCCTCCACCGAGAACTATGATGCAAAGCTGCCAGAGCCGGAGGGGCAGTCATGGGCCACCCTCTGGATAAGGGGAGAGCCCCGCCAAGGGATTGCAGGGAGGGAGCGCTTTGCTCCAAATGCGCGTCGGACTGGAGTGGAGGACCTGAACAGGACAGAGCCCGGTCGGCTCGAGAGGGGGCCGCTGGGGCCACCGGAACTGGCACAGAATCCCCCGCAACTGCAGGGGGACAAACCCAAGGGGGAGTGGGGCACTCCACGTGAGGAGACCCCGCGGGGGTGGCACGCTCGGGAATCAACCTTGAAGACCGGATGGTTGGAGAGTGGTGGCGCCTATGGCGCGAGCCGTCCCGGTGGCTGCTGCTCCTGCTCCGACCCCTGTGGTCCCGGCTATGACGGGGAGATCTGGACCAACAATCCAGGGAGGAGGAGTAAGACTGTCCTCGACTCCTCCCATAGCGCCTCCTACGTGAGAACCTGTATGAGGAACCGTCCTCCAACGAGACATCTCTTCTCGTCTTTCCTGCAGCGGCTTCTGTCCTGGGGTGATTGGCGCGGGAGAAAACGGTGGGGGCCTCCCCCCGGGAGCCCTCTCCACTAGCGAGGACCACCGCCCTGGTAGGAAGGAAGGAGGAACCCAAAATGGGAATACCTCCTCCTGCAGGGGGGGGGGGGGGGGGGACCTACCTAGGGTACAAGGACTCCCCGACAATGGCGGCCTGAAAGGGGCGGATGGGGGAGGAGGAGGACCCCTGAAGACTCTGTCGGCTCACTCCATCTACCCCGGGTGAGACACAGACTCCTTGGGCCCTGCCATTGGCGGGGGCCTGGCAACAGACTCACCTACGTCCCCTCGCTGGGAGGGGATGGCGGAAAGATCCTGACGCTCCGCCTGGGAATCCTGATGAAGAACAGGAGACGGAAAAGGACCTCCAGGCCCACGGCTAGTACTACTCCGCGGAACCTCCCAGGAATTCTTCTTGGAGGGAGAACAAAGTTTCTTCCTCTTTGTCGAGGCCAGATCCCACTGATGCTCTGACCACACGGCACACTCTCCACAAGTGGCCTCGCGTGAACAAGGGTAACCTAGACACTTGTTGCATAAAGTGTGGAGATCTATCTTAACAGGTGAAAGAAAAGCCCCACAAGCCCTGCCCTCAGGACCAGGGCAACGCCGTTGCGATGAAGAATCCATCTCACAACGAAACAACAGACACGCGGGCAATCACACAACACACAGGGAAAACAAAGGGAAACGGGCCCGTAACGGACGACAAGCTGAAGCGTGTGAATGCTACAGCGACCAGGAAAGGACTGGAAGTTGGGGAGGGAATAACCAGTTTTTCCTGGTCGGTACCGGATTGACATCCAGGATTCTCCTACGCTAGTAGTTTGGGGTAAGTATACGGCGTTGGAACAACTACTAGTTTAGTAACAAAACAAATAACTTATGATACCATTTCCCTTATCATAAAATATTTTTTGGACAAACCCTCTCTGATGAAAAAGAACATCAGTCTTCAACAGGTGAGTAGTAAGCCTGTGCTGCATTGAAAACTATGTAAACTGCATTTTTATTGCATTTTCCATCCAAAAAACCTTCAAATATTGATTATTTTGCATTTCTGGTGTCATATTTCATCTGCCAGATGAGCGTTGTGGGCGTCGTAACCCTGGAACATGCGTTGTAACCCTGGAAATAATGTCTGATAAATATAATTGAGAAGCGCCTTAACCTCGGAACGTCGTAACCAGAACCCGTCGTAACCCGGGGACTGCCTTATTTTGTAAATCATTTGACCTTGTCATCAGAAGTCTGAAACAAGGCAATATAGTAGATTGTGGCATGAGTGTACAGTGAAAGGGCATTTTTGTTTTATTTCTTTTGGTTTGCAGATGTATATGTGAAGCCACAACTCAAAATAAGAGGCTATGGGCCTAGTAGTCATTTTACCAGGTTACATTTCATGGAGAAGAGATTAGTTTTGAACAAAGGGAAGTGAATGTGATGGTAATTGCTTCATAGCAAAGAAAGTTAAAGGAAAGGAGAACGCATTTTCGAGAAGTTCGGCAGCAAGGAGGCGTTAGTGCATTGTGTTGGGGGTGCCTGTTATCATGATGGTTCTAGAATCGGCAGGAGTGTTGTGGAACTCGTCGGGACGTGAGAAACGCCGCGATTTCTGATGCAATACCTCATCTAGATTCATCTAAGAAGTTCTAGAAATCCTTGGAGTCTGTGAAGTTCACCGTAGGCTCCGCCCTCAGAGTGCCGTATAAATACGACGGTCGTAGCAGAAGGCAGAGATCGTAGAAGAGAGACACCTGTTAGTCACAGAGAGATATCCTCAGTAAAAGCCACAGATCAGATTATCAGTGAGAGATCAGCAGCAGAGATTGTCAGAGAGAGAGACTAGAGACGAAGGAACCGACGAAGGATCAGAAAAAAAAAGTTGCTAAAGAGTTAGTTGGATACTGATCTAGTCGTCTTCAGGAGTTGTCGACCATGTTATCTCGACGTCAAGCAGACTTCTGAGAAGAAAAAGGTCCCACTAGAGGATTTGAGGAGTTTCTGCCTTACAAGTAGACTAGTTTCTGCAATACAGAATCAAGAGGACGTCTGCAATCACCGTTTTCCTTTTGAGAAGCCATCGCTTCGAATTGCCATATTGACTAGCAAGTATTTGAATTGCCTCACTGTTCCCCCAGTTCATGCAGTGTAAGATTCTATCTTTTTATGTAACTAGGAGATACCATTCTGCATTTACCTATGTTAGTAAGCTTGTAAATAAACCTTTGTTGTGTTAGTGTTTCTTTCTGTATTCGTATCCCCAGATTCAACTGTTGGTGTTGAAATATTTTTTTTTATCATTTCATATCGAACCTGAAGCGGACCTCTCTCAGAGGCCGTAACAGTGAACTCCTCAAGTGCAGGAAGTTAAGGAAGTTGAAATAAATTACTCTGACAGATTTTTATGAAGAAAAATGACTGACAGATTTTTATGAAGAAAAATGAAGTGCTGCAATAAAACAATTAAGTTTTTGGATGATAAAAGCTTCTCTCTTGTAATGACGAATGCAATGAATGATGGGCATGGAGCACTACTAATGCTGAGAAATCACTACTCAGGCTTGGGTGAACTTTGCATCATATCAGTCTACACAGAATCAACTTCCCTGCAGAAAATGACAGATAAGGCTGTTACTGACTACATTATCAAAGCTGGTAAGATGCTACAGCATCAGAAAATGCAGGTGAAATGATAAGTGATGGCCTACTACAGCAGTAGCAATGCCATTAAAGGGATTACCAAAGGAATTCAATATATGTACTACCAATGGTCATAAATCATTGTGAAAGTGAATCATCATTTCCAGACTTGAAAGTTTATTTGTGTAATTTTGAAGAAACAGAAAATGCTAGAAAATCCAGCTGTTGCAACAGCGTGAAGAACGGACTTAGTGCATCCTCTAAAGGTAAGCAGCCAATCAATATAAAGCGTTTCACTTGTGGCAACCCGAACATATTGCCAGAGAGTGCAAAGCTAAGGAAGAAAAATGACTGTGGTGCTGTTTATGTAAGGAGGCAAAGTCTGTAGAAAAGAGAATGGTACTTGTAACAGGTGTGTTTATGTCAGCCAGTGTTTATGAAAAGGATGGTCACTTCTTGATGTTTAAAATTAACACTGACATACTGAGCTTCGTAACCACCTTGTCCTGCTAGTTGATTGTAGTGCTACAACTTATATCATCACCAACAACTCACCTCTGTAATGTATGATGAAAAGTTCTGTTCTGAAAAGCATTTCACAAAAGCTTGCTAATGGCAACAGAGAATTCAGTATTGCAAAGAGAAGGGTGATGTAGTTTTCAGTCTCATGGATTCAATTGGTAAAAATCACAAATTTCAAATTGTATTTTTCACAGCAAACAAACCCATGGTCTTAACATTAGGATAGACCACGGAAAGGGTAATCCTTGAGGACTCAACAGAAACTACCAAAAATAGGATTTTCCCTACATCAAAACCTGTTTTCTGTGCATGTTACAGAAAATGGAGCCAGTAACTTTTGGCCCACACCATTCAAATCTACGAACAAAACAGGGAAACTTGGGAATTCATTGAAAGTTATTCTATAAACAAGCTCTACGATTTAATGACTTGGCATGAAATTTTAGGGCATTGTAATTTAACTGTGTTGGAACCTGAAAACATTGTAACAGATATGGTAACAAGCAAAACTTGTATCATGAGTAAACCACCTCCTGCCAAAAGCCATTAACTAGATGTCAATGTGCAAAAGTTCTTGAGCCTGTTCATTCTGATTCAGCCAGTTCAATTCACCCAGTAGCTTTTTCTTTCAAATTTGCAACTGCTTTCATTAATGATTATTCCAGTAAGCAGTAAGATATTTGTTTGTTTTCTTAAGCATACAAGTGATGTACCAAAATAATTTGTAGGGTTCTTAGCAGATTCAGCTTCAGATGGTAAGGTTAAGCATTTAAAAAGTGATACCAGCACTGTGTAAACAACTCCCTATTCACCACATTAGAATGGTATAGGATGGGAAAAACTGGTGCATTTTACTTGAAAAGCCACATTACCTTATATTAAACTTAAAGTTACTAAAATTTTGATGGACATGCAGTCAATGCTGCTGCATACATAAGAAATCAATGCTACTGCCAGCATATCGGTCAAATCCCTTCTATGTAGTCACTGGTAAAAATCAGACTTGAGTAAAAAAAAGTATGTTTTTGGTGTTGTGTTATTTGAAGGGTTGAGTGTTATTCTCATGAAAAAGAAGTACAGTCAAAGCTGGATGCTTGTAGCAAGAAATATGTTGGAAAGTTTAGTATGTAATGAGATGTAGTACTAGATGATTTTAGTTGCACTGTTACCAAACTGTCACAGTATTAAACAAACCAAATGTTGAACATCATGTAACTGTTAAATATGTTTTGAGATATATTCAAGGTACTTTAGATTATAAATTATGTTTTTTAGCATATATGATGATTTGAGGGTGTATGGTTTTGCTGATGCTGACAGGGTCTTATCAGATGATTGTAAGAGTATAACAGGACAATGTTTCAGATTAGGTGAAGGCTCAGCTATGATTTCTTGGAACGGTAAGAAGCAACCAACAGTTGCTTTATCATGTGAAGGTGATTATATAGCTTCAGCTGCCCAGGAAGAAATTTTCTTACTTCAGCTGTTGACTGATTTAGTTGCAAATGTCATAATACTGATGAATGATATCACTTCGTAAGTTCAAAAGTGAACTGTGGTAGACTAGAGTTGTCTTCTGTTTCAGCAGAATTGAACGTTTCTGATATTTTTACAAAAGCCTTAAGCAAGGCTAAAATGCATAGCTATGTGAGTAATTATTTGGATTCTAGTAGTGAATGTATTGTAAAATTTATTTACTAGTTTAGCTGTATATCACTATACTGCATCATTATAAGATATGTAATTTATAATCTTTCATATTACGACACTAACTGATAAAAATTTTCTGGTCTGAGGAGAGTGTTAAGGTGTGCAAGACTTAAAACATTTTGTATATCACATGACCTTCTTGTTGTCAGAAGTCTGAAACATGGCAATAAAGAAGTTGGTAGCATGAGTGTGTGCTGAAGGGGCATTTTTGTTGTGTTTCTCCTGGTTTGTAGATGTATATGTGCAGCCATAACTCAATTTTCTTCCATCATGATGGCAGAAATTCTAAGTCATCAGTTTAAAACCTGTGCCATTTGTTCTCTAAGGACCTGAGCTGCTCCTTCGATATCAAGCAGCTCAGCTTCAAAGGTAGCCCTACTTGGCTTTAAAAAAATAGAACCACTCATATTCCTTAAGAGGGCAAGAAGACCACTCATTATTACAAAGGCAAGTGAATTTACAAATTCTACTGTTAAGAATAAAGGAAAACCCAATAATGCTTTCAAGCACTTCCCAAAGGACTCTAGTAGTCCCATAGTCTAAGATCTGACACTTGCCTACTTTGGATAATGGCAAGATTTCAAGGAATAAAGCAGATGGACATAATTTTCTTGAATTTAAAAGATTCAAGGCATTTTAGGATCCCTTTGACTTCTTTACAAGCAGTCTAAAGGGTTGTGAAAGTGGTCTGGAGCAAGCAAACCTCCCCTTGTGCAACCAAACCTCCCCTCCTTAAATCATATGGATAGTAAGGCTATGTTGTCATTGACAATCTACTAAGCCCAACCTTCAGTAGGAAGTCTAGATGATAACATTCAGCATCACAAGTTCTCCTGACTTAAACTGAGATTCTGCACTATAAGTTATGGGTCCATTATTAAACTACTATTTTTTTTCTAAAAGACAAAGATTAATTTCTGAATACATTCCAAACTTGACTTAAATGCCTTTCTTCCTGCTTCATTTTTGAATTGTTGAAGCCCTGTGACTTCAACAGGTGAATACTATTAGTGGACCTTACAATACACTCAAACTACTCACTTATCAAGAAACTGACACACCATTTTCTCATTAGGAAAGGTTTACCTCTGAAATATTCGGAAGCAAATGAAACAGCCCTATAAGTTGTGAATTTTAATTTAAAATTAATCTACTGCAGATATTAGTAAAAAAATATTTACCAGAATTTATTAAGAGGTACAACATCCAGTAACTCATAAAGTATGTATAGATTTTCCACAAGGCTTCATAGCCTATAAATAAAGCAAATCAGAGAAATGGTTCCTCCAAAATGCCTATTACTATTGTAACAAAACCACCCACTTATGAGTAAAATTCCTATTAGCTCATATTGCTAATGTTTCAGCAATTAAACTGATCTCTTGATGCATGACATGCAAAAGTAGTTTATTTCATTAATTGTTTACCTTCACATACAGTAGCTGCACAGTCTTATGTTCTGTATATAAACTGTACAGTAAAAACTGATCAACTTCATGCTTTGGTACATCAGTTAAATTCCATGCTGTTGTGAATAGCTCTGTGGAAATGAACCTATTTACAGTACAAGGTCCATGGCTCTATTTACCAAGGTACATGTTCATAGTACGTACTTACCTGTCAAAATTTACCTCATCTGGAACTCTTCAGCATAACGAATCAGTGCCATAGCATAAGCTTTTCATATCTCAACTTGGTAATCATTTCAATATATAAACTCTGTACTATGTTAAGCAAAATTAACAATGATAAAATAAAATGCATCTCTTGAGTTTCCAAAAATCAGTACTCATATATTGTAAACTTATAACAGTAAAGCTCTCATCTTCCCAAAGCCTCTTGGCATAATCATACCTAAGGCAGCAACAAAAAAGCTACTGATCCAGAATGGGATACAAGACCACCTACCTTCCCTGTTGCAGTATGAATGATCTGAATGGTGATTTCATATTCAGAAGGGCCATGAATTGAACCATACATTCCAAATCCAACAACAAAAATACGACGATCAACTATAAATCTGAAAAGGATGGAGATAACTTACACAAACAATCTAATTCACTCTCTCTTAAAGAAACTATAATTTGCATTAGAATGATCTGTCTCACACCTCAACCCATCAATATGCTAATAAAATGCAAAAGAAGGTGACTTTGTGATGTTACAATGAGAGTTACACTCATGTAAACTAAAACCCATAACTTTACCTTATTCTATCACTTGTGCCTGAATATCCCCATCGAGATTCAGTTTGCTGGAAACGACACATAATTTGTTCTTTCCCTGTCATACAACATCTTGGAACATCTAAGAAGTTTACTGGGGGCTTGGGATTTACCTGAAATATTTTATTACAAAAAGTAATTAAAAATCTAAAGTATTGTATGACACATAACACAAAATACTTAGCACATTGGATTTTATTTTCCAATAAATACAAATATCATACTTCACCTCTGCATTATTATTACCACCAAATCATGTTAAATAAAAATTTCATCTAGAATAAAAGGAGCTTATTCCCAGTTTTACAGCATACCATACTTATCATATTATTGTCTGCCATTCTGTAGCTTCAGTGATTAAAGTTCTGATAAATACAATTGGTGGGGTTGGGAGAAGCCTCATAGTGAAATACAAAATATTGTACTATGTAAGGTAGGTATTAGCCCTTTCAAGGCACCACCTAAACTGTTAGATTCACAGCAACCATCTGCCTTTTTTTTTTTTTTTTTTTTTTTTTTTTTTTTTATGCCAAATTCTAAACATCACATTACTGCAGCAAAATGTAATGACTTTTCTTGTATCTCCAAGTTCTTGAAACCAGGTATGCACAGATATCAAGACTGCTTCTGAAAAAATACATTGGAGTGCTTTGATCTTGTGACTGAAGACTTGCACTTCTGCTGTGGATACCTGCTGAAAGGACCTTTCTTGAGTTGTTTTGTTCCAAGAAGGTAACAATAACAGCTCTAACTGGGCAAAGAAGCACATTGTCAGTTGGAAGAACGTGAAGGGACAGTAAAAGGAGAACTGGACTGGCCTTGGCTATCTTAAGTTTGTCTTTGGCACAAAGTCAGCTTTACCCTTCAATATAGAGAAAAATTGCCTTTACGGCTTTTTAACACTGGGTTAAAAATACTCTCATTGCAGCAATTATAGAACTGGTAAATATTGCTTTGCCTGGTAAATGTTCAGGACAGAAGTTTTTCAGTTTGGAGATAGCCTTGGTTGCTTCAGCTGGATATCTTCCTCTCAGATATTGCTGGATAGTGTACAAGGGTTTCATAGAAGGACTGAAAGTGTGGCTGAAGAAGAAATTACTCTTGCCTGGGTATTCTTCTAGGGTTATCAATTTGCCAAGTGAGATAGATAACTGACATTGGCAGACACTATCTGCTGCAACCAAAGTGGAGCTATTATGACATTTTCAAGTTACTGGAGGCTCAGAGCTTCTCAAAAGCTTCCAACTTCTGTTGGGTACAGTTAAACATCAGCAGACTGACAGACAAGTAGATCATTATTATAAAGGGTTAGTTTATCCAAAACTCTTGAGCCTGACAACAGCTCTTCTCGGGCTGGTTTTCAAGAATTAATCCTGGGGACAAAAAAATTATATATATAAATATACATATAAATACAGTAATACTTTGGGTTACGAACCGATTAGTATACGAATTTTTTAACTTACGAAGTGATGCCCTCATTCTGGAATACGAATTTCACTTGGAATACGAATGCGCGAATTTCCATCATGGGAGGCCGCCTGCATTGTTTACATCGGACATCGGATGAGCGTGGGATCTGCGAACGCATTTTTTTTGGCCAAAACTTAACGAGGGTCACATGACTTCCTCCCACGCATCCCTTGACCCTTTTTAAACCATAACTCTTTCACTATCTCGCTGGCGGTAAGATTGAACGCATCTGTCTGTGATACGCTCTCAAATTTGCTTAGTGATTTGCGCAAGTGTTGTGTTTCCGTGATAGTGCTTATACGTTACTATTACCCAAATACTAAAGACAATGGCTCCAAAGATGACGAAGGCAAGCAGCAAGAATTAAAGCATGAGAAAGAAGGAGATGATTACGGTTGAAATGAAGAAGGAAATTATCCAAATGCATGATAAAGGCGAGCGCGTAAAAGACATTGCAGCATTCTTCAAGCGGTCGCAATCAACGATCTGCACTATTTTGAAGAAAAAGGAAGAAATTAAAGCCAGTAAAGCATCATAAGGTGTCACAGTATTGACGAAACAACGGACTTATATTCTCGACGATGTAGAAAATTGTTTATCGATAATGGGGTGGGTCATTTCTATAAAATTTTAAAGAACAGGCAAAACCAAGCCTCCATAGAAAAATATTTTTTCAAAATTGTGAAAGACGACACAGTGTCGCGTAAGTGTAAAATTAGTGATGGTAGTGAACGCTGCTCTCGAGAGAAATAACCAGAAAGTCTTCCAGAAGTGTTCACGAAGGGAGATTTCTCCCCCAAGCCCTAACCCTCTCCTCCTCCCCCTTCCCCTCCTCCCGTCTCCATCAAGCCAGCAGCCACACTCGCCAAAGGTAAAGTTCAGGTTTTACTGTGCATGGATATTAAATCTAGTGTTTATATCTAATTTCATTCTTCAATTTTATAATTTTATGTAATTCCTACACGAATTTTCAACCTTAGTGAACAAAAATAAATGGAAAAATATGAATTGAAATGGTCATTCATGGTCGGGTGGAACGCATTATTTGCTTTTTATAACATTCTTATGGGAAAATCCATTTAGGTTACGAATTTTTTAGGTTACGAAGCAGGTTCTGGAACGGATTAAATTCGTAACCCAAGGTATTACTGTACACATATAAATAGACACACAGACACACACACTTCTATATATATATATATATATATATATATATATATATATATATATATATATATATATATATATATATATATATATATATAGTATATATGTATGTATATGTATTATATGTATGTATGTATGTATGATGTATGTATAATATATATATATATATTATATATATATATCTATATATATAATATGATATATATATATATATAAATATTATTATTAAATTATAAAAATATATATATATATAATATATTATATATTATTATACATACATACATTACATTAAATCATACAATACATACATATTTATATATATACATATATAATAAATACATACAATACATTACATATACATACATACATCATATATATAATATATAATATATATATATATATATATATAGTATTATATATATAATATGTATATATGACGTATATAGGCAGTACCCGGGTTACGACGGGGGTTCCGTTCTTAAGACGCGTTGTAACCCGAAAATTGTCGTAAGCCGGAACGACGTTCTTGAAAACATGTCCACAGGGAAAATTTCACTAATTTGCAATTTTTCTTAGGGCCGTATCTCTAAAATTATCACTAATTTACTTTTTTCATGTGCAACACTGTGTATTCACAAATTACTGTATATTTTCATTAAAATACAAGAGAGAGAGAGAGAGAGAGAGAGAGAGAGAGAGAGAGAGAGAGAGAGAGAGAGAGAGAGAGAGAGAGAGAGAGAGAGATTACATAAAACCATTAAATTCGTTGACCATTGTATGGCATTGTTAAGCTCCGAGTGTCACTAGAGTTATGAGGTAGGGATATTGATACAGAAAAAGACGAAGGGAAGAATTTTCTTTTGAAATTAGTTATCGTATTATTACTACTTCTATTATTATTATTATTATTATTATTATTTATTATTATTTAAAATTTGATATAAACCACGTACATCTACCATAAAAATTCTCTCATCTCAGTAAGAAAGAGGAATTATCCTTACAAGTGAAATGGAAAGGTAATTTTTATCTCTTTAAAATACGACCATTATGAATTTTGTAATTAAAGTTTTATTATTATTATTAAATAACTGAAATTATCAATAAACATTTTACATACTAGTACCATAAAAATTCTTTCATCTTGGTAAGAGAGAGAGAGAGACCTTACCTTACAGACCTTACAGTTCGTTCGGGTTGCCCCAGGTCCCTCAGTGTGAGGCACCTCTAATGTCTACCAGAGAGTTGCTAGTACATCTTCCGGTATATTTTGCATCTTCCAATCTTGGATGGTCTGGGATGCAGTTTAGATATTTGTCGAGCTTATTCTTAAACACATCTACGCTCACTCCTGATATATTCCTCAGATGAGCTGGCAACGCATTGAATAGACGCTGCATTATCGATGCTGGTGCGTAGTGGATTAATGTCCTGTGTGCTTTCCTTATTTTTCCTGGTATAGTTTTGGGCACTATTAATCTACCTCTGCTTGCTCTTTCTGATATTTTTAGTTCCATGATATTTTCTGTTATTCCTTCTATCTGTTTCCATGCCTGAATTATCATGTAGCGTTCTCTTCTCCTTTCTAGACTATATAATTTTAAGGATTGTAGTCTTTCCCAGTAGTCTAGGTCCTTAACTTCTTCTATTCTAGCTGTAAAGGACCTTTGTACACTCTCTATTTGTCAATATCCTTTTGATAGTGTGGGTACCATATCATATTGCAATATTCAAGTGGACTACGAACATATGTTTTATAAAGCATAATCATGTGTTCAGCTTTTCTTGTTTTGAAGTGCCGTAACAACATTCCCATTTTTGCTTTACATTTTGCCAACAGAATGGCTATTTGATCATTGCATAACATGTTCCTATTCATCATCACACCAAGGTCTTTAACTGCTTCCTTATTTGTGATTGTCTCATTATTAGGTCCCCTATATGCATATAGCTTTCCTTCTCTGTCTCCATAATTTATTGATTCAAATTTATCAGAGTTAAATACCATCCTATTTACCTCTGCCCAATCATATACTTTGTTAAGGTCTCTTTGTAGAGCGTTCCTATCTTCATCACAAGTAATTTCTCTACTTATTCTTGTGTCATCAGCGAAACTACTCACTACCGAATCCTTAACATTACTGTCTATGTCTTCAATCATAATACAAACAATATTGCAGCTAGCACCGTACCTTGTGGCACACCGAATATTACCTTGGTTTCATCCGATTTCTCATCGTTTGCAATAACTATCTGTTTTCTGTTGTGTAAAAATTCTTTTAACCATCTTCCTACTTTATCTACGATATTGTGTTTTCTAATTTTCTTTGCTAGTATATTATGGTCTACTTTGTCAAAAGCTTTTGCAAAGTCTAGATAAACCACATCTGTTTATTCATTTCCGCTTTTCATATTTTTGAATATGTTCTCACGGTGGACTAACAGTTGGGTTTGTGTACTTTTTCCGGGTACGAAACCGTGTTGTCCTATATTAAACAAATTATTTTTTATTAAATGTTTCATAATATTTTTCTTCATTACCCTTTCATACACTTTCATAATATGTGATGTTAGACTCACAGGCCTATAATTACTTGCCTCTAGTCTTGATCCACTTTTGAAAGTAGGGGTGTATATGCTAATTTGTGCTCATCATAAATCTTGCCTGTATCTACACTTTGTCTTAATAATATTGCAAGTGGCTTTGCGATAGAATGAACTACTTTCTTTAACAAAATAGCAGGGACTCCATCCGGCCCTGCAGCAGCTCCATTTTTAATTTCATTAATTGCCTGCACAATATCAGCTTCATTAATTTCTATGTCAGCTAAATATTCACTATTTTCGTCCCTTACTTCTATATCATTATCTTCATTATCTATTCTAGGGGTGAACTCTCTCTTATATCGTTCTGCCAGTATGTTGCAAATTTCCTTTTTTTCATTCGTTAATCTCCCTTCAATTCTCAGAGGGCCTATTTCTATTCTTCTTTTATTCATCTTCTTCGCATATGAGTATAATAATTTGGGGTTTTGCTTGATATTTAATAGGGTTTTTTCTTCCAAGTCCCGTTTTTCATTTTCTTTTGATTGTATAATCTTTTGTTCTGCATTTTCTATCTTACTTTTTAGTTCTATAACTTTCCATGCATTTTTTTCTTTTGCAAGACCTTTTTTCCACTTTCTGATTTCTGGAACAAGATCCTTCTGTCTCTTGGTATGCATGAATGATGTTTACTTTTCTTCTTCGGTATATATTTATCCACTATTTTCTCTAATATTTTATATAATATCTCCGTATTTACCCTCATGTCCTCACTACGAAAATGTTATCCCAATCTTTGTTTAATTCTTCATTAATTTCTGACCATTTTATATTTTTACTGTAGAAGTTGTATTTTCCATATCCTTCCCACTTTTTCATTTCTTGCTTATCTCTATTTTCACTTGCTTTGGAATGAACTGTTAATTCTATGACATTATGGTCTGAAATACTCGCATTATAAACTATTATTTCTTTAACATAATTCATCTCGTTCACAAATACTAGGTCTAAAGTATTTTCCTTTCTTGTTGGCAGGTGATTTATTTGTTGAATGTTGTATTCTAGTAGCATATCTAATAGCTTTTCAAATTGCCTCTTATCTTCTGCACTACTATTACTCTCTTTTTTATATGTATAAGTACAACCACAATCTCCTATTCGTTCTTTCCATTCTACGAAAGGAAAGTTGAAGTCACCAGATAGGAGAATAGTCCAGTCCTTGTGATTTCTACATATATCATCCAATTTTTCAATTATTAAGTCAAACTCTTTAGTATTAGGAGGTCTATATATTACTGTGTTCATCAATTTTTCAGATTCAAATTCTACCGCTATTAGTTCACATTCTGAGTTACTATATTTCTCATATATTTTTCCTTGTTTTTTGTCTTTCCCATATATTGCGGTTCCCCCTTGATTCCTATTTTTTCTATCTGATCTATAAGTTTGGAACCCTTTTATTTGATCATCATTCCCAGTCTCTTGGGAATACCAGGTTCACTTATATTCATTATATCTATTTTCTTTTCATTTTGGGTTAGTTCTTCTAAGTACTCTATTTTTCTTTTTGAGTTACTCGTAACTAAACCCTGCGCATTCATCACTATGATGGTTTGCGTGTTTTCCTCCTTCTTTAATAATGGTAGTAATAAGGATTTTCCCATGTCTCTTTCCTGTTCTGGTATGTTGTTCTTTTTTTCATTTCCAGAAATTCTGACATTAAAAAATCCAACTTTTCCATAATATTTGATCTTCCTTCATCATAATTATTCATTTTGTGTCTGAATCTGCAATTTTCTCCGTTTCTGCAATATCCTCTTGCATAATAAATACAGTTATTACTCTTGAGTAGAATTTCGGAGCTGATGCTTTGAAATTTTTTGCTGACACCTCTGCATATCTCATTGGTGGTTTGCTTTTCTCTTTTACCTGATATTCTTGATTTCTCTCTTTATTTGTTTCTTTCTTATTTTGGATTTTATTACTTGGTTGGTTATTTATTTGATTATGATTCATGGCTACAGGGTGCATATATTTGCATTTTTTGTCGAACTTACATCCTTTTCCTTCTTTTAGGTTTTTACATATTTTTGGATGCAGATCTCTGCAATCATCCCCATAGCCATCTAAGTATGCACATTTACCATATATTTCATAGTTTTGACATACCTTAGGATGTTTGTAGTAACATCTTTCTCCAAATCTGCAATTCCCTCTTTTCAAAAGGTTGCAGATTTTGTCTTTCTTGTCTATTTTTTCCTCTTTCCCGTCATTGTGTAGATCTGGGTAGAGCCTCTTCGGGATTTGCTTTTCTGTTGTCATATCGTAATTATTTCTTCGTAGGTATGCTGCTTTATTGCCTCATATGTAGTATCAATGAGTATCTCTGCATCCATACTTTTATCTTGTTCTTTGTTTTCCTTATTTTTTTCTGTCATTTCATTTTTGTTTACTTCTCTTCCGTTTTCCTCTTCTTCTTTTTCTTCTTCTTCCTCTTCCTCTTCTTCTTCATCCTCAACTATTTGTACATTCAATCTTGATTTAATAACATTGTCTATCCATGATAGACATGTTGAACAAAAAATTCTTGTATCTTTTCTCAAATCTTGCATTACCTCAGCACACTGTGGATGGGTCGGAATGTTGCATGCAGCACATTTTCTGATTAGGTTTTGTGGGTTGACTATGCTATACCAAACCTTACACAGTTTGCATGCTTTTGGCATTCTTTTTCCTAATGCATCAATTAGGATATTCACAAGATTCACCTTATTCATTTTCTTTGTCGGAATATGTTGGTTCATGTTTATTTTCTTTATGAGTCTCTTGACCACTTGGATTTTATTTGGAACTTCTTCAATTATTTTCAAGATGTTTTCATTAGATTTGTTCCAGTTTGAAGGATTATATCCTTCTAATATATCTATGAATGCTTTTGTATCTTTTTGGTTAGGACTGTTGCTGATTTCATAGATGAGAAATGCCAGTTCCCTTCCTGCTACCTCATCGTATTGCGAATCCGCCAAGCAAGCTAAATTACGCCACCTCTTCCCGCAGTTGGAACTTACTGCCATCTTGTTCTGATTTCAGTATTACACTTGATAAACTAACTTAGAAGACGTTTTATCCTACTATTTTCACACTAATCTTATCACCGATAGTTCACGAACACTTCTAGATATTTCTCAAATTCTAGTCGTATGTTAAACTTGTGATATCTGTTGATTAATCTGACTTCACGCGGGTACGTCTCACCAAGCAAGATGGCTACTACGAGAGAGAGAGAGAGAGAGAGAGAGAGAGAGAGAGAGAGAGAGAGAGAGAGAGAGAGAGAGAGAGAGAGAGAGAGAGAGAGAGAGAGAGAGCTAACCTTAATTAAAAGTGACATGGATAGATTAGTACATATTGTATTTCTTTAAAATACTATCACATATGAATTTTGAAATTACAGTTATTATTATCATTATTATTTGAAAGTATTAAAACAAATAGTACAAGTACATAAAAAATCTCGAGTCTCAGTAAATGAGAGAGAAGAAGAAGACTGGGATTTCCTTCATTCTTCCATACTTTTTTAAATATAAGCTAAAATCTTACTAATTCACTATGGTATTTTCTTTAATGAATTGATATTATTGCTGTATAAATTAATATTAATATTTGAAAATAGTAAATCATTTATTTATCATACAAAAAAACATACATTTTGTAGAGAGAGAGAGAGAGAGAGAGAGAGAGAGAGAGAGAGAGAGAGAGAGAGAGATAATTATTATTTTTATTATGTGATATCATTTCAACTGATTAAACTTACTAATACAGTATTAATCAAAATTAATATTTGAAAATTAGTAAATCATTTTTGTATTATGAAAATGTATTTAGTCATGAAAATAAACATCAAAATACACTAATTAGTGATTATTTTCGTCGGAAAATACAAAATACAAAGAGAGAGAGAGAGAGAGAGAGAGAGAGAGAGAGAGAGAGAGAGAGAGAGAGACCTTACCTTACCTTACAGACCTTACAGTTCGTTCGGGTTGCCCCAGGTCCCTCAGTGTGAGGCACCTCTAATGTCTACCAGAGAGTTGCTAGTACATCTTCCGGTATATTTTGCATCTTCCAATCTTGGATGGTCTGGGATGCAGTTTAGATATTTGTCGAGCTTATTCTTAAACACATCTACGCTCACTCCTGATATATTCCTCAGATGAGCTGGCAACGCATTGAATAGACGCTGCATTATCGATGCTGGTGCATAGTGGATTAATGTCCTGTGTGCTTTCCTTATTTTTCCTGGTATTGTTTTGGGCACTATTAATCTACCTCTGCTTGCTCTTTCTGATATTTTTAGTTCCATGATATTTTCTGTTATTCCTTCTATCTGTTTCCATGCCTGAATTATCATGTAGCGTTCTCTTCTCCTTTCTAGACTATATAATTTTAAGGATTGTAGTCTTTCCCAGTAGTCAAGGTCCTTAACTTCTTCTATTCTAGCTGTAAAGGACCTTTGTACATTCTCTATTTGTGCAATATCCTTTTGATAGTGTGGGTACCATATCATATTGCAATATTCAAGTGGACTACGAACATATGTTTTATAAAGCATAATCATGTGTTCAGCTTTTCTTGTTTTGAAGTGCCGTAACAACATTCCCATTTTTGCTTTACATTTTGCCAAAAGAATTGCTATTTGATCATTGCATAACATGTTCCTATTCATCATCACACCAAGGTCTTTAACTGCTTCCTTATTTGTGATTGTCTCATTATTAGGTCCCCTATATGCATATAGCTTTCCTTCTCTGTCTCCATAATTTATTGATTCAAATTTATCAGAGTTAAATACCATCCTATTTTCCTCTGCCCAATCATATACTTTGTTAAGGTCTCTTTGTAGAGCGTTCCTATCTTCATCACAAGTAATTTCTCTACTTATTCTTGTGTCATCAGCGAAACTACTCACTACCGAATCCTTAACATTACTGTCTATGTCTTCAATCATAATAACAAACAGTATTGCAGCTAACACCGTACCTTTTTGTGGCACACCGGATATTACCTTGGTTTCATCCGATTTCTCATCGTTTGCAATAACTATCTGTTTTCTGTTGTGTAAAAATTCTTTTAACCATCTTCCTACTTTATCTACGATATGTGTTTTCTAATTTTCTTTGCTAATATATTATGGTCTACTTTGTCAAAAGCTTTTGCAAAGTCTAGATAAACCACATCTGTTTCATTTCCGCTTTTCATATTTTTGAATATGTTCTCACGGTGGACTAACAGTTGGGTTTGTGTACTTTTTCCGGGTACGAAACCGTGTTGTCCTATATTAAACAAATTATTTTTTATTAAATGTTTCATAATATTTTTCTTCATTACCCTTTCATACACTTTCATAATATGTGATGTTAGATCACAGGCCTATAATTACTTGCCTCTAGTCTTGATCCACTTTTGAAAGTAGGGGTGATATATGCTAATTTGTGCTCATCATAAATCTTGCCTGTATCTACACTTTGTCTTAATAATATTGCAAGTGGCTTTGCGATAGAATGAACTACTTTCTTTAACAAAATAGCAGGGACTCCATCAGGCCCTGCAGCAGCTCCATTTTTAATTTCATTAATTGCCTGCACAATATCAGCTTCATTAATTTCTATGTCAGCTAAATATTCACTATTTTCATCCCTTACTTCTATATCATTATCTTCATTATCTATTCTAGGGGTGAATTCTCTCTTATATCGTTCTGCCAGTATGTTGCAAATTTCCTTTTTTTCATTCGTTAATCTCCCTTCAATTCTCAGAGGGCCTATTTCTATTCTTCTTTTATTCATCTTCTTCGCATATGAACTATACTGACTCAGGGCCGGAAAAAACAACTAACAATAATCACTGATTACTTAACTTAGCTGCTGCGATGGCAGTACGCTCCATGACGAATAAATCCAAGAACAGGGGCACAAACACAGAGCAAAAAAGGGCACGTGGTAAACGCTGTGCGCTAACTGAAAAGGATGGCCACCAGAGGCGCAGCAGTCGGCAGCATGGGATGAGAGAGTAGTATGTGCTGCCCACTCTGTGGGTCGCTCCCCTCTAGTGGGGATTTTGTAGTGGGAGATTTCTATTGGCAAGCGGTTCGTGGTAGTGGTCTCACTCGCCATAGTGTTCATACCGACACCCTCTCTTGGAGGGTGAGCGAGTCAGTTGTACTGACCTTTTCTTATTTTATTTATTCTCTGGTATGTGTTAGTACATTTACCTAGAAATAATGGATTAAAGGATATTTCGCTGGCGACACGAACCAATCGCCCAGAAATAGATTTTTCCTTACGTCAAATCCCTTAATAGTTTTGGGGTTGCTTGATATTTAATAGGGTGTTTTCTTCCAAGTCCTGTTTTTCATTTTCTTTTGATTGTATAATCTCTTTTGTTCTGCATTTTCTATCTTACTTTTTAGTTCTATAAACTTTCCATGCATTTTTTTCTTTTGCAAGACCTTTTTCCACTTTCTGATTTTCTGGAACAAGATCCTTCTGTCTCTTGGTATGCATGAATGATGTTTACTTTTCTTCTTCGGTATATATTTATCCACTATTTTCTCTAATATTTTATATAATATCTCCGTATTTACCCTTATGTCATCGCTTACGAAAAATGTTATCCCAATCTTTGTTTAATTTTTCATTTATTTCTGACCATTTTATATTTTTACTGTAGAAGTTGTATTTACCATATCCTTCCCACTTTTTCATTTCTTGCTTATCTCTGTTTTCACTTGCTTTGGAATGAACTGTTAATTCTATGACATTATGGTCTGAAATACTCGCATTATAAACTATTATTTCTTTAACATAATTCATCTCGTTCACAAATACTAGGTCTAAAGTATTTTCCTTTCTTGTTGGCAGGTGATTTATTTGTTGAATGTTGTATTCTAGTAGCATATCTAATAGCTTTTCGAATTGCCTCTTATCTTCTGCACTACTATTACTCTCTTGTTTATATGTATAAGTACAACCACAATCTCCTATTCGTTCTTTCCATTCTACGAAAGGAAAGTTGAAGTCACCAGATAGGAGAATAGTCCAGTCCTTGTGATTTCTACATATATCATCCAATTTTTCAATTATTAAGTCAAACTCTTTAGTATTAGGAGGTCTATATATTACTATGTTCATTAATTTTTCAGATTCAAATTCTACCGCTATTAGTTCACATTCTGAGTTACTATATTTCTCATATATTTTTCCTTGTTTTTTGTCTTTCCCATATATTGCGGTTCCCCCTTGATTCCTATTTTTTCTATCTGATCTATAAGTTTGGAACCCTTTTATTTGATCATCATTCCCAGTCTCTTGGGAATACCAGGTTTCACTTATATTCATTATATCTATTTTCTTTTCAATTTGGGTTAGTTCTTCTAAGTACTCTATTTTTCTTTTTGAGTTACTCGTAACTAAACCCTGCGCATTCATCACTATGATGGTTTGCGTGTTTTCTCCTTCATTTAATATTGGTAGTAATAAGGATTTTCCCATGTCTCTTTCCTGTTCTGGTATGTTGTTCTTTTTTTCATTTCCAGAAATTCTGACATTAAAAAATCCAACTTTTCCATAATATTTGATCTTCCTTCATCATAATTATTCATTTTGTGTCTGAATCTGCAATTTTCTCCGTTTCTGCAATATCCTCTTGCATAATAAATACAGTTATTATCTCTTGAGTAGAATTTTGGAGCTGATGCTTTGAAATTTTTTGCTGACATCTCTGCATATCTCATTGGTGGTTTGCTTTTCTCTTTTACCTGATATTCTTGATTTCTCTCTTTATTTGTTTCTTTCTTATTTTGGATTTTATTACTTGGTTGGTTATTTATTTGATTATGATTCATGGCTACAGGGTGCATATATTTGCATTTTTTGTCGAACTTACATCCTTTTCCTTCTTTTAGGTTTTTGCATATTTTTGGATGCAGATCTCTGCAATCATCCCCATAGCCATCTAGGTATGCACATTTACCATATATTTCATAGTTGTGACATACCTTAGGATGTTTTGTAGTAACATCTTTCTCCAAATCTGCAATTCCCTCTTTTCAAAAGGTTGCAGATTTTGTCTTTCTTGTCTATTTTTTCCTCTTTCCCGTCATTGTGTAGACCTGGGTAGAGCCTCTTCGGGATTTGCTTTTCTGTTGTCATATCGTAATTATTTCTTCGTAGGTATGCTGCTTTATTGCCTCATATGTAGTATCAATGAGTATCTCTGCATCCATACTTTTATCTTGTTCTTCATTTTCCTTATTTTTTTCTGTCATTTCATTTTTGTTTACTTCTCTTCCGTTTTCCTTCTTCTTCTTCTTCTTCTTCTCTTCCTCTTCTCTTCTCTTCATCCTCAACTATTTGTACATTCAATCTTGATTTAATAACATTGTCTATCCATGATAGACATGTTGAACAAAAAATTCTTGTATCTTTTCTCATATCTTGCATTACCTCAGCACACTGTGGATGGGTCGGAATGTTGCATGCAGCACATTTTCTGATTAGGTTTTGTGGATTGACTATGCTATACCAAACCTTACACAGTTTGCATGCTTTTGGCATTCTTTTTCCTAATGCGTCAATTAGGATATTCACAAGATTCACCTTATTCATTTTCTTTGTCGGAATATGTTGGTTTATGTATATTTTCTTTATGAGTCTCTTGACCACTTGTATTTTATTTGGAACTTCTTCAATTATTTTCAAGATGTTTTCATTAGATTTGTTCCAGTTTGAAGGATTATATCCTTCTAATATATCTATGAATGAGAGAGAGAGAGAGAGAGAGAGAGAGAGAGAGAGAGAGAGAGAGAGAGAGAGAGAAAATATGGTTTTTATATCCAAGTCTAAGTAGAGTATAAATGGATTCTTTAAGTGAAATAATGTTTCAATGATATTTTGCTGTTTTGTATTAAAGGATATGTATACTGTTTGAGAATGCGTTCCTTATCCTTGACTATGGTTACCATACAGTTTAATAGCGTAAATTAATTTATGCGCCCTCCGCTCAGAAACTAGTTCTGCGTATGAAGTATCGTTAAAAGGCATAAAAAACCGTCGTAACCTTGGAATTTGCGTTGTAATCTAACCAGAAACTTACTTACTTACTTTACTTTACTTTATCTTCCCGCCACTGGCCAGTGGCATAAGGCTGATACAGTTCCTCTCCATCTGTCTCTATCTCGAGCCATTTCCCTCGCTTCCTCTAAGTTTTGGATTTCATCCTCAAGATCCCTGACAATTATGTCTATCCACCTCGTTCTTGGTCTACCCAGCGGTCTTCTTCCTATTTGTACTGCTCTCAGTGCTCTCCTGGGGTCTCTATTCTCTTCCATCCTCTCAACATGTCCAAACCATTTCAGCCTTCCCCTCTTCAACCTGGTACTGACTGGCCTTTGCCTCAATCTCACCCTGATTTCTTCATTTCTAACATAATCATCCCATTTAATGCCAAGTATTCTTCTCAGCAGCTTCATCTCAAAAGCATCCAACCTTTTCTCCTCTGTTCTGGTCAGTGCCCAGGTGGCCGAGCCATACATCAGGACTGGTAGTACTACTGCATTGAATATTCTCATCTTAGTTCTCAAGCTGATTTCATGCCTCGACCAAACGTTTTTTCTCAGAACCTCAAAAGCTCTTGCTGCTCCTAGTTTTCTTCTTTGTATATCTTCAATTTGCCTCCCGTCTGCTGTTACCACACTTCCCAAGTAAACAAACTTCTCAACTTGCTTGAGTTCCTGTCCTCTGATTGTCATATCCTCCATGTGCACCCAATCATCATCCTTACTCACAACCATGATCTCGCTCTTCTTTGTGCTGATGTTCAAGCCAAAAATTCTGTGTCTCTGTCTCCATCCTCATTACCATACCTACCAGCACCAGCCACGTATCAGCAACCAACGCAACATCAGCAGCAAAGTCCAAATCCATAAAGACTTCTCCACCAATACTAGCCCCCCTGTTTTCATTCTCCATCACTCTTCTCATTATATGGTCAATATATACATTAAACAGGGTGGGTGACATAACACATCCCTGTCTTAGCCCACTTCCAACTGGGAACCAGTCACTTTGCTGTCCATCCAGCTGTACACAGCTGCACACTCCTTGGTACCAGTTCTTTAGTATCTTCATCACTTTCAGTGGTATACCATAGTATTCTGCCACTCTCCACATTCCATCCCAGAAACTTAGTTTTGTTAATTATGTATACTGGAAACAAGCAATGATTTTTTCATTATTTGCGCTTTTGGACTGTTATAAACTGCGCATCCCAAGATAGTGAATTCATTCGCTCGGAAACTAGTTCCGCATATGAGGCGTCACTAAAAAAATTTAAAAAATACGACATAAAAAGTGTCAAAAATCATCATAACCTCAAAATTTTTGTTGTAATCTAACCAAAAACTTATTTTTATTAATATACTGTGCTAAACTATAAATGATTCTTATCATAGTATGCGTTTTTTAAAAGCGTTGTTAACTCGGAGTGTCAGAAGCGTCAGCGTCGTAACCTCGGAACAAGCGTCGTAACCCAGGGCGGATTTTTCAATGAATATTTAAGAAAAAGCGTCGAAACCTCGGAACGTCGTAAGCCGGACCCGTCGTAACCCGGGGACCGCCTGTATATGTATATTGTAGAATATATATATATATATATATATGTATGTTATATATATATATATATTATATATATATATATATATCTTATATATATATATATATATATATATATAGTAATATATTATTATATATTTATGTATATGTATTATATATATGTATATATATATATATATATATCATAATATATATATATTATATACATATATATGATATATTTATATATATGATACTATATATATATATATATATAGTTATATTATATATATATATATATATATAATATATATATATATATATGTATATGTATATATATATGTATATGTCTATATATAATAGTATACTGTAATATTGTATATGTACTTTGCGAGGTACGGAAGATGGAAGAAAAAAACAAGTACAACAAACTAAAAATATTCAGGAAAAATCAATTATTAAAACAACCATCATAAAATTTGAAACTAATAATCACCAACTCCTGCCCTAGTACTTGATAGGCATACCACAACATTTACAGACTTTCTGGAGTGTCCTGGGCATTGAATCTGAAAACCACTGCAGGAGGGACTTGTCCAGATCATCCCAAGTGCGTTTCAAACTTTGTGCTGCAAGACGTGTCCACATTCAGTAACTTTCTTTTTAAGATTGCTTAATTTTTGAAATGGCTGGGGAATTCCCTGGCTAGTCGTGGATATATTCAATTCCACAATCTCTAAGCCACAAAGTATTCTGTTTGGCGGTATGATCCCCAGTGCACGAATCTTAATCCAATGCCATTGAAAATCAGCCATTGAAACGAACAAAAATTCGGCTGAGTGAAATTGACTTAATTGGGAACTTAACTAGAGCTACTGGCTCACTTACAGTAAGTGTAACTCTGTGTAAGAGCTCTTCAGTAACCTGCTGGATGTTGTGTCAAATTCTTTTCTCGTGCTCTGCCATAGCCGTTGCTAACATTATTTTGTGTGGTTGAGTGAGTGTGGTTGTGATAACAATGTCTGATGAGTGTGGTTGTGATAACAATGTCTAAACCATATACTTCCATTGAGATATCGTGTGAGAGTGATACAACTTTACGAGGAAGGCCTTAAAACTGGCGTAATTAGCCAAAAAACTGGCGTGAAACAACGGACTGTCCAGAACATTCTGAAAACTTTTTGTGAATCGGGAGGGAAGGAAGTACCCAAGGCTAGGACCAGCACTGGGAGGCCCCCTATTATTAGTAAGAGGGGGTTAAGAGTTCTCGCCAGGAACATTGAGGCCTCAATGTTCCTGGCCAGACCAGGAAGGGGGGTGCGACCCTCCACAAAATGCACTAACAAACCCTCCAAGAACGGGGTACCCCCTAGCCCGAGCGTCTTCCAAATTGTTGCCATTTTGGATGTCTCCGAAGCCAAAAAACGAGAATACGGAAAACCTGGAACTCTGGGGCACATACGCCGACGCTGAGAAGGAGCAGGAGGAGGCATAATACCAGCAAAACACACACACACACACAACAGAAACGAAACGGGCAATGAACCAGGAAAAGGCCAAGAGAGGTTAACACGACTCTCGCCCAGGCGGTCAAAAGAAAGACTGATGCGTGATCATAGGTGAATGGTCTTCGACCATCCTTCACCCGATCTACGCATGCGTTGCCAGATATCCCAAGATTCCTTGCTATCATCTGTTTTTTTTTTTAACCGGATCCAGCTAGGCGCTAGAAATTATCCTATTGTTAAGATCAAAGGTTTGTTTGCGCATGAACAAATATAATGTTATATGGGACTCTTGGGTTCGAATGTAGGAAGAAATTCCGGAGGTTCGAGAGCCCCCTCACCACATCAAGGTGGTCCCAAAATGAGGGGGACAGACAAGTAGAAAAGTGAACCACAATTGCTACTGGGCCTTGCAGATGTTGGGGTAAAGCAACCATTCTATGGGGGAGGACCTGATCTTTTCTGATGAGGCTATCCACAACTAAATTGTGCCTTCTAAGGACAAGTTTTTATTGGCCAATATGAAAATCTCTACAACCAGACAAGGGGTTTCCAAGTTTATGCTCCTTGATGCAGTTAATAAAACACTGTGGTCAGGATGTCAGTCACAACACTAAATGCTCTGCCTCTAACGTGAATGAAAGCCTGAACCTTCATCTCCAAAAATTGATTTGGTGACACTTCTTGGTGCAACCAAATTCTTGCTCCCTGAAACTCCTCATTTCCTATCAATGGTTGGAGGCATCAGTGCTAAGAAATACTTCTCAGGTACAAAATGATATTGTTATGATACAATAAAGTTTTATACATACTTACCTGCAGATATATACTTAGCTTTAGACTCCGTCGTCCCGACAGAAATTCAAATTTCGCGGCACACGCTACAGGTAGGTCAGGTGATCTACCGTCCCGCCGCTGGGTGGCAGGAATAGGAACCATTCCCGTTTTCTATCAGAATTTTTTCTCTCTACCACCTGTCTCCTGCGGGGAGGCTGGGTGGGCCATTAATCGTATATATCTGCAGGTAAGTATGTATAAAACTTTATTGTATCATAACAATATCATTTTTATACATTCAACTTACCTGCCAGATATATACTTAGCTGATTGGCACCCTCGGTGGTGGGTAAGAGACAGCTAAATACTGAGTAGACAGGTAAACAACATACGTTGTAGGTAATAAATAAATAAAACCTTGGTTCCTATCTGTTTAGACGGAGGGGTGACTACCTAGCTATTGCTTAGGCTTAGGAGTCTACTCCGTCTCAAGAGCCTCAGTGAGGATGTGACCTATGGCTAAGAGTTCTTGTAGGTCTGTCAATGGGGTCTTATCCACTTACTCAACAGAACCTAATGGCCTTTGTCAATGGGGTCTTATCCACTTATATGACAATACACCTATGCCTAGTGGCATAATTAAGGAGCACAACACCGATCCCAATCACCTGATCCTAATACGAGGGTTAGTGCTTAATTTGAAAAGAGTTATCCCCAAACTCCTTTCAAACAACCCCAAGAAAAAACACTACGTTAAATAAAATTAACTCACTAGTTAAGGATCTCTCTTAGGTTAACTTGACATCCTTCATGTAATGGGAAGTCAATACAGAGTTGCATCTCCCGCATGTGACAGCTAATATGTCCTTTATGACATATTGTTATGGAAAGAACAAGAATTCGCAAAAGCTCGCACTTCATGCGCTTTAATTCTCAGTTGTTTGAAGGAATCATCAAGTTACTTATGAAGTGCTTTAGAGATCACACTTGTCTCAAAGAAGACCAGGGTGTTCTTTGACATGGATCTCTTCTGGTTGAAGCCTGAAGCCTGTCTGGCACCTCGCGCCTGGCTGGCTCCTCGCGCCTGTCTGGCGCTTCTAGCTCTTCCTTCGCATTGCACCAGGCTGGCGCTTCTGGCGCACTGTGCTAGGCTGGCGCTTTTTTGGTGCCTGGTTGGCTCCTCCCCACTTGCTGGAGCTTCGAGCTTGGTAGAGTCTCGAGGCTGTTTGGCGATGTCCATCTCGGACACTCTTATCTGTCTGAATTGCTCGCCTCTGGCGCATTTGCGCCAGGTTGGAGGCCCTCTCCTTCTCCGCATCAGACAATGACAGTGTCCCTTCGAACTGTCTGCCTCTGGCGTTTTTTCGCCTGTTTTGGTATTTGGCGCCTGGCTGGCGCTACTCTGTCCGAAAGTCCTGAACAACCACAATAGTTTATTAGGAGACTGGAAAAGGGTGGAAGAAATTCTTCCACTTTGAGCTTTTGGCCTCTAGCCAGGGGAGGTGATTGTAGTCAGCTACATCCAGTAGACGATAGGATATCTAACAGTACGAGAGAGAAGAGTCTTCCTCCGAGGAAAATCCTTCATGAGTACTTCCGTTGCTAACAAGATCTCTTCTTACATGTTGATGAAGTTTCTTGTTGCAGAATCTTCCCTCTCCTTGCCCGAAGGAAGGGAAGGAGCCTGGAAGTCGAAGGAGACTCCGAGCTGAAATTGGGCGGACCCCTGATTTCTTAGCTTTTATTATATCCCTCTGAATACCTTCTGGGAAGCATTTCAAGCCCTCATCGCACCCCAAAGACTCTGTAGGCAAACGTTTAAACCATCTCTTCTTCTGTAGATGAAAATGTAAGTACCTTGTCTGGACAACGAGAAAACTATCTGAAAGCGTTGAGTCAGGAATAGAGGGTTTTAGTTCTTTTGCCAGACATACTATGCTGGCAAGAACCCATTGCAGTCTCTCCATTGAATCTGATGCGAGATTCCAATGCAAAAAAAAAATTCACTTGTCTTCTTGGTAGTTTAGGGCTCAGAGAAACAAAGAATTCCTTCATAAAATTTCTTAAAGAAGTTTGATGAGGAGCAGTTCCATCTTGTCGGAAAATGGAATCTGTGGCCACGAAAAGATCCCATTCAAAGTACATGATATCCTACTCTTGTCGTATTGAGGTATCGTATAAGATCCCGAAGATCTTAATCCTCTGCTATCTCTAATTCCCCTTGTAGAGACAGAGTATAGCCTTTTACTGCGTTCTTTGATAGCAGATATATACAGAGGTGATTCCTCCCTCTGAAAGGGAAGAAAAACCGCTAAGAGGTTCACAGAGGTATCGGAAGAGGCCAGTTTCCTCATTCCATCTAGCACGATCTGCAGCAATTCTATTTCTTGGCTATGACTCATGTCATTTACCTTGAAAAATCCTCTCATTCATGTCCACTTCCGGTCAGTCTGCACGTAGACAGACTCATAGTGAAGAGGTTGTTAAGGTCCATTTATAATAGATGCTGATAGAATATCCAGACTTTTGGAAAAGCCTTCCGAAACATGCTGTGAGAAGAACGTGACCTCCGTGAATCCAACCTCTCGAAGGCCAACATGGGGCGAAAAACATCATCCTCTCTTCCTCTAACTCCATTAATTATCTTAAAATATCTGTTAAGAATTTATATATATATAGGGGAAAAAAGACTAATGTTTATTCCCCTTTCAAACTGGATGGCGTATATTGCTACCTTTCTTGGTTTGAGAATAAGGAAGCATTCTAGAGGAAGCTTATTCGTCTTCAACACTGCGAAGAGATGTATGTGGAAGACGTATCGCAAGTTTCCACAACTCTCTTTCCAACTAAGGGTAGACAGACGTAAATAGTTATTATCGAAAAGATTCTCACGGACGTGCAACCTTGTGCAGCAAACCTCTTAAGGATTGTTACGTTCCATGTCTGTGTTCCAAACAGGTTCTCTCTTGTTAATGCGAACAGTGGCGAAAAAGAGATTCCCGATTCTCCTCGAGATATGAGAGAGCTGTGGAATTGGCCTAATTGATTTTAAAAATCCTTTCGTCCTTCCCTGGGATCGAACCCCCTTTCAATTAGACGGGGAACAAAATCGGGAACGAATCGTGACTTTACTTAGCCTGCTGTCAGAGAGGCTACTGAACCCTTTGGTTAACAACTCGCTATATCGAGAAAATATCAAGTCCACTAAAATGCTTGCAATTCTTTTCGACTATGTGCCAGAACATCTGTACCTCTCTCATGGTACCCGGCGCCATCATATATGTTATTTCCGTTTCTTGGTAGGAAAAAACTCTATAGTCGTAATATAGTCCATTCATGGAAACAAACTTCTGCCACGAAGAAAACGGTTCCCATTAGACTCATCCATCTCCTCACTGAGCATGCTCCGTTCTCTAATAAGGCTATGCTTTCGTAGGCATGAAAGCATTATATAATATAGTGCTCTACCTCGGTAGAATAATCTATAATTCTGTTACATTGCGGTAAACAGCATTGAAAGGTTGTAAGAGATCTTTCTATTGAAAGCTTCGTAGCAAAAACTCAGACAATGTTATTCATGCTTGCCAACAAATCCCCTCAATTCGAGGCTAAGTCCGTGATTGTAAGGGAGAGAAACGTACAGTCAGTCAATGCCGAAGGAGAGAGAGATGTAACCAACCCACCATGACCGAGAACCAGATGGTACTGTATTGGCTTACAGAGACAGCAGTCTTCTCTCGCTGTCTCAGTGCATTCTTCCTGAGTTGCCAGCTATTCCATTCAATGAAGGAATATGGTAAAATTAATCTCGAGCTTAAGGAAGTATCCAATAATGCATATTTAAGCGAAACATCCTTCTTTAAATACAGAAGCTGAGTCGGTGTTATCATAAGAAACCCTTTAAGGGTAATCCTTACCTAGGAAATCCCTGGAAGGACACAGGGAATTCAGTTGGCAACCATAGAGTAATTACGGTATGCGCATATGACTCGACCATACAGTATTCCTATACAGAAAATTCTCTACTCCATTCTTTCCTTGCCGAGGCAAGGAGAGAATGGAAAATTTTACTATCTTCGTTCTTTTCGTTAATAGAACGAACTAGTATTATCTAAAGATCCCAAGTGAGAACCGAGGATCGAAGAGAATCTCTTAAGCTTTCTAATCTCTTGGACATAAGACTAAAAGGACATATTCTACGCGTCTATTACTTGGAAGAGCCTCTAATCAATGAATGAGAGCTCCTCCGAATCTTGTCCAAGAGAGCTATATGCTAAGTATTGAGATCTTTGTGAATGAGAACTAACCCATTAAGATACAAAGAGTATAGGGAATTTAATCCAGGAACTCGTTAAGTCTTCATGATTTCCAAAGAAATCGCGGAAGGGACAGGATTCCAGTTCAGATCTAGGGTTTACGAAAGGAAAAATTGATGTTCCCTTTCCGCAGTCATTCCCTAACGCCGATGAGTATGAATGAAGAAGAGAGTCCACGTTGAGAGGAACTGCCTGTTACAGCAGTCTTCTGAATATTGGAGAAGGGCTTCTCTCAGTATAAGAATCATTCTGACAAAAGCGACGGCCGCCTGTGCGACATCTTGCGCCTTTGTAGGTCACTCATGTACTGAAGTAGAAGAGCCCCTATTCGGTGAAAGACTGGCGGAAAAAGACACACTCTGTTCCTTTGGAAGAGAACTAGAAGTCTTTTCTATTCTCTTGCACGATACAACAGATCTTTCCGATATCTGAAGTCCCGAAGAGGAAGATCGTTTCCGAGGAGAAGAACTGTTGGAAGGCGACCCCAGCCTGGAGGATTCCGCATGTCTGGAACGTTCCGCTTTGGTGGAAAGTTCTTCGCGCTTGGAAAGTTTCTCTTGTGCGGAAGGTTCCGCGCGCCTGGAAAGTTCCGCGTTTGGAATATTCCGCGCATGCGGAACAAGATTCCCGCTTGGAAAGTTCCGAGCATATGAAAGGCGATCCGCGCCTGGAAAGTTCCGTGCGTCTGGAAGTTTCCGCTTGTGCGGAAGGTTCCGAGAGCTTGTAAAATTCCGCTTGTGTGGAATGTTCTGCGCGTTTGGAAAAAGATTCCTGCTTGGAAAATTCCGAGCGCCTGATCTGGAAGCTTCCGCGCGTCTGGAATGTTGCGCTTGTGCGGTTCCGTTCTCTTGGAAGGAAACTCGCGCCTGGAACGTTCCATTTTTGTGGAAGGTTCCGTGCGTCTGGAAAAAGATTCCTGATTGGAAAATTCTTCCGCTTGTCTGGAAAGTTCGGAACGTTCGGAATGTTCCGAGCGCCTGGAAGGAAACTCGCGCTTGGAACGTTCCGTTATTGTGGAAGGTTCCGTGCGTCTGGATAGTTCCGAGCGCCTAATAGGCTCCTCACTCTTGGAAGGTGCCTCTTGCTCGGAACAATCCATGGAAAGATCCTTCTGTTTGTCCACTTGATTCTAAGGCTCTTTGCTCTTGGACATTTGTTTTCGCTTTGAAGGCGCCTTGCGCCTAGAAAGCTCCTCTCTGTTAATCTCTTCTCCCGCAAAGTTCCTCCTGCCTGGAAAGGGCTTCTGTCCTGCCTGGCGCTCCTCGCCAAGATGGTTCTTTTAGGGCTGAAGAAAACCACTCATCTATAGGAGCTAGTTGCTTGGGAGAAGGCGGAACATTCTCAGGAAGCTCGGACACAACTCCACGCTTCATGGAAGAAAGCGAAACAGGAGATCAGACTCTGGTTCTCGCTTGGAGGGAGGAACGCGGCTCGCGCTTGGACTGTTGGAACGCGGCTCGCTGCTGGCTGCTGGAACGTGGCTCGCGCTAGACTGCTGGAACGCGGCTCCCGCTTCTAGCCCAGATGGCACTTAGTGTTCTCTTAACTTTCCGAGAACACGCTAGATCGTCCGAACTCCAAACATGTCCATTCTTTGTCTTTTCGGATGTAAGATGAAGAATCGAATGAAGAGACGCACATTTTAAAGGATGCCTTTGCAATGGCCCTCCTTGGTAGTCTGGGATGCTCCAGATCCTGCCGAGGGGACGCCTGATCGGTGGGGATTCTCCGTAACCTCTGTAAGGCTTTCGACATTCCTTCTCCTCTGGGCTTGGGAGCTTGGAAGAGGACTAGGCCTGGGAGCGAGATGGAGCCGAACAGAACGCACCCTCCACTGCACTGGAAACACTATATTCACTTCTTACCTTTTTTAAGAGCTCGCATTATGAGCTCTCTAGATTTATTCTTCAAATTTTCACAAGATGAATTTGTAGTTTCTGTGAGGTAAGGTGATGAGGATGCAACAACTACTAGTATTCTTAATACTCTAATTGCTCGTTAATACGAGACATATTAACGCTTCTAAAGGAAGCGTTTTTAGTAATATGCTTTCTGACTTCCTTGAATAGGAAGTTAGAGTGTTTAAATTCCTCAATCAAGCTTTTTTAACACTTCTTACACGTATTAGTGAATAGATATTAAAGTTTCCCTTTATTGCAAATTATGTGAGTGTCTACCGACAAATTCGCTGGTTTCACGTAAATTTTTTTTTTTTCGAAAACTCGAAGCTAAATACATTAAAAAGTTACTAAAAGCGTATGCCGAACCAAAGACCCAGTACTTCCCTGCAAAAGACAGCCCAGAAGATCGATGGCGATGAAAAACGAAAATCAATTCAGGAGGTACTGCAAACGTTGTTTACAATACGGGCGACAGAAAAATTCTGATAGAAAACAGGAATGGTTCCTATTCCTGCCACCCAGCGGCGGGGCGGTAGATCACCTGACCTACCTGTAGCGTGTGCCGCGAAATTTGAATTTCTGTCGGGACGACGGAGTCTAAAGCTAAGTATATATCTGGCAGGTAAGTTGAATGTATAAAAACAACTCTTACTCTGTATCCAGCCACTATAAGAAATCCTTTATAGACATCGATAAGAAATGGATGGCTGGTTGAGAAACTTCTAATCATGAATTGAGGTCATCCTGAAACAAGTACCGTATATTTCGGCGTATAAGTCGACCGGAAGATAAGTCGACCCCCCAATTCTGAGTAAATTTTTATGATTTTAACTAATATCGGGTATATTAGTCGACCTATAAAATGTGAGGCCAACCGTACGCTCAAAATAAGCAGCAGGGTAAAACGTAACATATAAAATAACCTGAATGTTATTACGGTACATATGTTGCTCTACTTACCATAAGAAATACAGGTAATATACTCGGTATATTAACAAATCTGTGTAATATATAAAAGATGAATACCGGCAAATATGATTAGAAATGAAGAAACGAAAGATACGTTACTCGAGTGTAATGTAAACAAACAAAGCGCTAACTAACGCTGCATAACAGCCTACGTATATATGTATGTACAAACTGTCACTCAAGTTAATGTTTTGATTGGGTTGTTAAAATGACGTGCCGGTATTTTATTATTATGTTGGAATATTCCTTGACCATTGGTTCTTCTATGGCATAAACAGGCTCATTTGAGGGAAAACAAACCTGCAGTTGATTCACCAGATTCAAACTGGGATCCTTATGAGTTATGATGAACCGTGAATGATAATTTGTCTGATGAATTGTTTAATTCAAGTGACGATGACTCAAGTAATTTTGAAGGATTTTAAATACATATTTACTATTAAATACAATTTTTTTTTATTTTATTTAAAGTGATAAATAAAGATTTCATACCATAAATGTTTTTGAACAATACCCTGGTAAATACAAAACTGTCAGAGTGAACGCATCCTTCTCAATTACTGTACTGCAAATAGCTACGCAATGTTTACACTTGCTGTGCGATTGGGGTTTCTTCAAGTTACTTTGATTTGTTTCATTTTATTTAAGGTAATGGATGTTCTAATGTATTATTATTGTCGTATTACAGTGTGAAATGTTTTTAATACTGGTATTTACATACATAGTTACCTCAACAAGGCTGTCATTGTTATTAGCCAACTGTAAAGCCTGGATTTCTGTACCGATATGCCAAAATAATAAAGATTAACTTTTTATTGCCGTTAGATAAGTCGACTCCCTAATTTTGGCATGATTTTTTGGGGCTAAAGGGTCGACTTATACGCCGAAATATACGGTATGTACAGGAGCAGTATTTTCAGGGGGTAAAAGATGCCCAGATTTTGCCACATGTTTGCAATAGGAACTGAGCTGCTGGGGAACATCTGCAACAGTGACAAAGTCTGGCTCTTGTCCACTATAATGTGACATACATAAAACTCATTAACAACAGCCAGCTATAAACAGATACAGCTGACAACTAAATCAAGATGAAAATCATACAAATTATTAATACATACAAGAGACATGAAGGTAAATGGAAATTAATATGATTCACTACCTATACAGACAATCCTTCGATGAAAATATTGTCTGCAGCAATCTTCTAGCAGTGAACAATGTTACACACCATGAATAATTGAGACAAGTGCTTGCAGATGACCTACAGGTCCGGTGAGTAAGGCTACTGACAATCTCCTTTTCTCTCAAACAAAAGACTATATGCTTAGTGATTTGAAGATCATGAATGTTGGCTGCAAATGAGTGACAAGTTTATTGTAAAATATATTTCTCATTTGTATATATTAAAAGAATAAATCCTTTACTGATGAATAAAATTTCCTGAAGAGTATTTTGTAACATTTTTGGTCAAGGAGTATTTTGTAACATTTTTGGTCAATGGTTCAACAAAATACTGGGATTGAATTTCTTATCTCTTTCTGCATTCTTTGATCAGTTGATCCAATCATCATTTACACGGCTAAAATATGAATATCTTTTTCAAAATAACTTAATCATATTCATTTCTAGAAATCTGTATCTCTATCATTTCTACTTAGTTTCAAAAATTACTGATCACTTTATGTATCATTTAATAAATTTTTTTAGCATTATGTATGAACAATAATGTTTGTAGCACTATCATACAAGAAAGTTTTGCTTGAATGACCAAAATCTGAATATAAGAAATAGTAATAAGCAATACTTTATAGTATTTCTCAAAAAACACAAAAAAACTATGTATTAAAGACAACAGTAAGTACAAATTTATAATAATTTTACAGTAACAGTATGAATTACATGGCAAAGGATAAAACAAAATGGCTCCAGCACTCACAGTAAAATGTAAGAAAAGTTGAACGACTTCCCGATCAGTTAAAATACCAGACTGAGCAGGACCCTGAGCAAATTCTTCAATCGTCATAAGAGGAAAGCGCACCAAAGAAAGTGCCCTCCCTAGCACCGTTCGCTGATTACTACTTGTTACTGGTAAGCCTTCTCGTTCACATTCAGCCTCAGACCATCTGTCATCAGTAAAATAAGATGCTAAGCAACAGTATACATTATGCATTTCTAAACCAATTTTGACAAATTACAGTAATAATAACAATAAAATAACAATAACATATCTGCTAACATAACATATAAGCTTTAAAAGAATTCTTGTATGTTAGAAAAAAAAGTTGCTGACTGAGATATTGCTAGTGGCGTAAAACTAATTCAGATGCTCAAGTGTGGGTCCAAAAACAAGATGAAACAGAAAAAAAAACTGGGTTAGTGAAACACAAGAAAATAATTAGTTTGCCTCCTATTGTGTCCTCTACCCTTTATTTTCAATGAAATAATAAGCTCTTCCTTTTCTATAAAAAAAAAAATCAGACATAATAAGCTCTTCCTTTTCTATAAAAAAAAATCAAACAAATCTAATAAAAACAAAAATATATATACTATTCAAGGCCAAGTCCACTTTATAGTGAATGTCATTCTTATAAAGGATGATTGGTTCTACTGCAAGTGACAAGTGACTCTTCAAGTTTATTCCCATATTGTGACCAGTTCCAAAATATTTAAAAACATGATCTACCAGTCACAGCAAAAGCTTTCAACTTCTGGAGTTCACATGAAATTTTGCAATGTCTAACCATTGTAGATCAAGGACAATACAATCTTCAACTAACCTTCCCAAAAACCTCAAGATCTTGTATATAGTACATTTAATCTCCATGGTTCATTTAATATCACAAAAAATAATGAGAAATCTTAAAAAAAAAAAAAAAAAAAAAAAAAATAGTACTACTTATTTCATCTACTATCTTAACGTATGGAAATACCTATTAGCAACACATATTAAGAGCCATTTTTCTTAGCAATAGATGATGCAACACTAATTAAGGGCACAAAATGGTCCTTACTTTGTCACATGGGCTGAACTGTTTGACAATGTAAACAGGCAATTTTCTTACTTTAGGAAGGAAGCTAATATGCATTACATATATACCAAATTATATATTTAAATCTATCATTTTCATAAGTATACCTAGGCATTCAAGAATTTAAATGGTATGCTTGTGCAAGACAACTGCCTGTTTTCTGTATACTATATGATCAAGAGATTACCCTACACAGGCCTAGCTCATACAAAAATAGATAACTATTGTTTAACAACAACAGCAATCTTAGTTAATTGTACTTAAATTGTACTGATTTCAATTATATGGTCTTTGGAAGAATATGTTAGATATACATACTATTCTTCCTACATAAACAAAGGTCACGATCTTTCGATGCAAGATGACACACATGAATCTTCACTTTTGCCACCAATGCCAGTTACTTTCTCTATACTGGCGGCATGACTTCGGAGTACTGTGTTCTCATGTGCCAGTGCCTTATCCAAGACTTAAAGAGCAATTACAATTTCAACTACATTACGAAAGAGGATCATACTGACTTCCAACTGCAACCTGGCTTTTAAATTGAATAGCTAACTCATATTGTTAATCGAAAATACATCAATATAAACCCTCACCTTACTGTTGCCTGAAAAAGTTTTGCCTCTCTGATACGAAGTGTATCTCTTTCCAGCACCATACACAAAGTGTTGCTGTCTATATCAGTAAAGCCCTCTGCTGACAAAGAATCTGCAGTATTTTTATCAATTGTTTCCAAGCAAAGGGCTGCTAACTGTGGTTCATCAAACAATCGTGCCTAAAGGGAAATCAAGTGGATAGGTGAGTGAGATGCTCAAACAGGATAATTATTAAGTGCAGGAAACATGCAATGAATGAATCACTATCTCCATCTTTAAGACTCAGTTAATGATAACACAGAGCACATTTTTCCTATTCGAGGTAAAGGATAACTTGAATCTTACAGCAGCATCATTCACAAAAGCTTGAGGAAATCCATGAACACACAAAAATTGTCATTGTGAAGTCTTGATGGGAGGGCATAAAGATTTAAAATTTAAGAAAATATCTTTATGTTATTTTAAAGGCAAGTTAAAAAGTTAGTATGGAACATGGGATTCTTGCAATTTCATTTGTTACAAGTTATGAACAATAAAAATATAAAGACCAAATACTATGAATCATAAATATAAACCTAGTCATACATAAGCAATTAAAGTCCAGTTGGGTGTACTAACAGTTCCTGACACCTAGTCACATAATAGTAATTAGAAGATAGCTTCACCTTGTTTGTCTGGACAAACCCCTATTTCAGCTGCTTTTAGCTCTATTTTTTACTCCTCCTAGAAAAGGATTATAGATAAAAAGTAGTAATAATAACTGTTGATGTGAGAAAAATATTCCTAGAACTATTTTTACCAAATGTGAAAGATAATGAAAACAGCATCCAAGTAGATAAGAGACAAGACACTTTGGCTCAAAAATCTGAAATGGAATGGAATATAAAATTTAGGCTAAATGCCAAGAGGTAAGACCAAAGGGATGCTGTAAAGAACCTTCTGTAATGCCTAAAGTGCAACATGTGGAAAGGGAGAGATGCAGCCCTCCCTAAAGGAATTTATATAATTTCAGGATCTACTTTATGTGATATGCATACAAAAGAATAGACTGGAGTTACTAGAATGCTAGTTGAGGTTACTGGTAAGTTAATTATGTACAAGAATCATTACTTTTACTCTTATTATAGGATTGTTGGAGTGGTGGTCCCCTACTCAGTGTACTACTAGTCCTTATCAGAATCTTCCTACATAATAGTGGAATGAGTGCTGGGAAATGACAATTTGTCATTTTTTCTAAGAAGCTTAAAGTTCTATTTTATTAGGTCTGGAGTAGTAATAGCAGATCTTAGGATAAAGAAAAGGAATGAAATCTGCTTGTTTTCTCAGTATTCTCCAAAACAGTAATATGCAAGCTTCAGCTAGTGGTGATAAAGTTATATCAGACTACGGAGTAAAAAACAGAGCAATTACAGGTCTAATTTACAAAGCAAAATAATAATAATTACACTGGTAAATTTCAACTTAATTGAACCTTTGAAAAGTATAAATAGATATGATGAACATTCAGAGACAATGTCCTTACACAATTTAAGACCAAGGCTTATCACACCTGGGCAGTCGTACAAAATACGTTTTACTATAGTTAAAATTGTTGTACTCTACAGATTTACAGATTGGGATTATATCAAGTGTGTTGGCTAAGTAACCTTGCATTAAAATAGGCATGGTGACTTTTGACATAACACACTGCTCCTTCTATATGTCTTCTTTTAGGACTGATGTATGCTATGACATTACTTGAGTTCATTCAGTTTTAATTTATCAGTTTATCACTAAACAAAACCTCTCATGTATCCATTGTAATGGACTTTAGTGGTGCCCCATAGTAGTTTATGGTAATTTACGTTTTAGCTAATCATAAAGGCTGCAGACCTGGCTGCTATACTTACAATTTTCCATCTCTGAATGGTCATTAGCAAGAGATCCAGTGCAATTTAATATTCATACCAGTTCATAAAATCTATGGAAACATCTTTTGATTTGTAACACAGTAGAATTTTTAGAATAACAATTGGTGGCTTTCAAGTCCAATAAATCCCATTTCTCCAGAATCCAGCTGGCTAGAATTCTCAAGCAACCAAATTAGGATAAATAAACATTAAATGTTCAACACTTACAGTATTCAACACTTATTAAAATTATCCACGGTTACTACATGCAATCACTCGCCACTTTCACACCAGCTATTGTGTAAATGAGACTTTCTACCCTCTGCCTTTGCAATGTCCATCTCTAACTGTTCAACAATCTTACTTCACTATATTTTTACATTGAAATATACCACCTTTTTCTTGTATCCTATCATAAACAACAAATGCTTAACTGATGTTCATTGATGGACACCACACCAACAACTAGCATACATTCTTCTGGCATCTCTGCTACTTTTCACTACCAATCTTTTGTTCTGGTAAAATACATACCATCAATTGGTTAGTGAGTCTTTTCAAGCTTAGTAATACCCATCTCACTACTTTTATTGGTACTTTATGTACTGTGTTCTTTAACATCTTATCTAGATCTACAAATATTTAACATCATCCTCTAGTATGGTACTCCTCTCGTACTTGGCTCATAAAAAAGATAATTCATAAGGCTGATTATCCTAGACCCAGTCAACCTTATAATTTTTTACATCTTTCCTTCCTCCAGCACTGCCTCCCATTGTTTCAAGGAACACTGTGGTGCATTGCAATTTCTTCTGTATATTACTGTTGAAATACTTTCCTCCCCTTTATATTTCTGGTTCCCTCTTTTTAATGTTTCCAAACACCCTGGTTTACTCTTACATTACAACCATTCTTAAAATCATGGTATCAGCATCCCCAAGAAGACTGCCCAACAATTGCTCAGTAATGAGATCAAAAGCCTCTGGTACCGAGATTTCTGACAAGGCGACTCCTCAACATAATGTGGATACTGATTTTATGCAATCCATGCAGCACACAAACCACCTCCTATAGAAGCACAAACCCTAAAGGCAACAGAAGTAATTCCCTAATGATATGAAGTTCAAGGAAAATGGCCAAGCATACTATTTACCAATCAAGACCTAAATTACACTGCTGTGCATACACTAACTTTGACATCATATGCCCATTTTCATGAATCATCAACCAAGGTTGATTGCTAGTCAAATTTCTAAGTCTTCCTCCAGATGGAAGGAGCTAAAATTTGCCCGTCTGATTCATTCTGTTATCATCTGAGGATGCTTAAAATACCTACAAAATTCCAGCATACACAAATTATGTGAATCAGTTATGCCTCAGCAAAGCCAGGCTCTGTTCAGGGATCATGCCAAAACTATTTTTTCTAAAGACACTCAAATATACTCCATTATGATGAGGTTAGATTGACTTCAAACTGAAAATAGCATTTGACATTTCATGGAGATGTGATATACTGTATATTTCTTGGCATTATGATGATTCTCATAATTTACCTTTATACACATAGCTAATGCTTTCTAGTAGACAGTAGCCCCAAAAGACATGGAATATACAGTACGTACTATTTCTATCTGTTCACAGAATACTTTAATCTTCAAAGGCTATTTTTTCTGATTAAAGCATTCCAAATGATTAAATATAATGGATAGTACTATAGTTTAGTTACAAGTTTCCTTGGCACTACGCAGAGACACACAAAAAAGACAACAATACCTTGAACAAACTCAAATTTATGTACAGTAAAATTCACTGCAATAATTATGACATTAAACAAAACCATCTTGACAAAACACAATTGAATCTCCACTCACAAAAATATTTGTTCATCTAATGGTATCACAATGGCAATGAGATAAATTTTTTTTTTATCTGCAATCAACAATTCATTAAACTTCAAACAATATGTAGGTTATCATTGATTTCTCCCAGTGGGAAGTGTATTCTTACCTACTATATTTCTTAAGTTATATAATAGTCTTCAAAGACAGAGAAGAATATTTGAACATACAACACCTATTTCTATGGAAAACTACGATCAACCCACCTGAGTAAGGAGCATAAATGCATTATCAGAAGACAGATTTCGCTTAAGAAAATCAACACAAGCTTGTTCAAGAGCAGGTACAGCATACTTCTTGGCAGTATACAACACAGTCATCACAGTTTCAGGACCAATTTGCACTTCATCACTGTGGAATCAGAATAATTCACTGTTACAATATTGCACTGCTTGGATTTTTTTACCAACACCAAAGAAAGGCCACATTAAGACAAAATAGATGGAGTAAATTACGCTAGTATAATCTCATCGCAAAATTATTAGCTACCCTATTTAAACACTATTAAAAGGCACAATTCAGTTTCTGGGATAAGAAATAAGTATAAAAAAGTAATCCTGATATGGCAGTGGCACTCTGCAGAACTCATTACTAACAATATGCCCATTTTGGTTTTACTTAATGACTTCATAACTACAGCACTTATTCACAGACACGAAAATATGTCCTATCATCAATGACCCGAACTGAGTTACAACTACTAAATAATCTTATGGTTACTAACCATATCTATTTACACATGAAGTCCTTACCTATACAAAAACCTCAACAGTGCAAGGAAAGCCTGAGGTTCAACATCAGGCAATTCGATTTCTTCTTGTCGAGTGCTAAGCTGTCCATTGAACATTGCATCAAAAACTGCACTCCCAACAGCCAGAACAAACTTGTGGGCTGGTATTCGTTGCCTAGAATCTCCTTTACCAACTAAGAAGTGGACATCACTCAAGATTTCATTGTTGAATAAAAAGGCAAATCTGAAAAAAAACATCCTCTATTAATATGAAACAGAAAAAATCATAAATAAAAAGACAATGCATTAAGATGCAGTATGGCTATTAATATTAATTTTAAGTAAAATCTATCATGTCTATGACAAAGACAGCAATTAACGCACCACAAACACAGGGGTGGTATTTACTAAGATGAAGAACCTTTCACTTTGGATTATGTAGCATCAGACTGCACAATGTTACTGTAAAGCAAGTAGTAACCATTTACGCATTCTGTATGAATTTACAGTAGGCACCCTGAAGTTTATCCTTCAATCTGAACTTTCAAAAAATTGTGAATATTCAGCCCTACAACAGCAAAAATTATGAATAACCGATTGCCTTTGATAATTTTCATTCAAATGACGACACACTTTATTTACAGAGACCATAAAATGTTGATCACCTTGTATTCCTACTAAACCCCTCTGCTTCTTCTTACAAATAATTCAAATTTACAGAAAAATGACAAATTTTCTAAGACAATTTATATTTTTCATAACTACAAACCTTCGGTCTTAACAATAGGATAGGATAATTTCTATCGCCTAGCTGGATCCGGTTAAATTGCAGATGAAAGCAAGGAATCTTGTGAGATGTGGCAATGCCTGCGTATATCGGGTGAAGAGTGGTCAAGGACCACGCAATACGCCATCGTGTCAATCTTTCCCAACTCAGGATGTCTTACCAGACAGAGGGGCGGCTAGAGGTGGGCAGTACAATGTTAAGTCCTCAGGTTAGTGGCTATGAAAAATACAAATTGCCTTAAAAAATTTGTCATTTGTTCATACGCGAACAAAACTTCAGTCTTAACAATTGGATAGACTCATACTTGGAGGGAGGTACAAGACATCCTAAACTGGCTGGGGGCCTACCCACTTGTCCAGCTCCAGAAGAAATAACTTCCGGAGAGGGACGGAAGCCCGTGAGAAGCTAGATAAATTGATATCTAACCACCCAGACAACAAGTGACGTACAATGATATATGGGAGAATCATTGTATAGGGAACCAAAGAGAAACTTTGACTGTCCAATAACAAACCAACACACCAGGGTTTGTTACTGCTCCCAACTCCCCTTTGCTAAGGAGCGGAGCATATGCTACTGAATAGAGGGTTGGCTATTTGTACACCAGGCCAGTCCAGCGAATGACGTGTCTATTCCTTAAACCGCCCGAAGGAAGAAGGAAAGGTATGAGAGAAAGAAATAGGCCAGCCAACTCACTCATTCTCTCATCCACACAATCATCTTAGGTAAGATACAAAAGTGCCCTGTAGAGGGCAACTATGAGTTACACAACCTGTTGGGCAGCCACCACAGGACCCAGGGAAAACTGTGTCCATAGATCTGTGGGCAACATCCATAAGATAGAAAGAGGTGAACATGAACTGGCGTAACCAAGTACTAGCACTCAGCACTCTATGGACAGCATAGTTCTTTTTGAAAGCCAGAGAGGAACCAATACCCCTAACGTCATACGGTCTAGTCTGCACAGACGTGGTGGCGGAATCAAGAGTCAAGTACGCCTATCTGATGGCTTCCCATATCCAAAAAGAGATAGTATTCTTCGACACCTCTTTCTTTGTATGTCCTGTGCTAACAAAAAGTCTGCGGTATCCTGGTCTAAGGTGCCGTGTCCTTTTAAGATAGCAACACAGGGCCCGGACAGGACACAAAAAAAGCTCTTGAGCATCACCACCCACAAAGTCATTCAGTGATGGAATGGAAAATGATGTGAACCTATCATCGTGCACAGAGAGATTTTGGGTCTTGGCCACGAATTCTGGGACAAATTCGAAGGACACTGACCCCCAACCCTCCTGGTGTGCTTCACGTCATAGCTCAGACTGTGGAGCTCTCCTACCTTCTTCGAAGATGCCAAGGCCAGGAGGAAAACTGTCTTGAGCCTCAAGTTCCTGTCAGATGAGTGACACAAAGGGTCATATAGACCCTTAGTGAAGCTCTTGAGAACCAATGAAACATCCCACATCAGAGGCTTGAGCTCCCTAGGATAACTCAACTACTCAAACCCCTTAACTAGCAAGGAAAGCTCCCTGGAAGAGATGTCGATACCTTTACGGCATAACACTAAACTCATGGTAGCCCTGTAGCCTCTTGGCAGAAACAGACTAACGTTTCTCATCTCTGAGGAAGGTTAAAAAGTCTGCTATTCGCTGAATAGAGGTTGTGAGTGGAGAAAAAACCCGTTCACGACACCAATCACAGTAGGTCGCCCATTTGCCTTGGTAAACTGCGGAGGTCGACTTTCTAGGACTGCTGGACATATGCCCTGCTGTTCTCTGAGAAAAGCCTCTCACTCGGAGGAGATACTTGATAGCCTCCAACCATAAAGAGACAGGGATTCTACTTTCCGCATGTGGTTGACACAGGAGATGCTGCCAAAGGGGAATTTCCCTCAGAACCTTCGACAACAACAGCAGCAGATCGGGAAACCTTTCTGCCTGAGGCCACAGAGGGGTTACCAAAGTCATCCCGAGACCCTGCAAACTCATCAGCCTGTTCAGAACTTGATGGATCAAACAAAACGGAGGGAAGGCATACACCTCCAGGTTGTCCCAGGGATGTTGGAACGCATCCTTCGCTAATGCTAAAGGATCTGGAACCACTGAACAGAATATCTCCAGTTTCCTGTTGAACCGAGTTGCAAAAAGGTCCAGCATGGGTCTCCCTCAAACCTGGAAGAGCTTGTCCCCTACTACTTGATGAAGGGACCACTCTGTGCCTATGATCTGATCCCAACGACTGAGTTTATCTGCGACCACATTCCGTTTGCCTGGGATATACCTGACTGAGAGCTCTACCAATTGCTGACCGCGCACTGGTGAACCTCGACGGTCTAGGCGTGAAGTTGACATGAAACCAGGCCTCCCTGCTTGTTCACATAGGCGACCACTGTGGTGTCGTATGACATGAGAATGACAGAATGACCCTTTACTTTCTCCCGAAACTCCTTCACACCCAGGAAGGCTGCCTTCAACTCCAAGACGTTGATATGCTGCTGTTTGTCCTCCAAACTCCAAACGCCTGAGGCAATGAGGCCGCCTAAACCTGCGAGGGAGGTGTCCGAGAACAAAAGGAAGTCTGGTGGAAGAGAACGCAGAGGGACACCCTTCAAAAGATTTTGGTCATCCAACCACCAACGAGGTCTTCTCTCACTTCCAGAGACAGAGGAACCTTTAACAGAGGTGAGTCCCCCGCCGGAGACCAGAATTCCCCCAGTCTCCATTGTAGAGACCGAAGATGAAGCGCCCATGAGGGTCCAGAAGAACCTGCCACTGATGAGCTGACTGATATGGTTCTGAGAGGAAGTCGCGTGCCACCACTTGCAACTTCTCCAACCTCTGATCCAATGGGAAAACTCTTGCAAGCGCCGTATCGATGACTATGCCCAGGTAGAGAATCCTTTGACTGGGTACGAGGTTTGACTTTTCCTGGTTGACCACGATGACCAGTTCCAGACAAAACCGAAACAGACTATCTCTGTCCTGCAGCAGCTTTCCCTGGAATCTGCCAAGACCAACCAATCGTCGAATTACCTCAGCAAACGGATCCCCTGAGCATGGGCCCAACTTGATACGAGAGAAGACCCTTGTGAACACTTGAGGGGCTGTGGTCAGCCCGAAGCACAGGACTTTTGAACTCAATGACCTTGTCCCCGAGAGAGAAGCGAAGGAACTTCCTGGACGTCAGATGCATAGGGATCTAGAAGTATGCGTCCCTTAAGTCTATTGACAGCATGAAGTTGCCTTCTCTCACAGCTGCCAACACTGAACGCGGGGTCTCCATCTTGAACCGTGTCTTCGTGATGAAGTGATTCAAGGTGGATAAGTCGATCACAGGTCTCCAACCTCCTGACGCCTTGGGCACCAAGATGTGACTGTAAAACCCCAGAGACGGATGCACCCCTTCGTCTATCGCATCCTTGTCCAACATCTTCTGCGCTTCCTCCCGAAGAGCTAAGAACTTCAGAGAATCTGAAGATATGCCCTCCTGAGCTGCGGCTTGTCCGAGAGAGGAGGAGAGAAGTTGAATGGCAGTAGGTAACCCCCCCAAAGGATATCTACCACCCACTTCTCAGCCCCATAACCCGGCCACTTGGCCCAATGGACCACCAGGACACCCCCACCCATGGCACAGGAGAGGGAGAGGCGCCTAACCTACCGACAGCCCCCTTTACCTCTGACCCTGGGGGCCTTTGTCGGTTTAAAGGAACGGGCCTAGGCTGGGACAAACGGGGAGGCCCTGCCAAAACTGAACTCCTTGATGACCTACCAGGCGATGATCTTCATGACTGCTGCTGGGAAGGGGGAAAAGGAGCCGGACGTCTCTATGGATGAAACTCCGACTTAGACACAGCCTGGTACACCAATCTGTCCTTGGTGTCAGCCCGGTGCCGGTCTATCGCATCCTCCAGCTCGGTCCGAGGGAACAAAAATTGAGACTCCAACAGATCCCCATTCCTTAACGCCAGCAAGGACTCAGGGTCAACTGATCTTTCCATCCTTGATAAAGACGCATCTCTTCTAATCAGGAGAAGGTTAGCCCATAAATTAACAGAGGTGAGCCATATATGAAAACGCCTTGCCTCCGGACTGCAACAAACAGGCAAGAGAGGAGGCACTCACCAACCCTTCTGGGGACCTGTCAGAAGCTATCTTGGCAATGACCATAGACCAGAAGTCCAGCCAAGAAACTGTCAGCAACATGGAGGTTGCCGTAGATTCCAATGCTGAGGCATCTTGTGGAGACAACGATGGAGCCACTGACCTCACCTGCTCCAAAGTCAATCCCGGCTTCAGACGAATGACGTCCGGGTTAAGATGACGCAACATCAAAAAGGCAGAGTTCGTAGCATAGTACTTCCTATGCCTCGTGAGAGGTGGGGGCAGCAACTTGGCCGAGCCCCTAGAGTGAAGCGAACTGTCACGATCTGAAACAGAGGCGTTAACCTTATGCAAAACCGACTGGATGTGCCCCGACAAGGGAAGTTGAAACGAAGACTTGGGGTCCTGCGTAGCTCCCAGCAAGGCTTCCAAGCAGGAAGGAGTGTAAGATGACCGAGCCCGAGTCCTACTCTCCAAATTGTTGAATCCACAAATGAGATCGACAACTTCTGAAAAGGAAGACAAAAACTCTTGCGTTTCTCCCTCCTCCTGCTCCGGCACAGAGACCGACGACAAGAAGGGTGTGCAGGCTCATCTAAAGCGCCTTCCTCACTCAAATTAACGGAAGAACCAGCAGCTAAACAGCCCGAAACACCAACTAACCTGTCTGGGCTGGATTCAAGTGCCGACTCCCGTGACGAACCAACCACAACACCAGGAACATAACTACGCACTCTCCCAACAGATGACTCTTTAACATGGCTGCGAACAGGCATGGGTGTGGCAGATGTACGAACGTGAGCTGGAGAGGAATCCCAAACACTCGAGAACGAATGAGAATCCCTTGGAGCCGAAACCTGGAAGTACCAGGGAGAGGGGCAAGCAAACACTCCTGCTGCACCAACTCCGCGCTCACAACCTTCGACCTCTTGACAGGCGCCTTGAGATCCTTATGATGATGAATAGGCCCTGGAGAAGGAGAAGTGGGAGTGCCTACAATATGTGCACAAACAGGAGAGGTTGCAACATGCTTGCGACTCGATGCAGAGGACTAAGCAGCCACTACAGATTGCTCATTGGAAGATACACTAACACTCCGAAACCAACAATTTCAGGAACATGGGCGTGTTGCTCCTCACTCAACAGGCAAAGAGAGGGCAAAGTCCTTAGCCTTCTAACACTTGATATGCCAACGCAGCGGAGATGGGGGAGAAGGAGAGGAAGACAGCACTGGCTCCTTAGACAATCTCTTTGCAGGAGGTGGGAGCAATGCAACACGCTTGCTTCCAGTCCTCCCAGCCGACATGGCAGCCAACTTATCTTCCAAAACAGAGTCCAATCTCTTAAGACCTGCCTGGCATAAAGCCTCAGACAGATCAGCAAGAGAAGGCTCCAACGTCATGGAAGGGAGATGCAGTGAACTGGATGGCAGAGATGACATCACAGTAGTGAACGATGTCAGCACAGATGAGCGAGGCAGGGCAGTGGAGATGACTGGGAGTGACGTTATCGATGGAAGTGACGTCGTAGGTGGTGATGATGTCACGGCTTCCCCTCGATCCGAATGGGAAGCAGACGCCACTGGTGGAGGGATACAAAATGACTGACCCCGTGATGTCACTAATGGGGCTGAAGTCACGGCTTCCCTCTGACTCGAAGAAGCGGCAACTGTCACTGGCGGAGCAATACAATACTATGGCTGCCCTCGGCTACCCATGAAGACGAGGCCAGAAGGAGGGGGGAGGGCCTGCACAGCATGAGGAGGGGGGTAGTGAGCATCCATGAAGAGCATCAGCAAACCCTCTAGGGATGGATAACCCTGTTAGCCCATTCGTCTTCCAAAGCGCCGCCATCTTGGACGCCTTCAACTCTGCAATAAAAGACAATGATGAAAAACCCTCCTCCCTCCTCCTCTCTCTCGGGAATCAAATTAACTCCTGAAGAAGAAGGGGCGACATTAAAAAAATCAGCCTGAGGGCTTCCTGATACTTCCCATAACAAATTGATGGAAGAAAAGGAAGAGGACAAAGGCACAACACTACTATGGGGTGTGAGCAAAGCAGGAGACGAAGCAACGGGAAAAGAAGAAAAACCCTCCCATGAAGGAAGAGTAGAAACCCTACAATGTTCCCTCTTGCTATAAAACTGCTCTTTAAGGCCACACACAGCATTCCGTGCAAGGATTCGTTATTGTATAAACATTAGAGTGACACCTACTACAAGTGATGTGGGGGTCGGTCGCAGCCAAAGCCAAACAACGAGAATTTGGAAAACCTGGTGTTCAAGGGCATACACGTTGATGAGGCCAAGAAGGAGCAGAAGAAACCATAATAACAGCTCACACAGACACACACACTAAACACAATCGAAACGGGCAATGAACCGGGTAAAGGCCGAGAGAGGTCAACCACAACTCTCACCCAGATGGTTGAGAAAAACTGACGCGGCGGTGTAGATGCGCGGTCCTTGACCACTCTTCACCCGATATATGCACGCATTGTCAAATCTCACAAGATTCCTTGCTTTCATCTGCGATTTAACTGGATCAAGCTAGGCGCTAGAAATTATCAGACCACCTAACTACAATCCTAACCTTCAAGAGGTTGCTCATTAAAGTCTGTTCTTACGTATATATTAATTTATCTAATAAATCACAATATTTCAAGAATTTTTTCAATGGCCCTATTAACTTTAACATTTAGAAAAAATTTCTTTCAGAAGTTAAATGTCCAAAAACTGCCCGTTAATTTTTCTTGAAATTATGACAGTTACATCAAATAATCATGAGTGTGATCACTTCAAATAAATAACATGCCTCAATATGAAATTCCCTCTGATATTGCAGTATTCAATGAATCTGTCAAGAAGGAAAAAGTTTCATTAATAATATACAGTTACTGATGCATAGAGCTGCATTTAAATTATTTATGTATAAACTTTATTTCATTGACACTTTTTTAATATAAGATTAAAGATTATTGTTTATTATAAACTTTATCTACAAAGACCTATTTGTCTTGATAGAAAAGGTTATTACCACACAGTGCTATAGGGCTTAGGCTAGCTACTATAGTGCTGGATGCCTGAGCTGACCTTTTTGGACTTACGAACAAAACTGAACTTGCAAATAAGCTCTAAGAAATTAAAACTTTTTAATCAATTTGTATTTTTCATAGCTACCAAACCTGAGGTCTTAACAACAGGATAATCTTCTAGTGCCAGCAGGAAACTGGTTAAAACAATAAATGATTGTAAAGCAAGGAATCTGTAGCATCTGGCAACTCATGCATATACGAGGCGGAAGCTGGTTACCAACCGGGCTTGGTACCTTGTGACTCATCAGTCATTCTTTGATCGCCTTGGAGAGTAGTCTCACTTTTGAGCTCTCCTTCCCAAGCCGGTTCCTGTGCTAGCCCGTGATTTACTACTGCTTTGCTTTCAGTGTGTCTGTGCATGCTTTTCTTTTATCATGGATTCTACCAAGAGTTCTAGGCCCCGTCAACACGTGTCTTGGTGTTCCAGGATTTCCATGTTCGAGGTTTTTGGAGTCTTCCATTATTGACCCTAATACCCCTTGCAGTAGGTGCCGTTCCAATTTTCGTACTATCACTAACCCTTGCCCGGAGTGTTGTTCCTGGCTTGTGTCGCAGTGGAAGGCTTTCCACAAAAAGAGGGAGCACTGTAGAGTATTTACTTATCCTTCTTGGGAAGGTTTCATGCCTCCCTGAGTGGATAGTTCAGCATCCCCTTCTTTCAGAAATTTTCCATCTGCTACTTTTGACACCCTGTCTCCTTCCTTTTCTTCCACTGACTTGTCTTTGGAAGTATCAGGAGTTGCAAAGGATGAGTTTGTGTATAATATGGCCTCCCCTCTCTCGTGAGAGGTAACCTTCCTCCTGGGAGGAAGGAGCTACTTCTTACTTTGTTTCAGGTACAGAAGTGCACAAAATGGCGGCTGTTTGGTTCTTCCTCTTTGGATGGCCTATTGTCGCATTTTATATGTGCTTGCCATCCTGGTATAAACATTTTTAGTGGGTTTTCTTGAGTTTAAACTAACAAAATAGGCAGTTTTAAGCTTTTTTTTATTGGGGTTTCAGCTATTCACAGAATCTACCTATTTGCAGGGGGGGTCTGCTACCCATCCCCTACAAATACAGAGAGAACACTGTATGTGGTTTGGCTCAAAGCTGCGTATGTGATTCATTGCTCAACCAAGTTCCTGAGCCCTCTTTCCTAGGATCTTACGTCATTCGAGAGCCTAGTCTTGCCAATGGAGGGTGTGATGCCTGGCTTCCATGGGAAGCCTCCCCAGTGGCCTTAGGGAAGGATGAGGATCCTTCTAGGCCTTCTGCTTTGCATCATTACTCTCCTTTGCTGGAGCCAGAGGAGGTGGAGAGTCAAGAGTTTCTGTCTTCTTTTTCGGAGGTTATTGATCTCATTTGTTAGGTTCACAATCTTGGGAGGAGGACACAGACTCGGTCTTCTATGACCCCTATGGGCATAGAGGCCTTGCTCAGTCCAAGGCAGGATGCTAGAGCTTCGTTGGAGCTTCATTGTTCTCGGCATGCTCAATCAGTTTTGCAGCACATTAATGCTTTTTTTTTTTTTTTTTTTTTTTGGTATGGAGTTTTTATGTTGCTGCTTTGGTCTTGGGTTGGGACAGCTCCCTGTGCTCTAATAGGTCATCAAAGCTTCTCCCCATCCTCTCATGCAGCATAGGAAATATTATTCTACTAATGTAGTTCAACTGATGCCTCATCACCTAAATTCGGACCCGTCTAAAACCTGGCTTGACTCTGGATCAGGTAAGGGTTGAGGGCCCTTCGCTGACTTCTCAAGAGGCCTCTTCTATCTTCCGGACTGTGTTGTGGCTGGACTTATAGTCTACTGCGGTGGCCAGGATAGTATTGTGTTGCTCTGATGGAGGTTCCATTAGCTCGCCCTCCTTTATCACGTTGCTGCAGTCTGGTGCTAATGCCATCTCTTACCTGGGCCATCTCAGTGCTAATTTGTGGGCCAACCTTCTCATGGTTAGGAGGGACACTGCCTTGTTGAAGGTGGAAGGGTTGGTGGATTCTAGTCCTTGTCATCTCTTCATAATGGGAACTGCCAGAAGTTGCAGCTTCTCATTCCGCGAATGCAATTAGAAGATGTGATAGACCGGCGGATTGCTGATACCAAAGATAGGCAGTCTTGAAGTTGGAGGCTCACTCTCGCCCTCCACCTCCTCCTCCAAGGTAGAGTAGGCAATCTCCTCCGAGGAAGTCAGCCAAGCGTCTGACGTTTGCAAGGGCTCCCCAGTCTACTGCTCCATCTAAATCTAAGCAATAACAATGCTCTTTTCAGCCTCACCCCTACAAGCCCGGTAGGGGGGCTAGAGGAAAGGGCAGAACAGGTCGTCGATAGAGAGGGCACACCTCCCTTCCCGTTGCCACGGGTGGGCGGGATGCCTGGTAGGCTATTGGGCCAAATGGCAATTCCACAGAGCAGAGAAGTGGGTAGTAGATGGCCTTCGGGTGGGGTATCTACTACCTTTTGACTTACCTACCCCTCCCTCAGACAGACCCCTTCTCCACCTGACTTATGCTTAAGGCTCTCCGAAGTACTTAGCTCTTAGGGAGGAAGTGTTGAAGATGCTGGACAAGGGTGCAGTGGAGGACATCATCCTTCACAAGGGTTTTACAGTCAAATTTTCCTGGTTCTAAAGGCTACAGGAATTGGAGGCCAGTGATAGATCTTTCCATGCTGAACCAATTCATCAGGAGGATGAGGTTCAGGATCAAGATGCCCCAGACGGTTTTGGCAGCAGTAAGGGAAAACGACTTTTTGCTGTCAATAGACTTGAAGGACGCTTACTTCCAGAATCCAGTTCACCCTTTGTCCAGGAAATTCCTTCACTTCAGCCTTGGAGAGCAAGTCTTCCTGTTCAAGATCCTTTGCTTTGGTTTGCCTATAGCCCTTCAAGAGTTCACAAGGGTCTTTGCCTTAGTTTCAATGTGGGCTCATGCTCAAGGGATTTGCCTGTTGAGATACCCTGATGACTGGCTGGTCTTGGCAAGTTCCAGAGAGAAGTTGGTTTGGGACATGGATCATCATCTCCAGTTTTGTCGGAGCCTAGGCATTTTGGTAAACCTGGAGAATTCCAATCTGCTTCCCATCCAGAGGATTCTTTATCTGGCTATGTCTATAGATTTCCATCAGACCAGAAGTTGCAGAAGTTCAGGTCTGTGGCACAGTCCTTCCTGTCACATGCCAAACAGCCAGCTCACCAGTGGCAGGTTCTTCACAGGATTTTGTCATCTCTTGGAAAGCTGGTCCCTCATGGTCGACTCCATCTTCGCTCTCTGCAGTGGAGGCTGAGGGAGTTCTGGTGCCCGACGGGAGATTCCCCTCAGCAGCAGGTATCTCTGTCAGAAGAGGAGAGAAGAAACCTTTGTTGGTGGTTGGACAACCAGAATCTTACAGTAGGAGTCCCTTTACATTCCCTCCCTCCAGGCTTACTCCTGTTCTCAAATGCTTCCATCGATGGTTGGGGTGCTCATCTTGAAGATCTCCTGGAGTGCAGAGGACACGCTGCTTCACATCGTTTTGTTCTGAAACAACATACAATGTACAACCTGGAAAGTGACTGCATGGCTGCAGTAAGAAGGGTGCAAAGATTTGTGCCAATCAGTTTGTTTGTGTTTGTTTATTTGTATAGTGTTTTTACACTGCATGGAACAAGTGGTTATTCAGCAACGGGACCAATGGCTTTACGTGATGTCCCGAATCATGTCAAGATTGAACTTTTATCACAAGAAATAAAACATCTCTCACACCTCAATGGAATGCCTGAGAATCGAACTCGCGGACAATGAGGTGGCAGGCCAAGACCATACCGATCACGCCACTGAGGTGCTTTGGGCCAATCAGTGCACAGCATATTGCATGCTGAAGGCTACTTATGATGCTGTTATTTAAGACTAACTTTTTATTATTTAATTTAAGGAAGGATTTAATGGATCGTTCATGGAGGAGGAAGTTCTTTTGCTCGAAGGATGTTTATAACTGGATTTAAAACCAAAGTGAATTGATTGGTGAATCACTTGCTGATAATTATCAACCTAAGAACGTGTACTTTATCAGGGTATAAGGTTAAAGGTGATTCTCCACTTTCAATCTGTATAGATTTGCTTTGAGAAGAATTCAAGCTTGAGTCCATGAATCTTTCATTTTGAACTGATGATAAAGATTTTTAAGAATGAGTTTTTAGTAGAAACATATCTAACTAGGTTAATCTTTTGTTGGTAAAATCATTGCCACATTAGGGTTTCTCTGTCATTACCTCATAATGTAACATTTCAATTTTTTAAAAATAGGTTTCACTCATTTTAAACTTGTTACTTTTTACATAAGCAATATGAGCTATCCAACTGAGGATCATCATGCTATCATTTACTATTTCATCAGTAAATAACCTGTGTCCAGGGTGAAAGGAAATTTTCAATATATATTTATAAGTTCTCTCATGTAATGATTTTCTTCACATAGTACACCCATGAATAAACTTATCAAATTGCAAAAAGTATTATACTGCATGCAAACATTAACTGCTACATGTAAGATTAATGGCAAGAACTTGTATGACTTGGACAGAGGCTTTGATTCTTGGCAAGACCACTCTACAAGTCTTTAAGTCAATGACATAAACGACTAAGTCTCTGGATGACTATTTGGATCTGAGGGACAAAGCAGTCTGCTGTAATGAAGTGTGCTGAATTTTTCATTAATAATAAGAATGTTTGTATTCTTGTACATACGGTGATGACATGTCTCAAAAACCTTAAAAAATTTCCTTAATTCAGACACAGCTTTAATGTCTACATCTACAGAGAAGTCTATAACCAGCTTGAAAGGAGTTTAACTGAAAATCTTACTGAGGAGGGTCAGGTTGATCACAAATTTACATCCACTGGTCACTGATAACTACAAAGAACCTGTAGTGAAATCTTGGTTAACCCATCCTAAACCACCTAAATTGCTTTTAGTCTTTATTGGGTATCACAAAAACAGACCAATCCTGGATAATAACTTAGAGGACTTACAGATATAACAAAAATAACAAGAGGTCTGCAGAGGAGAGTATATACTGTACCTTTTACAGAAACATCCATATCTGTCATTATTTTACCAATATTATTGGATTCAGTGATTTGTACTATTACAGTGTTTTTCATTTTTCTGAGATGCACTATCACCATCTTACAAAACTTATAAAATTCCCAATAGTACTACTTATACTTCTTTTAGTATTAATCTAGACATTCATATAGTGAAAGGTCAAGGCATTTTGCTCTACAGATACAGGCAGTCCCCAGTTACCAGTGGACTCGGTTAATGGCGATCTGGTTTTACGGTGCTTGTCTAGCGCCATAAAATTGGCAGCTTATGGTATCGTAATGGGCCAAGTTTCGGTTATTGGTGCCATAAGGTGTCGATAATAGTGTTATGGTGCCATAACATACCTAACAGTGGCGCCATTAACCGGTTATCAGTGCCATTAACTGAAACTTGGCGCCATAAATCCCTGAGTTTAGGTTAGTGGCGGTTTTTGCTTATAAGCACCCTGCTGAGAACGGAATCCCTGCCGATAACTGGGGACTGCCTGTATTAAGAAAATTCTTGATAATCTTGATAGCTGAAGATCCTGATGGTTTCTTCCCTTCCTTTTTGACACACACGCTTAGTAATATGGTGCCTATTCCACAGAGGTGTAAATCTGCTGACTATGTTTGCTAGAGTTGCAGAAAAACTTATTTCTAAACCACTATACAAATATATGTGGAATCTAAACGATATATAGGAAGCAGTTAGGTACCTGCAGTGTTCTTTTAGATTTGACAAGCTATTTGCTAGAGAACCTTGATAAGGGTTTTCAGTACTATAGGTTAATTCAAATAAATTTTAGTGTTACTTTCAATATAGTAAATCACAAGAAAATTCTTTATAAATTCAGAACCTTGAAGTGGGTGGATATGTTTTAGGATTAACTTCAAGATTTCTTAGAGGTAGGCAGCAGCATCTTTAGCAACCCAAGATCTATTGTGTCTGGAATTTCACATGGTAGTGTTCTTAGTCTGCTATTATTTTTAGTGTATAAAATAGATATTTTTAGTTTTTACAAAAGATATAGTCAGGGGGGGTTCCGTTCCAATGGCTTGATGAGAAGCGAAAATCAGTGATAACCGAAAATTGGCGCTTTATGGCCCTGATAACCGGTTAATGGCACCTTTGTTCGTTATGTATCAGCACAACCATTATCGGCGCTGACAACTGGGAATCAGCGCATTCAAAATCAGCAAAATCGATGCTAGACGGTAACACTTGTCGGTGCAATCAAGTCCCCAGTTATGAGACATGAAGCTACTCTTAACCCTTAAACACCTAAGGGGTATAATAAAAATCGTCTCCCGTATGCCAAGGGGGTTTCGGAGCGAGCGCCGAAGCGGAAAAAATATTTTTTTCAAAAAGTCACACCGCGCTTAGTTTTTAAGATTAAGAGTTCATTTTTGGCTCCTTTTTTTTGTCATTGCCTGAAGTTTAGTATGCAACCATTAGAAATGAAAAAAATATCATTATCATATATAAATAATACGATATATGATAGCGCGAAAAAAAATTTTCATATATAATTGTATTCAAATCGCGCTGTGAGCAAAACGGTTAAAGCTAACAAGTTAATTTTTTTTTGTTGTATTGTACACTAAATTGCAATCATTTTGGTATATAACACATTGTAAAATGATCAAAGCAACACAGAGAAAATATTATCAGAAAATGATGCATGAATTCGTAATGCGGGGATGTAAAATTTTTTTTTCAAAAATTCACCATAAATCTAAATATTGTTCTAGAGACTTTCAATTTCTTTCAAAATGAAGATAAATGATTGAATATTACTATACTGCAAGATTTTTAGCTTACAATTGCAGTTTATGACCATTTCGGACGAGTTAAAGTTGACCGAATGTGGAATTTTCCTTATATGCAAATATTTCAAAAATGTGAAAAGCTAGAACCTTCAATTATTTTTTGTTGTATTTTACATGAAATTGCGCACATTTTCATATATAAAACTCTATGATATGCCTAATATGAAACGGAGCAAATATTCCGAGAATGCGACATACGCATTTCGGAGATTTGCGGCGGAGAATCCGCGCGCGGAGGGAAGGAAAGTTATTAAAAAATTCACTATAAATCTAAATATTGTGCTAGAGACTTTGAATTTGTTTCAAAATGAAGATAAATAACTGAATATTACTAGACTGTAAGAGTTTTAGCTTACAATTGCGTTTTTCGACCATTTCGGTAGAGTCAAAGTTGACCGAATGTGTTTTTTTTCTATTTATCGTGATTTATATGCAAATATTTCAAAAATGAGAAAAGCTACAACCTTCAATTATTCTTTTTTGTATTCTACATGAAATTGCGCATATTTTCATATATAAAACTTTATGTAACGGCTAATTTAAAATGGTGCAAGCATTACAACAATCGCACATATGATTTTTTTAGAAGAGTTACCGTGAGGACGTAAGGAAATTTTTTTTTTTTTCATAAATTCACCATAAATCGAAATATTGTGCTAGAGACTTCCAATTTGTTGCAAAATGAAGGTAAATGATTGAATATTACTAGAATATGGGAGTTTTAGCTTACAATTGGGTTTTTTGACCATTTCGGTAGAGTCAAAGTTGACCAAAGGTTGAAATTTTGGCACATCGTTATTTATATGAAAATATTTCAAAACTGATAAAAGCTACAACCATGGGTTGTTTTTAGTTGTATTGTGCATGGAATTGTGCACATTTCCATATATAAAACTTTATGTAACGGCTAATTTAAAATGGTGCAAACATTACGACAATCGCACATATGATTTTTTCGGAAGTGTTACCTCGTGGATGTAAGGAAAAAGTTTTTTTCATAAATTCACCATAAATCAAAATATTAAGCTAGAGACTTCCAATTTGTTGCAAAATGAAGGTAAATGATTGAATACTACTAAAATATAAGAGTTTTAGCTTACAATTGCAATTTTCGACCATTTAGGTAGAGTCAAAGTTGACCGAAGGTTGAAATTTTGGCACTTATCGTTATTTATATGAAAATATTTCAAAACTGATAAAAGCTACAATCATGAGTATTTTTTTTTTGTATTCTACATGAAAATGTACACATTTTCATATATAATACTCCATGTAATGGCTAATTTAAAATGGTGCAAAAATTATGTCAAAGTGACAAAATAATTTCAGAGATGTGTCACTAATACTTTTTAGTGCAATAAGAAAGAAATTCGCGCTTGCGCGCCTGCGTAACGATTGTAAACAAAACAACACCTTGATCCGTGAACTCCCAGCATCCCCCAAGGCGTGTGATTCAAAAGTTTTCGGCTGGTAGGCCTATAAGTATTTTTCACAAATTTTAAAAAACTTTTCTATGTCAACGTAAATTACGTCCGGTCAGCACCCAAAAGACAATTTATCTCGACGTAAAATACGTCCAATAGGCGTTAAAGGGTTAATCGTCATTGTGACATCGAGAGAATGAGTGAATGGTGTAGCTGGTGGGGTATGAGGCTGAACTCCATTTAAATGAACACACTATTAATTAGTAGATCTCTTACAAATGTTCCACCCCATCCTCCCCCTCAAGTGGATGGGATCCCCTCTGTTGGAAGAGTCTGAAGCTTTGACTATCCAGGCAGTCCCCCCATTATCGGCAATCTGGTTTTATGGCATTTGTCTAGCACAAAAAATGGGGACTTTAGGAGCTGAAATGCGCTGATATATGGTTATCGGCACCGATAATAGAGTATTGGTGCCAATACATACCTAATAGAGGCGTCATTAACCGGTTATTGGCACGATAAGCGCCAAAAATTGCTGATTTTCACTTATCACCAAGCTATCAGAAAAGAACCTCCACCGATAACCAGGGACTACCTATACTTGGTATAAATTTAGACACATCTTACTTTTGGAGAAACACCTGATGAAAGTGTGCTAATGCCACACAAAAGTTAGGTATTGTATGTAAGGCCTCATTTATTTATAATGTGATAAAATCATTGCAACCTGTATTAGATCATTTGTGGATATCTGCTGCTGGAGATTTATCTCTTTTAGATGGAGTGATTCACGGTGGTAGGTTTCTGTTTCCTAAACCTAGTAATTATGACTTGGACCATTGACAGATGGTCTCTAGTTTGTCAATTTTTCATATGGTGTACTTTAACAACTTTCACATTCACAACTCATCCCTAATCATCTTTTTCTTCCCAAGAACAACCAGATTTGCTGAACAATAACACCAGTATGCAGTAAATGTGCTTCACTGTCAAACTTCTAAGTTCCAGAGGTCCTTCATTCCTTACACCATTGGAATGTGGAACAGTCTCCCCAAGAATGCTATGCAACTGGAACCTCAAAAGTTCAAGTCAAGATGTAGTGCATTGCCACCCGAAATAAATTAAGCCAAATATAACTACAAGGAGGGGATATTTAATCTCTCTTACTGCCAAGCCAAGACTATAAGAATACATTTGAAAATTTAAATTACAAATTAATTCCTTGATGAAACCTGTCCAGCTATAAACATAAAAATTAACTTTGCACTAATACTATTACCAGATACATCCCAACACCTCACTCATTTATCAAATGCTGAAAAATTTCAACATTTGAGCAAATTGTATATTCAGCCAAGGTGACTTCTATATTTGTTTTGAAAATATTTTTACAGTATATGATGCTACAGTTTGTCCTAAAAATTTATTTAAAAAAAAACAGTTACATGTACTCACCGTTCTTTGACTGTTGTCATTGTAGCCTGCCAATTATACATAGGTCCTGCATTATTGACAGTGTTAGACGATGAAACATTATTTGCAGAAATAACGATGTTGCTACTAGTTGGCACAGACGAGCTGCTACTATTCACAGTAGCAGCAGAAGGAACATTCCAGACTTGGCCTCCTGGGGTAGCATTAGATGTGGTGGTTGTGACAGAAACTGAGACAGGTGATGTCTGATTGTTAGCAGATGGGGCTAGCATTGTCACATTAGGACTGGGTGGTGCAGGGGGAAGAGAAGAAGGTGGTGAGGAAACAGGAGGACCCACAGGAAGACATGGTGATGGAAAACTGAGGTTAGATGCAGGCGAAAGGCTTGCAGGAGGAATTGGGGGGAGACCCATGGCATTTGGGTGTGGTGGACGAACAGGGGGTGAAAGTGGCCTCACACCAGGAAATGTTGCTTTGCAACTGCTCACATTAGGGTGTGCTGGTGGACTGTGTGTGGGATTTTGTGGTATTGAAGAATTAGCTGATGATATTGGCACTGTTTGCTCACTTCCCCTAACAGACACTGGACTAACATGAGCTGGAGGGGTTGCTGGAGATGGTGGAGGGGCAGAGGTACTGCCATCGGAAGAGCTTCCTGAAACAAAGATGATATATATAATTCATAGGCTAAAAACATAATAAATATATTTTAAATTTTGAATATGAAAATATCACCAGTTTTCCTTTTGTATATAACTGGATTTTTTTTTTTGTACAAAGATTCTGTTAATAAAATGGTAAGCAAATTATGTGAAATGAGACTACAGTGGGTAAAAGCACAAACACTTATATTGGGAGATCTAAAACCTCTCTGACACATGAGTACAAGAGTTCCCACAAAGACCACCAAAACTTCAAGTTTGGAAAAAAATTCAAAATGCTCTCTGCCCATTCCATCTGTTCATATAAAATATATATTATTCATATAACATACATAATATAAAAGATTACTACAAAAAATTAATTAAAAATGATAATACAGTCTATAACTCAAACTTCTAAAAATTTGATTTGAAGAAAGATAAAACACCAAAATTAATTGTCATGATACAGTAAAAATTTACTTCTTAAACAATATTCAGGTACAAGAAGAAAATCATCCACCTTATATCCAATTTGTTGTGATTCCTATTTTGAGTTTTTATAAATATTCATTACCCAATAATAATCAGTCACCTAAAATCTAAGATTCTGCCAAACACCAAAAGGGCTTTGCCTACATCCTCAGACCATATCACTGAGTTAACACAATGATGGGAAGAGGCTAAAAAAAGATAATGACTCAGCATTTAAGCAGACTCGTATCAATAAAAAGTACAATACAGCACAAGTTGTTAAAATAAGAAGTTAATCATAATAAACTCCATAAAATCTCCCTATTTTCTATTTTTCATATTACCCAATTTAAGCACAGAGAAGAGTAAACAAGTTATCATCTTATGATTATTCAGTTTTACAAACATCATAACCAAACAAAATAGTCCCAGTCCTACAAGAATCTCAAGAGAAAAAATTCAATACACAAAATATAGTTAAACAGTAGCAGTGATACACAAAGTAGTAATAAATAACAAGATACTAAAGATTGATGACATTCTAGGGAAGAAGTTGGGTTATGTTTTTCCAGTAGTAAAGTGCTGCAACAACTCTCAAATGAGGAGACTATATGTATAAAGAGAAATAAGTATTTTGGAAAAGGCTATTGAATACTGTAATGAATACACCACAATCAGAGGTATACTAGGGGGAACAGACCTGAACAGAAATGTCAAAAAGGATGTTCCAGAAGAACCAGGCACAAGAGAAAGCAGTGCTAGAATTCTACCAACAAATGTTAATACAGGCAGTCCCCAGTTATTGGCAGGGGTTCCGTTCAAGGTGCTTATAAGCAAAAAACGCCCTAACAGAAACTCACCGATTTACAGTGCTTGGGCAAATACCCAGGGACTAAAATGTTCTGAAGGGCCCGAGAAATGTTAATAATGAGAAAATAGCTCAAACAAATATCTCCTGAAAAGAAATTAAATAGCATACAGGAAAAACATTGCAATGCTACACCATGTGAGGAATGTCTAGCCCAAAATAGAGTCAAAAGAATTAAAAAGAAAATGAAAAAGGATGACTGGAATGGTTACAAAGATAGGGTTTCACCAAGTAGAACCAAAACACTGACATTGGAAACTTCACTGAGAGGAATGTAAAAGGCTGCAGATATGTGCAGTTAGACATCAGGGAAAGAATGCAGTGGGAGAGGCATGCTGGTGAAATGATGAAGGAAAACATGAAAGAGAATAGAGGTCTATAATGAAAGAGAGAAAGTGCCCAGGGCAAAGTGAAAGATAAATATAGGATGACTGGAATCACTGAGAGAAGACAGACAAGAGGCATAATGGTGAAATGGTGAAGGAAAAAATGGAAGAGAATAGAGAAGTTTATAATGGAGAAGGGAAAGTGACCAGGTAAAAGTGAAAATATACGATGACTGGAATCATTGTGAGAAAACAAACAATAAGTGATGGAAAAAACAAAGGAGTGTGAGCCATATGAAGAGGTTAGCAAAGTCCTCAAAATACAAACGGTACAGGTCTGAGGCCTTCAGGTATGTCCTCTGAGCTGTCATAAGTGGTAGAAAATGTTACTGAAGAGTTTACTCAATACAGTGAAGTACTGTAGTATATATGGATATCTTGTATCATAAGGAGAATTCACCAAAAGAATGGGGAAAGAGTATTACACCAATAAAATCAAACGCAGAGGTGATGCGCTACAGTATGAATCCCATACAGGAGCCAGCTCACTAGGGCACAGGAATGAAAGCACATAAAAGCAAGTTGAAGAAAGGTTAGAAAAAACAAATCAAAATTAGCAACTGTCAGTCTGGCTTTGCACCAGGAAATTCAGTTACTACATACTTATATTTTCTTTAACATGACATCACACAAAATTGGAATGCTGTCTATACTTGCGTATCATGTGACTTCTGAAGACCTAATTTTGAAGCTAATTTTAAGGGAGTTGCATTACACACAAAATATAAAATTAGCTTATGTAATATTCATATATTAGTACTATAGCATTATGAAATACAAACATAATGAATATGCATTTTTCCATGGATCTTTTAGAAGTTACGCTTTACTTCACTGTATCCAATAATATTGTATGTATTTTCATATTATACTAGTTATAAAATACATATGTAGCAATCAATGTTCTAGTTTGGAAATAAGCCAAGGGTAATTATGATGTAAGTTTATTTTGCCACTCTGAACTCAAATCAGAGTAATTTCATGCATCTAATTAGCTTAAATGAATTTCTGTTGAAACTTCAGCAAGAGATGTTGTACTTTACTGCAAGTCGTAATGTATCTTTGCATATATTTTCCTCATTTAGGTAAGTGGAAATACACATTGTATGAAAGGAAGATAAATATCATGTTTTGTTGTACGTATAGTGGTACCTTGACCTACGAGTTTCATTCATTCCGTGGCCAAGCTCGTAGCTAAATTTGCTCTCACATTAAATAAATTTTCCCCACTGAAAAACTTAAAATGCCCTTAATCCAATCACTCTCTCAAAATGCCACACCATATTTTTATGTTTTATGGTATTAAATAAGGAAAATACATTTCTAAACAACAAATATTGTATAAAAACAATAGAAAGAGTAAGTAAAGATGTAATAAGGTTTTATAAAGTGTACAGGTAGTGTTCAAGTTATGATAATTCATCTTGCGATAATCCAATTTCACGAGAGACCAAATTACAATAGCTTAACTTTATCCCATCCTCTAGTTAAATAAGTTCAAAAACAGCAAAAGAGAATGATGAAAGTATTGTTTTAATGTTATACTCATTACGTAAATGTGTACAGCCATGAACAACCAAACGAGAAACAACTTTTTTTTGCTAAGTACGTACAATCAAACTGGATACCAACAACATCCGTTTGGTTGGTATTTCAAACATCATGATAAAAAACAATTACCATAGTTATGTTATAAATGACGTTATGTAGAATAGGACTGAGATATTTATATGTACGTAATAACTTTATTCGCTATAGATTAAAGATCAACAAGGAAATATACGTTAAATTTAAACTAAGTTGTAGCTGAAGCTGAGAAAACTGCTAATGACTATTATCATGCATTGGCAACAAGGATAAAACATGCCATCAAACACAACCGTAGATAAAACTGAGAGCAAATAATTTTAATCAAAACTATTGGGCATGAAAGAACACAGTTTACTGTTGCTTTCACGGCAATAAAATATAGGTAAATAGTAATGTAAAGCCCGTAATATGATGTAAAAATGTGAAAATAGCAAACCGAATGACATAATTTTTATTTACTTAATAAACATGCCGCCAACGTAATCTGTTAATGAAAAAAATAATTTAGTTCACAGTCACAACGAGACATATTCAAGTCATATTTCAATTTAAAAATAAGTCGCACAACGAAAAAGGTCAAATATATCTAGATATTCATTTATGCTAACTAGAAGCAAGAAAATTCGCTCAGAATTGAGTTAAATATGGCAAAATCAACTCTTATTTGCCATCAGCTGATTTCCAAACCAAAACATTGACTGATATGTTATATGTTATACAGTGGTCCCCCCATATTCGCGGGGGATGCGTATCAGACACCCCCGTGAATAGTTAGAACCCACGAATAGTTGGAACCCCTATAAAAACACTGAAAACAGCCTATTTTGTTAGTTAAAACTCATAAAAAACCCAATAAAAATTTTTATACTTGGTTTTTTTAATAGTTTTATCACAAAAAGTGCATTTTATGATGAAATTGATAAAAAAAAAACAATAATTTGTGGATATTTCTCATAGAAAAATACCGCGAATATGAGAATTTTCAGTGAATAATGCGGGGAAACGTTCCCGAGAGAAATCCGCGAATGTGTGAGTCCGTAAATCCTACAAACGCGAATACGGGGGGTCCACTGTAATACAATAATATGAGAATACAGTACATACAGTGTTATTGGATACAGTGAAGCAATGTATAAATTTTTAAAAGATTCATGGAAAAGATGCATACAGTAGTACCTCTTTTGTCGAATGTTTCATATGTCGAACTTTCCGTTTTTTGAAAAAAAAAATTTCCAGAAAATTTTTTATAGTTTGTCGAACAAATGCTTGTACTTCGAACAGACTGATTATCTAGTTTATACTTGTTTATACTTGCCTACTGGGTCTTACAAGTTAAACTGTATTAATATTTTTTCATTTACAATATATAGTTTAATGATAACAATATTCGACAAAATAAATAAAAGTATAAAGCATATACGTAATATAAAATATAGCTTTCAATATAACATTTAGCATACAAGATGTATAAAATCATACATAACCGCGGTGACTTCACGCCCAGCTGACTTAAGACTGAACAAGGGAGCGTTGATATGTTGAGAGAAGAAGAGACAGTTAAAATATTACTGTATGTTATGTAAAAGCAATAACAATTCACATAAAAAGGGAATTTTCAAATGAATTTCACGTAATGATAAAATATGAAAACAAACAAATGCAATACAGAAAAAAAGAAAAAAAAAAAAGTCTTAATTGAACCAGTGTTTGATGTGCTGAGTGAGACGGTCTAGTTAAACAATATTAACAAAATAGTAAATGAAAGAAGAAAGCTACTTGTCATTGGTCATTGCAGTGATACACAACTAACTTTAGGTAGAGGGAGGGAGAGTTTATATTTTTGAGGAATAATGAATGAATGATTTCAAGTTATTGTGCGTCGTGGTATTGTAGAGGAGAGAAGAGGCAGTAAAATCTTTACTATAATATGTACGTAAATGCAATACCAATTCACATAAAAAATAAAATTATTTCACAATAAATTTAATATAATGATAAAACATGAGAACAAATGCATACAGTAAAAAAAAAGCTTGCTCGAGTCAGTGTTCAGTGCGCTGAGAGAGAGAGAGAGAGAACAGCTCTGCTTCCCGCTGACTTATCAACTGATCTGGGATGATTATTCGCCCATTTCTTTCACTTACACTCGCTTTTCCCAAATCACTTTTATTTTTGTTATAGTAAAATACCAATCCAGTGACAAATGCTTGTTACCATATTTTACTATTGTAAAAGTAACTCAGTTCTGTGATAAACAAACTGGTGCTGCTTTCAGCTTCTGCATGCCTTCGATTGTTTGTTGAAACAGCTTCCTTGTGAAAAATTATATCTCTTTCCTTTTCTTGCATTCTTGACTTATTACTTATTTGTTTGCAAAATCCTCATGTTCATTTTAAAAGTCTGCTATTTGCCCACAGTAAGTTGATGTATTGTGGCATGATTAATCTCTTTCGCGCACTTGAGATCCAAGTGTAAATACGGCGATTACTCTCTCTCTCTCTCTCTCTCTCTCTCTCTCTCTCTCTTCTCTCTCTCTCTCTCTCTCTGACACAATCGGACACACACGCTATCGATTCCTTTGATTGTCTTTGAACCTAATATGTGAATAAAATTGATTTTATTATCAACCTTTGCATACTGCAACCAATTCAGTTTGCTCAAAAGGGTTGTGTCTCTCCTCCCGCCATCCCCCAGCCAGTCGGCACCATTTTTACCAAACAGTTTGTAAATCGTACATAGAAAAAATCAAATTTAGAATGTATTTTACTTCATATAACACATTAATAATAAAAAAAATGTGAAAAGGGAGACTTTTTGGGTTGGCTGGAACGAATTATCCTGATTCACTTTACTTCTTATGGGGATATTTGTTTCATATTTCGAACAAATCGTACTACTTTGAAAAGCCTTCTGGAACGGATTAAGTTCGAAGTACGAGGTAAAAGCAGTACCAATTCACATAAAAGAATAAAATGTTATTTCACAATAAATTTTACAAGCCGAAATCGTCGTAAGCCGGAAAATCGTCAAAAATCTTATGAAAACCTTACTTTTAATGCTTTGGGTGCATTGAAAACTATGTAAACTGCATTCTAATGGCATTTTTCATAAAAAAAAACCTTCAAATACTGATTATTCCACATTTTTTGTGTCATATTTCATCTGTCAGATGAGCGTTGTAGGTGTTGTAACCCTGGAAATAATGTCTGATGATTATAATTGAAAAGCGTCGTAACCTCGGAACGTCGTAAGCAGAGACCATCGTAAACCGGGGACTGCCTGTACAGTAATAAATAGTAGTAAAAAAAGAAAAACCTTACTTGAATCAGTGTTCGGTGCGCTAAGTGAGATGACAGAGAGGGGAGGGGGAAGACGAGCGTCTGCTTCCTACCAACTTACCAGCTAGGCTGGGATGATTATTTGCCCATTTCTTTCACTTACACTTGATTTACCTAAATCACTTCTTTTTGTTACGGTAAAGTACCTATCTGGTGACAGTTGTTTTTTACGATTTTTTATCAGTGTAAAATAAGCTCAGCTTATTTTACACTGCACACAGCTTCTGCGTCTCTTCAGTTGTATGTTTAAATGACTTCATTGTGAAAAGTTACTTAATCTTTCTTTTCTTTTCTTTCATTTTCTACTTATAACTTATTTGTTTGCAAAATCCTCATGTTTAAATTCTGCCGTTTGCCAACCGTAAGTTGATGTACATATTGTGGAATAATCTCTTTCATGCACTTAAGATCCAAGTGTAAACATGTCACTAACCATTCTCTCTCTCTCTCTCTCTCTCTCTCTCTCTCTCTCTCGGTCTCTCTCTCTCTTCTCTCTCTCTCTCTCTCTCTCTCTCTCTCTCTCTCTCTCTCTCTCTCTCTCCTCTCTCTCTCTCTCAGAGACATAATCGGACACACCATCAATTCCTTTGATTATCCTTGTAAAATGTGATAAAATTGATTTTGTTATCAACCTTTGCTTACTGCAACCATTTTGGTTTCCTCAAAGGGTTCCTGTCAATCCTCCCTCCATCCCCTAGCTGGCTGTGCACCATTTTCACCAAACAGTTCTTTGTACACGGATACAACATTTATAGAAAATTTTACTTCATGTAACGTACTGTTTTATTACTTTACGTTCTTAATTTAACTTCTAAACATGTTAATAATAGAAAAAAATATGAAAAGGGGGACTTTTTGGGTTGGCTGGAACGAATGATCCTGACTCCCTTTATTTCTTATGGGAATATTTGTTTCATATTTTGAACAGCCTTATGGAATGGATATGGGGATATTTGTTTCATATTTTGAACAACCTTCTGGAATGGATTAAGTTCGAAGTCTGAGGTACTACTGTATAATAAGTATACATATTATAGATACTATAGTATAAGGTAAAGTATTTTCAATGGCAGACCTTGGAACAGGTACATCACAGATTATTCCTGTTCCTTCAGTGAAAATACATTTCTAAATCATGAGGCTAGAATGGAGAGGGCAGTATACAGAAAAAGTAACCCCACCACCAATAAAATTGAAAGAAGAATCTGAACTACAGGTAGATTAGTGTACTATCCTGTTAGAAAACACAGCAAAACATTACAATCCAACTGGCTTCTCTACACATTGAGAATTGGCATATGCAAAGATAATGGAGGAGATTCTGAGAATGTGTCTACAAAATACTGTGATTCACATATAGAGTGCACTGATTAGAATGTAATATCTATAAGGAATTAACAGAGATACAGTATCCAGAAGCTGAAAAATTTGCTAAAAAGTCAAAGACTGTTATGGTTTGGGCACATGAGAGATAGAAGTCAGTTAGGATGGTCATATATTTAAGTGACAGAACATCAATTAATGGGGAAGTGAAAAAGATAACACAAAATTGGCTATACAAGGTTGTAAACTCAACAAAAATTCATGTAAATAGTTGTTTAATCCTGTAAAGGTGACACCTGGTATAAAACATATGTATGATGATATCATTCCATCATCAAACTTTTCAAACTTTTGATTTCATAATTCCAGAATGTAAAAATGCTAAAGCTTTGAGTGATTAAATATTTCAGATAATGAAAGAGAATGACTGTACTCACCTGATGGTAATGACCCACTTGTTGAATGAGCAATGTTTGGCTGATGGTTAGAGGGCAAACTTGATGATGACACAGAAACTGAAAGATTACATGCCTCGCCATTCTCAGTACATTCCCCTCCATTAAAAACAAGACATTCTTCTGATGAGCTTAAGTCAGTGTCCCGCATGTTTCGAAGGCGAGAAAAAGTGCCATTTGAAGGGTTGGTGTTGCTTGCCCAAGCCATGGTACTTTGCAGCCTGAAAATAATTATAACTGCTTTACATGAAAATTATGCGGACAAATCACAATTGAAATGAGAAAAAAACACATGATTACAGTTCTAGAAATGAGATTTTCACATTTAATTTTCCTGCTTTGTGACAAAAAATGAGGCTTAATATAATCTCCTGTCAAAACCCTGGTGAATTTACTATCCATTAGTAAATGTTTTTCAAAATAGTTTAGTTCAAAGTCTCTTTGATCAAATCTCAAAATACATTCATAAACTTTCTGCTGCATAAAACTTTTTTTTTTTTTAAATAAAACTAATTCCAGCACTGAAGAGACCTACTTTATTTATGATTGTCTAAACAATAGCAACAGCAATCTGCAAACACTCCAAGAGGAGGAGTCCTTCTGTCTACCACCTGGGTCCTTGAGCACCTTTGGTGGTGAAAACTGGTCATGAGCTCTGGCCCCATCTCTGCTACATGCCCAGGTGGCATGAAGGCATCCCCTTACTTGTGACAGCTTTAGAGCTTTAGAGGGAGGGGGAGACTGCAGTCCTCAGTATTCCCCTCCCTTCTTCTTTCCCTTGCCTCCACTTCTAGCCATCAGGTGGTCAAGATATCTGGGAAGGCTTCTGACCCTTTTCTATGGAAGAGGAAACCTGAGCACCTTCCAGTTTTGTAAAAGGGAAATCCTTCCTACCACTGGACACCAATGGTGGGGCTGCTCCTGAGGGATTGGCTACAGTCCCCTTTAGAGGCCCCTAGTATTTGAAGGAGACTGCACAGTGCATCAAGGAGTTCCAGTTCATGGCACACCTTTCATCTACCACCACCCCTTATTCTTTGGAAGGAATAAGGTTCCTGGAAATATTACGTTCCATAATCCGACACTACTCTCCTAAAACACTAAGAGAAACGTACAGACATCCTGTCATATCTCAGAAAGATGAAAGCCTGAAGGTTGCCACTCTGATGCAAGAGGAAAGTCAATGCCTTTCCTTCCAAAACCAACCACCTCCTAAACACTGCTCTCTCATTCTTAGATGCAACACCTGTATTATCAAAGTTAGCAAGAGTGCAGTTGAGCCCCAATGCTGCCTGGACGGAGACCATGGCAACTAACTCTAAGGCCCCTGACTCTGCAGATGAGAAGGATGTATCCTCTTCTTGGAATATTTCCAGAGAGAAGTCATTTGTCACTTCACAGATTGACAAGTTCACCTGCAGGGGATTAGTCCCATTATTCTTTGGCATGCATAACTTTCTCCCCATTTCAATTGTGGAGGAAATACCTTGCTTGATCCGCTGAAGAATAGGGAACCTTCTGATCTGGAGATTAGGCCATTCACCTGGTTCAAAACACCATGAGCAAGCTGCAACCATGGCAGTATGAATGACTGAATTGTTCCCGGATTACATCCAATTGGGTTCAGATGGGATTCTTCTCAGATCACTACTCTCTACTTTGTACACTTCTGATAAAGTAGAAAAGAAAATGTCTAGGGTGGCCCTCTGGTCTACGACAACTCAGGAAGATTCAAGGTCCCAAGCATGCCCAGGAAACCCATTTGTCAACCCTACCTATGGTAAATGTCCCACCTGTAAGTAAAAGAGCACTGCCACAGACCCTCAAAGAGAAAAGGCACTCACTTAAAGCACAATGGGACTTCTTAGTCTACAACTCCTTCTATTTGGAGGAGGAGGAAATGTGCCTGTTCTTCTTCATCTTACTACTGTACTTCCACCAGAGTAGGAAAAGAGGATAAGGCAAGGACTGCAGATGACAATGGAGTATGGACTGTGTTTGGCACCTTGGGGGTATTTCTCAAAGGAGAGGCAACTGCTTTAAGGGCTCAATGGAAACAGGAACAACAACAGAAATAGGATCTATGGAAGAAATCTCAGCCATAGCTAAATGGTCTACAAATACAGCAAAAGATCAGATTTCCGGAATATGGAGAGAAGGCCACATCTTGAGCAGTACTCCAAAGAAGCCATAAACCCAGGAGCAGCCAACATAGCAGAAGTAGAAGAGAGCCAAGCACAAGCACCTGGCCCATCACTAGAGGAAAGGACAGACTGGCCACCTACCTACTTGCATGTAGTAGCCATAAAAGGCAGGAGGAGAATGGAGCCAACAAGATCAGGCAGAGTCAAAGTTACAATATTCCTCCAATTTGACACCAGAAAATGCTTCTTGGCCTTTCTGCATTTCTTGTCAAAACTTTTTCAGTGTAACAGGGACTAGCTCATACACTCATCACAAGAAAATCAGGAATACAAGTCCCATTCCTGCAGAAATAACAGAAATGATGGGGAAACACCACCGCATTAGCCATAAAATGATCCCACACATGTGCTTGACCTCTACACCTTTATTGTTCTTTTTTTTGAAGCATCTAATCCATGATCAATGGAGAACAATAAAAATCACCATGCATGCAATAAAAGAAGAAATTTTGAACAGGAAATCAGTAAATTGCTGCAAAACATCCATAATAAATGGCAGCTAATGAATATGTGGTTGATTACAGCAGGTGAGTGCTAGGTTTCCTAAGTTATCCATCTCCATTCAACCTGTTGACAAGTTCTAACGCTTGTCACAGCTCATGTTAATGAATACTCCTACTTAAGAAGCAATGGTATATCCCACCTCCAGCCTGCAGGCCACATCTGGTGTCCACCAACTTAACACCTAGACACTAATTACTATCTAACAATTGCTACCTAGTATAAGGAGTTCAGCAAACCTTAAAGTACATTTGATATCATGGCCCTCCTCCGTGACACTGCATAGCTGTTGGGCCTGTTCTCTCCAAATGGTTGTCAACCCCTGGTATATATATACTCTCACTTGGACAACCAATAATTGCTAAAAACTTTGCAATGAATAAAATTGTTCATTACAAAGTTTTTAGCAATTTCAAGTGGTTCACATTTGCAATTCTATTGACAATATACAGTAAGCCCTGATCTACAGTAAAACTTTGTAAAAGAATGCATATTGCTGCTCTGGTAGACATGAGTACTTAAAGGAAAGTAATTAAGGGCCGTGCCGACCACCAAATTTCCGGGAATTATAGAATTTTACTTATCAACAGTTTCCAACTGTGTTATGTCTAAATACACATATCCTGAGGTAATAATGCTACAAATCACAATTTTTGAAAGTAAATTGTATTTTTCCTAACTTTACAAACCTGAGGTCCTTTGCAATAGGAATTACTTAAGGTGAAGCCTGGACATGGTCGCTGAAATCTTTCAAACAAGGTGGTTCGGTAGTTAACTACCAGCCCAGTAGTTGGGAGTCCTCCCCAACCGGACATACACATTCCAATTTGCTTTAGTCCCTGGGAGAAGACTGAGGGGTGGCATGAGGTGGGCAGTTAGTGTAAAGGACCTCAGGTTTGTATAGTTAGGAAAAATACAATTTACTTTGAAAAATTGTGTTTTGTTCCTGCACAATATACAAACCTTCAGTCCTTTACTATTAATAGGAAGACCCACTGATTGGTGGGAGGAATCCGAGTAAGGCTATGAACCGACTGGAGTTCAGCACACCTAAGAATTTCTTCCTGGTAGTAAGAGCAAGGAAGGAAATCCAGCCACTGGCATCTGATCGAAGTTAGGAACTGCAAGATCAGTCACTTTTCTGGGTTACTCATAAAAAAGGAGCATGGGTATGAGAACATAGAAATGATATTGTCATGATACAATAAAGTTTGTTCATACTTACCTGGCAGATATATATATATAGCTGTATTCTCTGACGTTCAACAGAATTTCAAAACTCCCGGCACACGCAGTGGTCGGCCAGGTGGTTAGTACCCATTCCCGCCGCTGGGAGGCGGGCGTCGGGCGTCGGGAACCATTCCCATTTTCTATTCAGATTTTTCTAGACCACTGTCCCCTGAGGGGAGGTGGGTGGGTACTTGATTATATATATCTGCCAGGTAAGTATGAACAAACTTTATTGTATCATGACAATATCATTTTGTTCATGACACTTACCTGCCAGATATATATATAGCTGAATCCCACCCTTGGAGGTGGGAAGGGACAGAATAGAAGGATTTTGGAAATAAATTACATGCAGATGATTGACATCTTGGTTCCTTACCTGTTAGCATAGCTGACTTCGTGATTATTGTCACCCAAGTCTGCTTCTGCTTTACTAGAGTTTCCAGCAAGGTAGTGACCTGTATAGCTGGAGAGTTCTAGATGATCTGTCAACGGGAGCGTGACCACAATGCGACTAGACCATTTTGACCATACTCTGAGGACAACGAAGCATAAACAATACCACCTGACCTAGCCCAACTAAGTTAGTCCCATAACTTTTAGGCTAAATAAAGGGAAGTCCGCCTCAAGCGGCGACCCTACAACCATAAAAAACAGCACCATAAATTAAAAGCACACCTATCCATTTTCCAAAGGATGGGAATCGTGCCGCTTCATGTCCCCATTACTGTATCTGCGGAAATGTACGGTCCCAGCGAGTAGCAATTCTCATATGTCGTCTTCACATCTCAGGTAATGTGACGCGAACACAGAGTTGCTTCGCCAATATGTGGCACTCAAGATATCACTGAGTGCCATATTCTTCTGAAAAGCCATCGAAGTCGCTACAGCTCTGACTTCGTGAGCTTTAATCTTCAAAAGACTAAGGTCACTATCTAGACAGGACAAATGAGCCTCCCTGATGGTGCTTCTTAAGAAGAACACTAGGGCGTTCTTCGACATTGGTAATTCTGGTCTTCTGACGGAACACCACAGGTTGTCCGACGGACATCTACATTGTTTGGTTTTCGCCAGATAAAACTTGAGAGCCCTGACAGGGCACAGGACTCTCTCTGGTTCTCGTCCGGTGATCTCTGATAACCCCTTGATTTCAAAACTCTTGGGCCAGGGGTTGGACGGGTTTTCGTTCTTAGCTAAGAACGAGGGACTCAGCGAACACACCGCATTGTGTTCTCTGAAGCCCACATGCTTACTCATGGCCTCAATCTCGCTAACCCTCTTCGCTGTTGCCAAAGCGGTTAGGAAAACAGCCTTTCTAGTTAAATCCTTCATCGAAGCAGTATGCAAAGGTTCAAATGGGCTTGACATTAGAAATTTCAAGACAACATCTAGATTCCATGACAGAATTCTAGGTCGTGGAATCTTTGAGGTTTCGAAAGACCTCAAAAGATAGTGCATATCCTTATTATTCGACAAATCCAAGCCCCTGTGTCGGAAGACCATCGACAGCATGCTTTTGTAGCCTTTGATCGTGGGCACTGAAAGCTTGTCAACATTTCTATGTAGAAGGAAATCAACAATCTGGCTCACAGAGGTCGTGGAGGAGGAAATATCTCTCCTCCTACACCATCTCCTAAAAACAGCCCACTTCGATTGGTAAACAGCTTGAGAGGATGTTCTTCTAGCGTTGGCAATAGCTCTTGCTACTGCTCTTGAAAAACCTCTCGCTCTGGCCAACTTTTCGATAGTCTGAATGCAGTCAGACTCAGAGCGGAGAGGTTTTTGTGATACCTCTCGAAGTGGGGCTGTTTGAGTAGATCGATTCTTTCTGGTAGAGTCCTTGGGAAGTCTACCAGAAATGACATGACCTCTGCGAACCAGTCGCTTGCAGGCCAAAATGGGGCGATCAGGGTCATTCTCGCTCCTTCTGAAGCCGCAAACTTCCTTATCACCTCTCCCAGGAGTTTGAATGGTGGGAACGAGTAGACATCCATTCCCTTCCAATTCCATAGCATGGCATCTATCGCTATCGCTCCTGGGTCGAGAACCGGAAGCCTCTTTGTCTTCGATGTCGCGAAGAGGTCTACTAATGGCCTCCCCCAAAGCCTCCACAACTCCCGACAAACCTCTGAATGGAGAGTCCACTCGGTCGGAAGCAGCTGATGTTGACGGCTGAGAAAGTCTGCCCGAACATTCTGTACTCCTGACACGAACCTCGTTAGTATCGTTATATCTCTCATCTTCGCCCAGAGCAAGATATCCCTCGCTATCTCGAACAGGGATCGAGAATGCGTCCCTCCCTGTTTCTTGATATATGCGAGAGCCGTGGTGTTGTCCGAATTGATCTGGACAATCCGTCCCATAATTCTTCACTCGAAGAATTGCAGAGCCAATCGAATTGCTTCTAATTCCTTGAGGTTTATGTGCCAGGACCTCTGTTCCCCTCACCAGAGGCCTGACACTTCCTCCTCCCCCAGTGTTGCTCCCCAGCCTGTCATGGACGCGTCTGAGAACACCACTAGGTCTGGGCTCAGAAGTTTGAGGGACAGTCCTTCCGATAGCTTGACGGGATCGAACCACCACTTCAAATGGTCTTTGACCGACTGAGAGATTCTCAAAATTTCGTTTAAGTCTTTCTTGTTCTTCCAGTTGTCTGCTATGAAAAACTGAAGTGGCCTGAGGAGTAGCCTTCCCAGAGAAACAAATTTCTCCAGCGAGGAAATGGTCCCCAGCAGACTCATCCATTCCCTCGCCGAGCATATTTCCTTCTCTAAAAAGACTGATACTTTTTCTAAGCATTTCAGCCGACGTTCCATGGATGGAAAACCTTGAAAAGCCACTGAATCCATCTGAATCCCCAGATACACGATGGACTGTGTTGGGATCAGATGGGATTTCTCGAAATTGACGAGAAGGCCTAGGGCTTTTGTCAGCTGTAACGTTGTGTGAAGGTCCTCAAGACACTTTGTCTTGCACGATGACCGGATAAGCCAATCGTCTAGATAGAGTGAGACTCTTATCTTCGAAAGATGAAGCCATTTTGCTACGTTTTGCATCAGAAACGTGAATACCATCGGAACTGTACTTATACCGAAGCAGAGGGCTCTGAATTGGAAGACCTGTCCTTTCAAGACGAACCTGAGGTACTTCCTGGACCGAGGATGGATCGGGACATGGAAGTATGCGTCTTGGAGATCCAAGGACACCATCCAATCCCCTGGTCTTAGGGTTGCTAAAACAGACTGTGAAGTTTCCATCTTGAATTTTTCTTTTCTTACGAAAAGATTCAGTCTGCTCACGTCCAGGACAGGTCTCCATCCCCCAGACTGCTTCGGAACCAGGAATAACCTGTTGTAGAAGCCCGGGGAATTCAATGAAAGAACCGCTCTACCGCTCTCTTCTCTAACATTTGATCCAGAAGATCTAGCAGGATCTGTTGTTTCGAAGTCTGGTAAGAGGGCGACAGATCTATCGGTTCCGTGCTTAATGGAGGTCTTGAGAGGAACGGGATCTTGTAACCGTTCTCGATAACATCGAGTGACCAACTGTTCGCCCCTCTTATCCTCCATGCTTCTGCGAAGAGAGAGAGTCTCGCTCCTACCAGTGTCTGAAGGGTAGATAAGTCATTTCTTTCCCCTAGGTTTTGATGGGGCTCTGCCTCTAGGGAAGCTCCTCCCCTGAGTGGAGGCTCTCGAGGGAGCTCTGCCATGAAAGGGCTTAAAATTCTTCCTGGAAACTTGCGTAGTCCGGGAAGAGGGCTGAGCAGCAGGACGTTTTGAGGATTGAGATAATAGGTCCTGCGTCGCTTTCTCTTGAAGATTCACTGATAGATCTTTTATCATCGATTGAAGAAAAAGATGAGCCGAAAAGGGGGCGAACAACAGTTTTGCTTTCTGTGCGGGCGATACTGATTTTGATGTAAAGCTGCAGTAAAGCGCTCGTTTCTTCAGGACTCCTGACGCAAAATGTGATGCCAACTCGTCGGAGCCATCCCTTACTGCTTTGTCCATACATGACAAAATACTAGATAATTCCTCTAAGGAAATAGAGTCTGAGCTTCTAGACTGCATATCTAGGACCCCCAGACACCAGTTAAGGAAGTTAAAAACTTCTAGTGTCCTGTAAATACCCTTAAGATGGTGGTCTATTTCCGACATCGTCCAGGATACTTTCGCTGACGGAAGGTAAGATCATCAACTAAATTGGATAAATCACCCTGAGCGGAGGCAGGGATTCTCAAACCTGCTTCCTCCTCTGTTTCATACCAGATTCCTGCTCTACCACTAAGTTTTGCGGGGGGAAGAGCAAATGAAGTCTTGCCCTTCGCCTTCTTGGATTCCATCCAATCGTGAATCCTTTTGAATGCCCTTTTTGTGGAGAGTGACGTGGCCATCTTCACAAATCCTGGCGTCTTCCTTGCCTTCGATGAAGATAGTTGAGAAGGCGGAGAGAGAGGAACTGGAGCTTGAAACTTATTAGGAAACAAGTCTTTCAAAAGGCGAGTTAGGGTTTTATAGTCTGAAGATGATGAGGCTGCAGGCTCTTCCTCATCCTCAGGACCAGAGTCAGTTGAATCTTCTTCTTCCAAGGGAACCGCAGAGGTGCCCTGCTTCGTGCGAGAAGAGATTAAACTTTTATTTCCCGGAGGAATCTTCGAAGAGGAGATTAGTGTATGTTCTCCTATCAGCGTCGAATTTCTATCAAGTTCCTGTAAAGGAACGTCATGCGGTGCGTCCTGCCCTTTTGACGAGAGTCCAAATGAGGCTTTTGTCTAAGTTCTTGAAGAACAGATCGATCACTCGTCTGAAGAACGTCCTGCCTCATATTTCTGAGAGCGTCCTGACGTTTAGGACGCTTAGCGTCCTCATCTGCCTCCTGGCGAGCGTCCTGACGTGAAGGACGTCGAGCGCTTAGTAAAGTCTTCTTAAAATCATGCCGTATAGTGTCATGACGTCTAGGATGTTTAGCGTCTTCAGAACCTGCATCGTGAGTTTCTTGTCGAGTAACCCGATGCTTGCGATATCGAGCATCCAACGAAGCGTCCTCACGAGCGTCCTGAAAAGTTTCACGACGAGTAGGACGTCGAGCTTCTCTAACTATACCTTTGCGCACTTCTTGAGGAGTGTCATGATACGTAGACTGAAGCGCGCCATCAACGTTGTCCTTAGAAGCCTCTCGATACTTAAATCTTACGTTCTGAGCAGTTTCTTGAAGGACCGCAGGACGAGCGTGCTGAGAGGCGTCTTTACGGGATTCTTGCCAAGTGTCTCGACGCTTAATTCCTTTTGGAGGAGTGTCCCACCGAGGAGAGACCTTAACAGAAGTTTCTCTGAAAGTTCTATGGCGCTGGAGACTCTCCCTATGTTCTCGATTATCAATATCTTCCTCCGATCGAACACCGCCGAAGCGAGTCCTCTGAGCGTTCTCCAACTCCTGACAAAGACGACGGCCACCTGTGCAACAACTAGCGTCTTTGTCGCTTTCGCCGACACTTCTAGAGACTCTATCAAAAGGAGCACTTACACGCTCCTGAATGAGTCGTCGAGGTCTAGAAGGCGACGAAACAGGAGAGGGAGAAGAACGAGGAGAGGAAGAAGGAGAACACCTGGATTTCTTGACAGGCAACCATAGATCCTTCTTACGATGACGTGATCTTGACTCCCTTTTAGCAAAAAATGCAGACAATTGTTGATGCATCGCTAGTAGGGTCTCTTTAGACGGGGAAGATTCATGCGAAGGACTTATCCAGTGAGAAGAAGATGGGCGAGGGGATGCCCTCTTTTTCCCTCAGGACTAAAATCAGGTAGATTGGAGAATAAAACTACCTCCTTTTCACAAGAAGTCCTAATCCTCTTCTGCGGGATACTGTCTTCAAAGTCTTCCAGAGAAGAACTAAGCGGAAGTCGCGAAGGAGAACGTTCCCGATCTTCTGATGAAGCGTCCTCTTCTCTAAATCCTCTCTTAAGAGGGCGGGAAAGACGATGGCCGCCTGTGCGACATCTTACGTCCTTACCGCTCTCGTCTTGAGAGGCCCTCCGAGAGACCCACCCTCGTTGAGGAGAAGACGTCTCGGAGGAAGAGAAATATTCTTTCAAGATTCGAGCCCGCGCACGATCTTTGGCAGCCTGGGAATCGTCTTCAGGTTCTGCCGAAGGGACGCTAGACCGGTGTTTAGTTCCCGTAACCCTCCTTCGGCTTACGACATGTCCATTCCCTATGTCCTGGGAGTCCGACAGAGGTCTCAGCCTGGAGGCGCTATAGGACCGGTTTGACGTCCCCTCCACAACACTATCACTATCACTGCACTTTTGCACATTAGATTGTAGCGCGAGCACTTTTGAGTCAAGGTTCCGAATCGACTCCATAATTGTAGTAAGGGCGTTACCTTCAGCAATCACTTCATTGCCCAAAGGACCAGTGGGCAATATCACGAACGTAATGAGAGGTGAAGGCAGTCTGGTGTGCCCACTAACAGATGCCATTAACCAACAGATGCCATTAACCAAACATGGTGGCAAAGATTACTGAGTTTCGGTTAATGGCGTTTTTTGCTTATCAGCACCCTCCTGATAACCAGGGACAACCTGTAGTGTTCTTGGATACTTCTTTCTAGGAACCTTCGGTGCTAACAAACAGTTGTCAACACCCACGACAGAGAAGTCAAGTCTTCTTCAAAAAGTGCCTTAGCGCTCTAAAGGGACAAAGCAGTATTTCGTCAGAATCATCACCAACAAAGTCACTCTCGGGGGGATGGTGAAAGACATTAACCTAGCATCAGGGACCGATGGGTTCTGAGTCTTCATTACTTAGTCTGGGACAAAATCAAGTGTAACCAACTCACATCCCCTTGAGTGTTTTACATCAAAGGAAAGATCATGAAGTTCACCAACTTTTCGCCGATGCCAGGGCGAGCAAAAAAAAAAAAAAGATCTTGGTCGATGCATCTGAGAAAAGAAGCATGTATGGAGAGTGAGTGCAAAGTTCCACTCCTACGAAGGGTTCCTGTTGTCGAGCCACCAGTCCAAATCCTCTCTTACCTCCTGCGTGAGGGGGACGAGAGCGGATTGAGGGTTGTGAGACTGTGACCAAAACTCCCTCAGTCTTCACTGGAGAGACTGAAGGTGAAGCTGTCCATGAGGGAACAGCTTCTCAAGAGATGACAGGTGACCTATCATGACTTGCCACTGCCGAGCTGACTGTTCCTGTTGAGGCATGAGCTGTCGTACTGCCTCTCTGAACCTGCTGATATGAGTCTGAGGGGAAGACTCTTGTTGCTACCGTATATATCAGCATACCCAGATACTTCGAGATCGGACTTCTCAAGATTTATCATGATCCCTAGATCTTGACAAAACTTGGAGTCGATCTCTGTCCTGTAGCAACTGCAAGTGAGAGCTAGCCAGGACTAGCCAATCATCGTGATATCTCAACAGACGTATCCCTTGTGAGTGTGACCAAGCTGACACCAGGGTGAACACTCTCATGAACACCTGGGGAGCAGTCGAGAGCCAGAAACAGTGCCCTGAACTGGTACACCGTCTCCCCAAAGATGAATCAAAAGTACTTGCAGGATGGCTGATCGATGGGTATCTGGAATACACATCCTTCAAGTCTGCTGTAAGCATGATGTCATTCTCCCTGATAGAGGAAAGCATGGTACGTGCTGTCTACATCTTGAACCAAGTCTGCCAAACGAATCAGAGAAGAGAAGAGAGGTCTATCACAACTCTCCAGCCCCCGCAGTCTTCTCTATGAGAGAGAGTCACCTTTAAAACCCTGGAGACCGGCGTGACATGACTTTCACAGCGCCCTTGCACATCATCTGCACTTTCGTGCAAAAGTGCTAGGTACTTCCGAGAACCTTCGAGGTGGCGGAGACTCGAAGGGAAGTAGATATCCTTCCCGCAGGACATCTACTACCCAGGTCTCTGTTGCATATTGTTGTTATGTGGCCCAATGGCTCGATAGGCACCCCTACACCAGTGGCAGCAGCTAGAGGGGAATGCCGTTCCTAGTGTCTCCCCTTCTTCTGTCCCTTAACCGCTTTTCCAGATGGCAAGGAGAGATAAAAGGGATGCAACTGCATCCCTTTCAAAGGGAGAGAAGAAGGCTGGGTGTTTCAACAAGCACCCTTTGCAGAACTAGACTTCTTAGGGCCTGAGGAAGAGCTAGCTAGACTTGAAGGTCAAGCTGCAGTGGAATGCAAAGACCCAGAGGTCCTCGCTACTGCCTGGCGAACAAGGCAGTCTTTGTCTTCATCCTCATGCTCGTCCACGGCAGCATTTACTTACTCTCTATTGAAGAGAAGAAGAAGCCAGCAAAGGTCTGTTGCGTAGGGTCAAAACCGACTTGGGACCGAGAGACTTGGTGATACAAGATAGGACAGCATCCCTCCTCTTGAGCACCAGGTTTACCCACAGGTTTACTGTCTGGTAGGCCAGGTATGAAATAGCCCCAACTCCAGACTGGCACAGTCTCCCTAAGACTGAGTCTTCTCCTGGGACGATACCTCCAGAAAAGGCAGCAACCTTAAGTACTTGAAGGACCACAGCTCTAGCCAGGAGACTGCCTGGAGGGCTGCCCTGGCAGTAGCCTCCAGGGTTGCTGCTTCTTGCTGCAAGAGATGCACTCTCTGCAATAAGATGCTGCAATGACAGACCAGGACCTAGTCAGACTAGGTCGGGGTCAACCAGCTTAGTCAGCAGAGACCTCTGAAGGTGTGTAGAAAAATGTTTGACTAGGTAGAGGAGGAGGAAGCATCTTGTCTGATTGACTGGACTGAAGGGAAATCTCTTGTCCTGAGACAAGATTATTCACTTGGCCCAATACACTGTCAGCAAGAGCAGACCACGACAGCTCCATTGAAACTTTGGGTTCCTTCTTAGGACCCCAAAAAGATTCGAGACAAGAGGGGCAGTCACCTGAAGAAGAGGCCATGGTTGCTTCCCCAAGATTCCTGTGCTGACAGATCAGCGATACGATGTCACTAAAGGTCCTCTGTACCTCGAGGTTGTCCAAGTCTCTAGCCAAAGGGCCCTAAAGCCCTTCGAGAGAATGGTCCTCCCGATCTATTCTTCCTACAGGAGGGAGAACCTCGCCAGACCCCTTTGATCCATCCTGAATGTGAGCATATGTCCAGTGGGGAACTAAAACCCCTCCAAGAACATAGGCTCCAGTTGCTGAATCTTGCGGAGAACACTGCACAATTCCTCATATCCACCTCGCCCCTCCCGGTGTATCACATGGAAGCACAAGGAATAGGAGAGGAGGATTGGATGCTCCCACTCGTCCTTTCAGCAGAGCTGACAGAAGGAACAAGATGCGGGCGATCATCAACCTGCAGTGATGAAGGTAACATGTCTAGGAGTGTTGTTGCCTCGGTGAAACACTTTCCCGAGGAGAGTGCAGAAGTTCTCATCTCGCTGTTGACATGCTTGTTGGTGTTGTACTCGTCCGCTCATGCGAGCGTGAGTCAGGCAAGGACGTGCGATTGACAGGTTGATGAAAACATGCACTGTCTTCATGACACATCCCAGTCTTCTTCGAGGTCAAAACCTTGTGCGAAGAGGACTGAACATGGGACCTCTTAGCTACTCCAGATGCCTTGTCCTGAGGGACATTGACATCTTTCCTGGTACCTATTTAAGAGCCAGGCTTGGCTTTCACAGGTAGGGGTGAGTCACCTGCACAACTCGACCCCTTCTCTTATCCTGTGCCAATGTCGGGACAGTGAGTGATCACTCCAGAACCTTAGAGGGTCGTGCATTCGGGGAACCTTACAAATGAGTATCTGACACACTCCAGTTCCAGGAGCAGAACTCTTAGAACTAGATGGACGAATGAGCCGGAGTCTGAACTCCTGAGGTTCCTGTGACACTAGACCATGGGGACAGTGCCACAGTTCCCACTCCCGAAGGAGCAGGTGAGCCAACAAGAGAACCAACTGCTTCTTCAGGGAGAGGATGCAGACCCTCAGAAGCCTCGTGATGAGACTTCTTAGGGGGCAGAGAAGCTACCTTCCTTTTCTTAGGCCATGAGGCCTTCGAAGAGGGAGGTGACGAGGCGGCAGATAATGAAGACAAAGATAACGATAAAGACAATGACACCTTGCAAGGCCTCTTCTTCTCCGACTTCTTCTTCGCCAGCTTCTGCAGATAAGCTGTCAGGTCCCCCCAAGGGGCATCAGAAGACTTGGCAGGCAGAGTAGCAGGTCTAGGAACAGCATCAGGAGCAACAGGTGGAGTAATTTCAGACACACCAGGGGTGAGAGAGGTACAGCAGGAACAGGCAGGGGGTCCACTCCGAATCCAGGAGGGGTTGGCACTAATGTCAGAGTTGCTGGCAGATGGGAATGCATGCCCATCACTGAAGGAGTCACAGTAGTGGGGTGAGGGGCAAAGATCTTTGTGGGAACCGAAGCAAACCTATGTCGGGTCACCATACAAATGGTGGTTGTAACCACAGTGAGTCACTGAAGTGCTGGCACTAGCACTGTTCAGGTGTGCCAGCAATGCACTCACAGAAGGGGCTCCCTCATGGCCCAATGAAGTCCATGCCTGATCCAAACCTGGCACCTCACCTGCAGAAGAAAGAGTTGGGTTAATGGGAGGGGTACCCCCTCGCCTCAAAGGAGACCTTTGGAGTGAGAAAAGACCCCCCAGAGGAGTGTCGTCCTGGTCCCCAGCTCTCCCCCCTATTCTTCCTCCTCCGACGAGTCAGAAGAGGAAGACTGAGCAGAGGTTTCCCCGAAGGGGAAACAGCAAGTATGGGACGATTGTCGGGAGAGATAGGAAGACAAAAGGTCGGCAACCAAGGGAGTGGTCAGGGGCATGTTACCTGTTGGGTGTCTTCCTCTGACATCGCTTCCTTCTGGCAAACTTCCCCAACTGCTCTGGAGACCAGTCACATCACTCAGTACAATGATTATCCATAGTACACTCACGCCCTTAGCAGCAGGAAGAAAGGGCATGGGGATCAATAGGCAAGCGGAAGTTACCACACTTCTTGCCCTGCACCCCGGGCATCGCCGGCCAAGGGCGGACTTCCTTGGTATTTATGATTCATGGGTTTGCTTAACTAAAATTTATCAAATACACAATTAACACAATAATACTCAAAAAGCAGCAAGATAATAGCACAAACAACAGAAAAATCCAACCAGGATTGAATGAAATCAGCAAAAAGGCAGAGAGCTAAGAATACATGTATACTCCCTGATGACGGCCAAAAGCAAACTGGAATGTTTATGTCCAGTCGAGAGGGACCCCAACTACCGGACTGGTAGTTAACTACCGAATCGCCTTGTTTGAAAGATTTCAGCAACTGTGAATGGGCTTTGCCTTAAGTAATTCCTATTGTAAAGATTTGCATATTGTGCAGGAACAAAAAATTTTTAGATTGGTTTATTGACAATTCTGTTCATCACTTGTATGCCACTGTAAACCATAAACCATCAAGTAAGTGATCCACTGATTTGGACTGTTATGTGTAAATAAACATATCTAAAAACTTTATAAGTAAAAAAACTTTTTAGATTGGTTCATGGCCAATTTTGTTTATTACTTTTAAGGCACTGTGAGTGACAAAATGTAAAAGTTAGACTGTTTTGGACTATTTTATTTGTAAATAAACATATCTTGAAATGTTACTGCTAATTTTGAAGAGAGATGTCATGATTCTTTTCAACTGCAAAACAAATGAACTTATAGGTCAAATTTCTAAATTTCACCACGAGAGAATTTTTCAATATTAAGTTGTAAAATAAGCAGTAAAAATTTGAAGCAAATCCCTTCAATCATAACGCAGAAATAGTCATTTACAGATAGTCCCTGGTTATAGGCGGTCTTGGTTATTAGCAATCTGGTTTTATGGGGCTTGTCTAGCACTGATAATAGAGTAGTATTGGCAATAATACATACCTAACAGAGGCGCCATTAACCAGTATTGACGCCAAAACCTGGTTATCGGAGCTGAAAATTGCTAACTTTTGCTTGTCATCAAGCCATCAAAACGGAACCCCAGCCAATAAGCCTGTACTACTTTATAATGCGGCCTTATGACATCGGCGCTCCCCTTAAAGTAACATAAGCAAAATACAGTGCAACCTCGACATCCGAAAGTCCCAACTTACAAAAAATTCAAGTTACAAAAGCGAACACGAAGATTTTTTTGCCTCTGCATATGAAAATAATTCAGGTTACGAAAGGGTGTTGCTGTAAAGTCCCAAGATTCGCCTGGACCACCGAGAACAATTTTAAAACTTGTGCGCCGCCAACTGAGTAGACTCGCCACCATCCTCCCGCTCTCCCATTGGTTCCTGATGCTAGTCACCGCCATAAGATCCTGCTCTCCTATTGGTCAGCATCATGCCTCTATGTAAAGGCATTCCTTGACCATTTTTTGCGGTAGCGTTATCGTAAACATTGGAATTCGTTCCTTCACATATACATACTATTTCGTTTGTTAGCGTAAATTCGTGTTAGTGATTTCGCTTTCGTTGTACTGCAAGTTACTTTATTGTGTTGTGTGTGAACTTAATTACTTACGTTATTAGCCATGGGTCCCAAGAATGTTGCTGAAGTTCACGGAAAGAAGAGGATGCTTTCTATGGAGAACGAAGATGGAGATAATCAAGAAGTGTTAATGTTTTCTGCCATTTGTTAGTGTGTTTCGTAAGTTTAGTGTTGATGTTTTCTGCCATTTTTAATGTGTTTCATAAAGTTAAGTGTTCATGTTTTCTGCCATTTGTCCTCCTCCTCTGTCGCCACTTTCGGAGATCGCCTCACTCGAAAGGTAAGGTTAAGGTCCACATTTTACGACATGTACGTACATGTACGTAAAGTATTTCTTGTACCATGTACTACACTAATACACTTTTATTTACAGGTACGTACTACAATAAAGGTTATGTTAGGTATTGAATGTCCAAATTGTTGTATTTCATTGTTTATTGGTCAATTTAGCTTTATTATAAAATTTACTGGGGTGTTTTTGTAGGGCTTGGAACGAATTAGGCAATTTACATGTAAAATGCGGTTCAAGATACGAAAAACTCAGGTTACGAAGGCCGCCTCGAAACGGATTAATTTCATATCCTGAGGTACCACTGTATACCATATACTGTGTTTTTGAAAATATAGAACAATTTTGTGATCCACCATGCATTTCAAATAATCACACATTCCATTATAAATGGATCACTGTAGTTCTGATTATAACACGGAACTATGTTTAATAACTTAAGAATTACAGCACCAAAGTAATATTTAATCAGAACATTATTTAATTAATTAAATGTTTAAGAATTTTTTAAAAAATGTATAGCATATTATCATTACATAACACCAAAAATATCAGGCCAGGTAGCTGTCGTCTAAAGCATATACCTTTACTACCGCGATTAGTAAAATTGACCCAGTGATGACATTCTCACCTTGAGCTATCCCACACTTAGGCTATAGGTGGACGTCCTCTAATCTCATGTACAAAACAAGTGGGTTGGGGAGATAGTACCAGCCCTTCATCCCCTTGAGAAAAAAGTGAGAGAGAGAAAAAAAAGGAATTAGTATTTCATTACACAAATTAAGATAAACTGAATAGTGACACACCAGATACCAAATCTCAAACAATGGATCTTCATACCATACTCCCCCTACAGACAGAAATAAAATGCACTGATAGAACATGAAACAAGAAAACTAATATACTGTAACCAAATTATTTTAATGCTATTAAGACTTAAAATTACAAGTTCTAATTCTCAAAACATTGAACGATACCTAAAACACTAATTGTTCAGTTACTCAATAGTAAAAAAGTAAAGGGCAATCAACAATGAGTACTTCATCAATGTTCAAATATGTGAGCATTGTTGCTGCCCAAGTGAGGGAGGGTTTAATTAAAGTAAACTACAGCATTTCTTAATTTGACTGAAATTGCATGGAAGAGCTGAAATCGTAGCATAGGTGATTGAGCACTGCATTAAATTTACCATAACCATACTGCTCACTACCATGTAGGAGGTTTCTTTACTTCAATCCCAATTTTGAATTTAAGATTTTCAGTGCAAAATATGAAAATGAAATCTTTATAATAAAATAAGGTTTTATATATAGTATGTAACTTACCTAGTATATAGTTACATAACTAAGTTTCACTAGCTTAGCAGTTAAAAATCACAATTTTTAAAAGTAAATTATACTTTTCCTAACTGTACAAACCGAGTCCTTTACAATTGGAATATGCTTATGGCAAAGCTGCGACACGGCCACTAAAACTTTTGAACAAGGTGGTCCAGGCAGTAACTACTTCCTGTGCATATTACCATTTATATGTATGTAAAGAAACACAAATTGCTGATCTCTGTGCTCAGACCTATGTCGACCCAACCCAGGTACTGCATGTCCGTCCGCACCTGTCCTTGTATAGCCCACACTCGGGCAATAAAGCATCAGTACCCAGATACCTCTCTCTCTCAGCCTCAGAAGTTGTATGTTGGCCATCCTGGGATTCTATCATGCATGTGCAATGTTATAAGTTTTTTTTTATTAAAATGGAGTTTCCTTCAATTGGAGGTCAGCTCCCCCCTCCCCTGGCTAAGTAACACGGCCTGCTAGGTTAGGTTAGGGTAAGGTACGTTGAGTTAGTAAAGTTCCTTTTATAATAGGTTTCTTTAGCCAATCTCTTCCTGAACATAGCTATGGCTCCCTAATTACTTGTGCATAGGCAGAACCATTCATAGCAACAACATGGCAATCCAGTTCTCCCAATGTGGTTCCCCAAACAAAACACTACTTCCCCAAAGGGTCCCCAACCATGTTGGATATATAGCTGTGAGGTTAATTGGTAATGATTGATCGAGGTTACCAAATAATATAGGCCTACCTATATGATAGTGTAAAACACCGCTGTGCAGGCGCTTGCACGGACTAATGAGCCGCTTTTTCACTCTATTTAATCAGTGAAACAAAAATACAATTCAATATTTAAGCATACCATTCAAAAGATTGAAGTTTCGTCAACAAAATGAGAAATATGAAACCGCCATTCGAACTAAAATAAGCACGTGAGGTCTTCGTAAAATATGTTTTTACGGCAGTTTTTTAATCTAATATGACATGGCATCATCTCGCGGACAACCAGCTTTCCCAGCATTCATTTGAACAATTATTTGAACAATAATGTTTATTGAAATTCTTCAATTTTGTAGTTGAATCAGCACAATAACATATTTTGTTGCCTATATTAGTGAAAGTATGAGACGTCTTATTCCCGCGATCATGTTTTGACCTGTAATGCATTTTTACCTTATCATCGATGGTTTTATCCTTACTGCCTTCACAAATGAAACTCCAAAGTGCTTATTTGATTGTAATTTTACACATTTCCTTCTTAATTCACTCCAAATTCAACTTAAAATACATGAGTTTGTTTACGGCAAAGCCACGACGGGAATAATTTTGTACTTCTGGCAGCCAGAATCCACAACTCGAGCAGAAGACAGGTTAGTAAATTGTTTATGACAAAAAAAAAAAAAAAAAAAAAAAAAAAAAAAAAAAAAAAAGTCTTTTCTGGGCTCAGCTCGTGTCGCTGCGCGAAATATCCTTTAATCTATTATTTCTAGGGTAAATGTACTAACACATACCAGAGAATAAATAAAATAAAGAAAAAGGTCAGTATAACTGACTCGCTCACCCTCCAGGAGGGTGTCGGTATGAACACTAGGCGAGTGAGACCACTACCACGAGCCAAATGCCAATAGAAATCTCCCACTACAAAAACCCTCCAAGAGGGGAGCCGACCCACAGAGTGAGCAGCTCGTACTACTACTACTCCATCCCATGCTGCCGACTGCTGCGCCTCTGGTGGCCATCCTTTTCAGTTAGCGCACACGAGTCACACGTGTTAATTTTCTCTCTGTGTTTTTTTGTGCCCTTTCATTGGATTATCTATAATGGAGCGTGCAGCTATCGCAGCAGCTAAGTTAAGTACTCAGTATTTACGGTTAGTTGGTTTTTTCCGGCCCTGAGACAGTATTTGCCGTTTTTTAGGTATAAATACGATCTCGGGTCGGAAGCATGGCAGCATGGTTCTGCCTCGTGGTGGGTTCGTTCTTGGTCTCCCATACCTAGAACATCCCCTTATTTATGTACGCTCTATATTATTATCCGCTTTACGGTCTACTCAGGTTGTCATGCATGCATGTATTTTACCTTATGTAGGCTTCTTCTATCCAGACCCTAGTCCAGGTTCTTAGTATCGGCCTCTGACTAGCTTTGAGTGGTAGACTTGCCTTCGGGTTAGTCGTACACTCCTGGATTTTTTCTCCTGCTATATTGCTTTCTTTCTTTCATTTTTATTTATTTATACTGTGTATTTTGTTATAGTTAGGTTAGTTAGGCGTCTGGCTTAGCCTAGGTCCTGGCTCATTGAGCCTATACTACCGCTCATCAGTTCGGTTGCTTCCCTATAGCATCTCTCTGATCAGTTGGTTTTGGCCCAGTGGCCATATGCTACCACTTTTCAGTTCAGTTTGCTTCCCGATAGCATCTCTCTGATCAGTTGGTTGTCCTAGGCTTAGTTGTCGTATTTGGTCTTACCGCCTCGTGGTCACTTCGTGATCACGGGACAGCCAGACGCCTGTCCAGTCACTCTTCCCCCCCCTCCCGCTCTTCCATAGAGTCGGGGGGCGGGGGGGTGGGTCGGTCTGCCCATGCGCGCTCTGCATACCCGAGCCTGCCTCCCTCTCTCCCCTCAGGCGGAGGGGCTAGGGAGTCGGGACAGACCCAGACTGGTCTCGACCTCTCCGGCTTCTCGGTCCGGCCGGGTGGTACGTAGTGGGGGGTGCTGGCCTTTCCCCCCCTCCGCGCTACCTTGTCGCTCCGGGCTAGCTCGAGCCTGTATGTCTTCTCGCCTTTCCCACCTTACTAGGGCTCCTTCCTGATCGGAGTCCTGGTATCCAGCGGAAAGATGTTAGTCCACCCAGTAGAGTGAACCGGAGAATACAGTGGGTCTCTGCTAACCTTACCGTATTGCTGAGTTACTACACTCCGCTACGCACTGGACTTAGTCCGGTTCGCTTGTGTTTTAGGTTTAAGTTATCTATAAGTTTATCTTAAGTACCTTAAACCATCCCCCCTCCCTTACATGTTTTACCGGATCTCTCCGGGATTATAGCCTATTCAGGCGATGCAGGGAGGGGTTATGCCCAAATTTTTTCCGAGCTCCGGCACGCAACGGAGTTCTTCTGTCCCTTAGTCTGTAAGTGATGTTTTTTAAGATACTCATGTGTCTTCCCACTTACAGGCCACCAACTGTGAGCATCCGGGATGTTCCGCCACACTTCAGGACCCATGTGGACACGAAGTTTGCCGGTCCCATGCTCCATGCGCGACTCCGCACGGGGACATCCAGGTCTGGTACCATGAGACGTGTACCATATGTTACGATCTGGTGAGCCAGCTTTTTGGAAGGGGTAAGTATTCCATCTCCAGTAGCTGCTCCGCTTCTATTTTAGTGCTTAAGTTTTCATCATTTACTTTAACTTAAGGCATCTAGTTTAAGTTATACTTTAAGTTTTTAGTTTTAAGTGACTCTTAAATCTAAACTACCGCCCTCTCTTCCAGGCGCCGGCAGTAAGGGATACCGCACTGGCTACCCTGCGGGCCTGGGTCGGCGGTTTTGGGGAAAAACGCCACTAAGGGACAGCCCTACATCCTGGAGAAGCGGTTGGCATTATTAATCTTCCCCGGAGGCAAGGCGACAGGATACGTCGACCCGATAGATGCGGCTCCGACTATCGCCTTCATCCAACAACAGCTGGCTGCCTCATTAACTGATCAAGACCAGGATATCTCTACGGATGTCGCGACCCTGGATATTAATGTTGAACCTATGGTAGGTATAGACGACCTGTTGGTCGAGGTAGGTAAGGTGGACACCCAAGGATCACCCTTGGGCGTGACTGTTTCTTCTACCCCTGCAAACCTCTCCATCCTTCCAAGGCTTTATACGGGTGACGAAAATATATTCTCCTCCTGACGCTTCGGTTAGACCTAAGGTCAAGGCTAAAGTGATGACCTTGACTAAGACGTCGTCGTCGTCTAGGAAGACGGCTTCGGCTTCATCCTCCTCCCGTAAGTCTCCGGCTGGGAATCCCGGAGCAGACAGGTCTAAAGCTTCTAGCTCCGGCTCTAAGTCCTCGAGGAGTAAATCCTCCAGAGAGAGATCTCGCACTCCGGCAGAGTCACCAGTTTCCGCTACCATTGGTTCCAATTCAGAGCCCCCCCTCCACCTCCGCAGCAGCTCCGGCTTTGGACTCCAATGCTGGCCTGTTGCAACAGGTGGGCGACCTGGTTGGGTCCTAAAGAGTAGCACGGAACAAATGATCTCTCGTCTGTCGGATAGGATTACTTCCCAGGACTCCATTATAGCCGGGCTGAGAGAAGCTCCTCTAGCCTCTCCTCCACTTTCCAACACAAGTGGAACTCAGCTTCCTCCGTATGATTCACTACCTCCGTTCTCTATGAACAACCCATGGAGAGTAGCGTCATACGCCCCCTTCCAGGACGGTCTCATCTCTATACCGGAATTTGGGACTCGAAGAATAGAGGACTTCGAGTTCTACCCGGAAGACCTCCAGCCTCCGTTCATAGGTACGCAAGGCTCACACCTTCGGCTATGGTTCGAGACGATAGGGTACCTAAGGAGACAGTCCTCTATTCACGTGACCAGGCTCAGAGAGAATGGCTCAGGTGTTTAGAGGACATGGATTGTTCTAATACCAAGATACAACCGTTTAAGAGTCCCTTTACCATTTTCACAATGGATGAGAGTACCCCGCTCCCGTCCTAACCAAGATCGCGAGGTCGACCATCCCAGCGGCCCAGAAGGGGAACCTATACCGCAGTTGAAGGAAGCAGATCCCACATCTCCGTTGCTCCCTTCAGTTTTGGAGAATTGTGGGAAGACTTGCCGAACACATTCTCAGCTGGCAAACTCAAACCGGACTGTGCTATGGAGCAGTTTGGTGAAAAGCTACCCAGGCTCCCAGAGAGCCTTATTCAGGCTGAATTTGACGCAAAATCGCGACTAGCCAGATCGATCAATTCTATGGCCATGTCTGAGGTAGCAACCATGGCTTATGGATCAGAACCGATTTTTAAGCTCATGACCAAAGCCCTGACTCAAACGGTACAGTCAGATATGTTTGAGTTTGCCACTGCTCGGACGAATTGTAGGAAGCATGTCCTACAAGAGGCAACCATTCGGCATGAACCGAATAGGTTACTCTCGTCTAGCATCTGGGGAGCAGATCTCTTCCCAGAAGCTATGGTTAAGGAAGTCCAGTCAGAGGCTACGAGGTTGAACCAGAGCCTTAAGGACCGTTGGGGCCTTACGGCTAAGAGGAGGCAAGACCTGACACCTAAAGGTAAGGGACAAAGGAAACCCAGGCGTTTCCAACCTTACCAGAAAAAGCAACCACGCTTTTCTCAACAAGTTTCAACGGTACCGTTAGTGCAGACAGCCCAACCCTCCACTTCTAAAGGTCAATCACAGCCAATTTATGTGATATCCCCTCAGCCTCAGCCCTCCACCTCTTACGCCATCTCTCCAGCTTACAATCAAGCCTTCGAGAGTCAAGCTTCACAGAAGTATGACCGCTCGGGTAAGGGAGGCAGAGGTAAGCGGTCCTTTCGTGGGAGAGGATCGGGAGGCCCCTTTAATAGGGGAAAGCACTTCAGAGGAGGCCGGGGCGGTTACCAGAACCAATGAAGAACTTCAGGTAGGAGGGGAGGCTGTTTCACTTTCGCCACCGGTGGAACTTCAGCCAATGGGCTCACAGCATAGTGTCAAAAGGGCTGGGTTGGAGCTGGTTGACGAACCCACCTCCAGCCAGTCCTTTCCGTCAACTTCCTTCCAAAGAATTGACAGAGTACGCAGGGGACCTCCTTCAGAAAGGAGCTATAGCGAGAGTCAAGAGATTAAAATTTCAAGGTCGCTTGTTCAGCGTGCCAAAGAAAGGCTCACAAAAAAGAAGGGTAATCTTAGACTTGTCCCGCTTAAACTTAGCCATCCGCTGCGACAAGTTCAAGATGCTCACGATCTCACAGGTGCGGACCTTACTTCCACGTGGGGCCGTCACACCTCTATCGTTCTTACAGACGCCTACTATCATATCCCTATTGCAAGACACTTCCGTCCGTATCTGGGTTTCAAGATAGGAGACCAGGCATTCTCCTTCAAGGTAGTTCCATTCGGACTCAACGTGGCACCCAGAGTGTTCACGAAGCTAGCGGAAGTGGTAGTGCAACAACTCAGATCACAAGGGATTATGGTAGTAGCGTATCTCGACGATTGGTTGATCTGGGCCCCAACAGTCGAGGAATGCAACAGAGCTACACTGAAAGTGATTCAGTTCCTGGAATATCTAGGCTTCAAGATAAAACAGGTCCAAATCAAGACTCACTCCAGAGTCAGGACTTTCAAGTGGTCTGGCATTCAATGGAATCTATCCTCCCACACTCTGTCGATTCCATCAACCAAAAGGAAAGAAATAGCGAAGTCAGTCAAGCAATTTCTAAGTCACAAACTAGCGTCAAGGAGAGCTCAGGAAAGGATCCTGGGTTCTCTCCAGTTTGCATCAGTGACGAACGTCTTAATGAAAGCCAAACTGAAAGACCTAACCAGAATCTGGCGCTCGCGAGCAAATGTCAGATCCAGGGACAAACTATCCTCAGTGCCTCTGATTCTAAAGAATCGGCTTCGGCCGTGGGCGAGAGTCAAGAATTTGTCAATGTCAGTACGCCCTCCATGTTCCCTCCACCAGGGATCACCATCCACACAGACGCGTCCTTAAGCGGCTGGGGAGGGTATTCCCAGGTCAAAAAGGTTCAAGGGACTTGGTCACCTCAGTTCCGTCAGTTCCATATAAACGTACTGGAGGCAATGGCAGTGTTCTTGACTCTAAAGAGGTTACGCCCACCAAAGTACTCCCACATAAAGCTAGTCCTGGACAGCGCAGTGGTAGTACATTGTATAAAACAGAGGAGGCTCCAAGTCACGTCATCTAAATCACGTCATGGTAGCCATCTTCTCCCTGGCAGACAAGTTCAGTTGGCATCTTTCCTCCACTCACATAGCTGGAGTGAGAAACGTCATAGCAGACGCCCTATCCCGATCAGTACCCCTAGAGTCGGAATGGTCACTGGACAACAGTTCGTTCCAATGGATCCTTCAAAGAGTCCCAGGGTTACAGGTGGATCTCTTCGCATCCCAAGCGAACCACAAACTACCGTGTTATGTAGCCCCCAACCTGGACCCTCTGGCCTATGCCACGGACGCCCTGGCTCTAGACTGGAACAACTGGGAGAAGATTTATGTCTTCCCTCCAGTGAATCTCCTCATGAAAGTATTGAACAAACTCAGGACATTCAAGGGTCAAGTGGCTCTAGTAGCCCCAGACTGGCCGAAGAGCAACTGGTATCCTCTAATTTTGGAGCTGGGCCTTCGTCCTCTTCGGATCCCCAGTCCCAGGCTCTCCCAGTCAGTACAAACGAAGACTGTGTTCGCTTCCTCAGGGATTCTCAAAACCCTAACTTTATGGATTTCATGAAGTTTGCGGCAAAAAGAGATGCGAATATTGACCCTCAGAATATTCTCTTCTTGGAATCCGATAAAAGGGATTCAACTTTGAGACAGTATGATGCTGCTGTCAAAAAGTTAGCAATCTTCCTGAGAGAATCGGATATTAGAATCATGACAGTTAATTCAGCTATATCCTTTTCAGATCCTTATTTGAAAAAGGTTTAGCAGCTAGCACGATTACGACAAACAAGTCAGCTTTGAAAAAGATATTTCAATTTGGATTCAACATAGACTTGACGGATTCCTACTTCTCGTCTATTCCTAAGGCATGTGCTAGGCTTAGGCCTTCTGTAAGGCCTACGTCAGTTTCATGGTTCTTAAACGATGTTCTAAAACTGGCTTCCGAAACCGATAATGACACATGCTCGTTTATAATGCTCTTAAGAAAAACACTATTTTTATTAAGCTTAGCTTCAGGAGCAAGAATTTCAGAACTGTCGGCTCTATCCAGGGACCCGGATCATATTCAATTCCTTCCCACAGGGGAAGTCCTACTTTCTCCGGAACGTAGCTTTTTAGCAAAGAATGAAGATCCTTTGATGAGGTGGGAACCTTGGAAGGTACTGCCCCTCCTTCCACAAGATGTATCCCTTTGCCCAGTTTTAACCTTACGAGCCTTTCTGTCCAGGACCTCCTCATCTTCATCGGGTCCCCTCTTTAAGAGGGAAAAAGGTGGAACTTTATCCATTAAAGGCATCAGGCAGCAAATCCTGTACTTTATTAAGCAAGCCAATCCTGACTCTTTCCCGAAAGCACATGATGTCAGGGCAGTAGCCACCACCACAATAATTATTTTCCAAAACATATGAACGTTCGATGAGTTGAAAAAGTATACTGGATGGAAATCGCCGACAGTGTTCAAACGTCACTACCTTAAATCCTTGGAAGCTCTGAAATTCCCAGCAGTAGCAGCGGGTAACATAGTTTCCCCTGACTCTAGCTAATTTGTAGTAGAAGATTCAGTCCTCCTTTCTACCTGCCTCACCCAAAAGTTCGTCTATTCCTACCTTGTTCATTTGCATTCACCTTGTGTCTTAGCTGCTTTTATGATAGTGTAATGGGTGCCCCTTATTGTCTGGCTAGGGACACTCACAAATGATTATAAACATTGATCTCATGGATGTTTCCCCTTATTTTTATGCTAGGGGGATACATCATATTATAATGGTTTACGGGTTTTGTATATTAAGTCATATACATTCCTTTATATATTATTATCGTTGGTTATTTATATTAATTGCTATTATACTTTTGATACATGCTGTTACACAGATATCATTTGATACATGTAAGTCATTTTACCTGTATATATGTAAATTACCTTATGTTAACAAACATGATTAGATATAAGGGTAATTTAAGCATATTTATAATTTTATACCCCTGTGTATATGTATCTTTTAGCAATTATATTCTTTTTATATATATTTTATCCTTTATTTGAGACCTATTCTGATTTACTTTTGTTTACAATCTTGTGCTATTTCTCTGGTACGATTTCGCGCAGCGACACGAGCTGAGCCCAGAAAAGGGATTTTGACGTAAGGAAAAATCTATTTCTGGGCGATTGGCCTAGTGTCGCCAGCGAAATCCCACCCTACCCATCCCTTCGCCCAAGATTGTCTGCTAACTTCAGGATGGCCACCAGAGGCGCAGCAGTCGGCAGCATGGGATGGAGTAGTAGTAGTACGAGCTGCTCACTCTGTGGGTCGGCTCCCCTCTTGGAGGGTTTTTGTAGTGGGAGATTTCTATTGGCATTTGGCTCGTGGTAGTGGTCTCACTCGCCATAGTGTTTTCATACCGACACACCCTCCTGGAGGGTGAGCGAGTTCCAGTTCATACTGACCTTTTTCCTTTATTTTATTTATTCTCTGGTATGTGTTAGTACATTTACCCTAGAAATAATAGATTAAAGGATATTTCGCTGGCGACACGAGCCAATCGCCAGAAATAGATTTTTCCTTACGTCAAAATCCTTTTTGCTAGCACTTTTCATTTATTTAAGTCTATATAGCTACTTTGACTTAAAAAAAATTATAATTGCATGGCTGAAATAATTTGTTTTTAATTTTTAATAATTGTACGGCTGAAACAAATGTAATGTTTAATGCGTGCTAGGGATGGCAGTCATCGTTGCCAAAGCCGATGCCTTTACAAACTGTTTCCATGAATTCTAGATGTTATAGTAATGCAATAATGAAAATATTGCTCTAATATTCAAGTAAAGGGGAAACAACCGACTGGACTTCCGGATCCAATTTCCACCACATATGAAGCCACCCTCCGAAAAAGCACTTTAACAGGCATCAGTTACGAGTTGTTGGTGGTGAAAGCAGGAGCTCAAGACCTCTACTCTCTTTTGAAGTAAGTATTTTCTCCGAAGTTAGAAATTAAGGTCATATTTTAAGATTAAACAGAGGTTAAGGAAAAGTCTGGCTCTACGGAGTGCACACTACCTCCATGATGCTTTCAAAATTTTTACTTACAACTACGAATATTTCGAAGATTGACGCCATCTCGATGTTTGCGGAGTCGCTTGTGTCAATAAACTTCCCATTCCATATGCTAAATCGGCACACCACTTGTACCCATAGATGCTGGGGCACTTTCTTCACAAAATTCGTAAACAAGGACTTCCACCCACGACTTATCCAATCAAACTACGATTTTTGGTAGAAGAAGAAGCGTGCACTAGATAATTACTAGATTCCTGACTCAAATATCAAGAGTTTTGCAGCGAACGGCACCTACGGCATTCTTCGCGCTCTTCTATTGTTTATCAGTGTTGCCAATTGGTATGTGTCTACCCTCCAAACTGGGTATAAGACTTACACAAAACCGGGGGAATAATTGAAATTAGCGTATCTACTTGGAGTATATATACATATTAGAGCAATTTTATCATTATTGCATTACTATGACAACTAGAACTCATGGAAACAGTTTGTAAATGCATCGGCATATGTGTCAAGCTCCAATACATTGGCAATGATGAGTCATTTTGCCATCTGCTCGTATCGACTTTTTCGGGGTTAATTTGGTTGCAAAAAAGGGATAATTGAAATGAATTAAATAAACACATTGAAGTAATAAGGTGAAGTTAAACTAAATAATGAGTAAAGTAAACAATTAAGGGAATAAAGCTTTGTACCTCATAAACCGTGTACTCATGTGCTGCCCGCAACTCTTGTTTGTGGAGTGAGCGCTTACGAACCAGGAACCACAACGTAGTTCCAGTGCAATTTGGAGTGAATTAAGACCAAAACAAGTATAATTAAAATCAAATAAGCACTGTGAAGTGTCAGTTGTGATCGCAGTAAGGATAAAACCACCGATTACAAGGTACAATGAATTTCAGTTCAAACCTTGACCCCGGGAATAAGAAGTTTCATACTTTCACTAACATAGGCAACAAAATGTTGTTTTATTGTGCTGATTACAACTGCAATCTTGAGTAAAATCAATAAACGTTACATATATATGCTAACATCGTTCAAACAAGTGCTGGGAAGGGTGGGAAAGATGGTGGCTCCGCTGCGCTTACGAACAACACCTCACGCGGTTGCCGCCATATTGAATTTCAAAACTGCCTTGAAAACATATTTTACGGAGACCTCACATGATTATTTTAGTTCGTATGGCGCTTTCATATATCACATTATGTTGACGAAACTTCAATCTTTTGAATGGTATGCTTAAAGATGTAACTGTATTCTTGTTTCACCAATTAAATATAAAGTGAATAAGGCTGAGATTACAGTTCAGTTGACCGGACCGTGTAACACCATTTTGCCCGGTCCGTAATCCCTCCGCCAAGGTAAGTAGTTCTCGCAGATGACCCGCAGCCTACCAAAACCCGACCCCAGCCGACCAAACCCGAACCCAACCCACAGGACCGAACCCGAACATGCATCAACATGAAAGCCGATTCTCTTCGATATTTTTAATCTTGCCCAACTAATCTTTAGGACCTCCAATTTAATTTACAGTATTCTATATTTTCACCCATGCCCAACTGAACTGTAAGAGCTCCATTTTTTTCCCTTCGTTATTCTATTTTTTTTCCCATGCTTGCCCAACTAATTTGCAGGAGTTCCATTTTTTTTTTTTCATTATTCGATATTTTGACTCTTGCCCACGATAGTTTTACCCGTGCCAACATAATCTGTAGGAGATACATTTTTTCCCCATTATTCGATATTTCTTTCCTTGCCCAACTCATCTGTATGACCTACATTTTTTTACATTCTTCGATACATATTTTCCAGGTACTAGTTATCCGCTAGGATAACTAGTACCTGGAACGGACCATGCCCGACCTTCCTCGACCCTTCAGTCTGTTCCTGCTTCTCAGCCAGTTCAGTGCTTCGTCATAACTACCATGTCTTCTTCTGCCGAGAATTTGTCGTGTTCCGCACACGTGGCGTTCGCTGCCGCCGTTCCCGTCACGCTGGAAGACATATACATTTTGTGTCAAGACGAACGATCCCTAGTTAGTTATTTAATGAAAACAAATTCCCCTTGTTCAGTCATCTCGGAAAACAACCGTCCCGCCAAGAAAGAAAAAAAAAAATCCTCTACCCAGAAGATTTGAACGACTCGGATTTCTCTTATTAAGTTCTATATTTCTGGACGACTAGCAACATCTCCAAGGTAAGGTTATCAATGTAAATGCACGTTATTCTAATTATTTTGCCAAAATTAAGCACGCCATTGTTATTTCCGCTTTGCTGAAGTCAGGCACGCTCAACACATCCGAACATTCACGTTCGCTAGAAGTCCACGTGTTCGAACGCAGTCCAATGTATTCTCGGAAATATTCATTTTGTTTAGTTATCAGTAAGGATATATGGGTGCCAGCCATATTTATGGACAAGTTATATTGGTTAGATATTTATAATTGTTAACTTACTACACAGGGGGGTCCAGGGGGGCGAAGCCCCCCGGCCAGGTAAGGACATGCAGACTTAGTTTGGTTAGGTCGGTTCCTTTGGTTAGGTAGCAATCACTGTTAATATACTATACTGGGGGTCCAGGGGGGCGAAGCCCCCCGGCCAGGTAAGGACGTGGAGACTAACTATGGTTAGGTTGGTTCCTTTGGTTAGGTAGCAATCACTTAATATACTATACTGGGGGGTCCAGGGGGGCGAAGCCCCCCGGCCAGGTAAGGGCACGCGGCCTAAGTTTGGTTAGGTTGGTTCGTTTGGTTACGATCACCGGAGCTCCTACAGTTTAGTTGGAACAGGAGCTCCTACAGTTTAGTTGGAACGGGAGCTCATACAGTTTAGTTGGCCACTGTTTTTTTTTGCTTGGGTTTCGTGGTTTTTAGTGTTCATTGCCGTCGTTTGGTTAGCCTAACACAACGGGGGACGGGACCTCCTACATTTTTGTTGGTACGTGAGCTCCTACAGTTTACTTGGCAACGGGTTTCGTCTGCTAGGGTTTTGTTGTTTTTCGTGTTAATTGTCGTCATCTGGGTTTCCCCCCACCCAAAAACCCCGGCCCGGTTTCCCAATGGCTCCCCCCTTACCGTTTTCATTTACTCGCATGTACTCCCCCACCCAAAAACCCCGGTTCCCAAAAGGGTCCCCCATTATCGTTTTTATAGGCAGGGGTTTCGGGGGTTTTTAAACCGGGCGCCAAAACAAAGCGTCCGCCATCTTGTTTGTATTGCTCCGCCGATTCCATAGCAGACGAAACCCGTGGTCAACTGAACTGTAAGCGCTCCTAAGGCTGATCCACGCGAGGAAGATGGATCCACTGCAGTGTTTCCCCCTATATAAGTCTTATCCCCAGTTTGAAGGGTAAACAAAAAAACCATTGGCAACACCATAGCTATATCACAGCAAACTTGTCAGGAATCTGGTTACTTTTACAACAACGAATATTTTCAAATGAATTATCATGAATACGTAATAAATAAATGGGATTTCTAACCTTATTCTGGTCTTTAACTAATTTCTACCGCACTCTCCTTTTTCTTCCCTATCAAACGACATGTTTTCCTGGCCGGAGGCCAATACACCTCGTTATTTAAGATTGTTGTGAGTCAAGTCTCCCAGCGTCTATGGGTACAAGTGATGTGCGGATTTAGCACAGGAAATGGGAAGTTTATTCACACAAGTGACTCAGCAAACATTGATATGGTGTCAACTTCTAAACATAGTAAGCTGTTATAAGTAAAATTTCGAAAGCGTCACGTAGAGGTCTCAATCTGTTGTTTCCACTCTGGTTAGGTTATGACTGGCGTCGTCTAATTCAGGATACTGGAAGTGCTAGTTATTTTTTGGTAAAATGACCACGCAACGGTACAGTGTCAGCCTGTCGGCACAGCGGTGTTTTACCCTAAATAAATTTCCAAGATGCCTTATAGCCTAGCCCTAGGTAGTCCGTGCAGAGCTGTTGCTTAGATCCTTAATAAGCAACTGAAATACTATAGGAGGTTGATCTAAGTAATAGTGACACGGCGGGGTATACCTATCTACTTAGATCTACCTAAGTTACTACCTAATCTAATAGCTAGCTACCTAGTAGCTAGGTAGTACTAGTACCTATAGTAGTAGTAAGTAGATAGCCTACGCTACCCAACAGGCTACTCAGACAACATCTAGGCTACCAACTTATTTTAGGACGCCGATGCAAAAACTTCCTTAATGATTATTTACAAACAATCATTAACGTTCGTGTTGACCTCACCTATTCAGGTCAGCCTTAGGTAACTGGTTTTATGGCCACATCTTACGATTCCTCCTCAGGTGACTGGCAAAGGTGTCGCTACACAAAATAACAACAAACAGACGACAACATAGGAGAAGGAATGTCCCGCACTACGGAACAACCCCAGCCTATTTTCCGTCGGGTCTTATCCACAGGCTTCTCAGGTAAGTCGCCGATCTTCTTCCGCACATGCGTAGTTCTATATGTGTTACAGGAAGTATCACAAGTGTGCTCAAATAAAATAAGTTTTTTTAACAAGTGCCAAATTAAAATCAAAGTGAGTACATCACTCCCTGTCGTACTTTAGAATAAAAACCACATATCTGATGTTAATGAAACTTTGGGGAAAGTTTGTCTCCGCCCCACCCATTGACATTCATTTAGTACTTATGAAATTAATACTTCATACCCTACTTTAAGTTGAGTCAGTTCCCGTATATTAATTTATATAAGTCATTGAAAAGACTATGGTTAGATAATCTACGACCAACTGAGGTGAATGCTAAAATATTCACTCCCTGGAGAAACAAGGACAGGAGTTGCCACCTCGGTTGGGACAGAGATCAGTGCTCTATTAACGAATCTTGCTAATGACAACCTCTTAATCACACGAATCACTAAATGGTAAAACAAATTAACAATAATGCAAGTGTAATATGCTTGGTTCTTCTTTTCAATCTAACTGAAAATGAACAGTCAGTTACAGACGTTATGGAAAAAGTAACTTACAAGGATTAATTTTTAGGAAAGACAACACGTAGTCATTAAGAAATAGGCAATTCGGTTCTGCGTTAGGTGGTGGTTCATCCCTCATGTCTTTCGATCTATAAAACTGATACTCCGCTTATAATCAGGATTACCGAGTAAAGCCGTGGGTAAGTAGTAAATTTGTCCGGTGTGAGATTTATTGCCTTCCAAAGAATGACCGCTATTCGAGGCATTCCGGCTGTCTCTAATCGTTGACATGGGCATTATTTTCAGCATGTAAACTGTACTATGACGGGCGCTGCTCACATGGTAGTTCTTGTGGGCAAGGTATATATTCCATATACCTTGCTTGTGGGAAAATATTAATCCTCTACTTTCATCCTCGAGCTAAAAAGGGTGTTGGCGGGCGATAGTGCACCTGTTGATGGTATGATTGTTTTTAATGACATGGACGATTATTCGACTGTTCTCCCGCGTATAATCTATCTTCTTTTCAAATATTTCTATTTATTGTACAATTATTCTTAAATTAAATACTTAGCTAACTTTATCATTTTTAAGGTGGGGAATACCTAAGATTAGCATATACGTATATGACGAGCAGGGCTGTATGTGTTATATTTTCCCCTGTAGTTGTATTCATACAAAACATTTTAGCTATTCGTAATGCATTGTCTGACATTGAATCAGCATATTGTAATTTATTTCTTGTATTCCCAATTTTATCTAATTCATCATCAATAAATTCAGGGCTACTTACACGTATTACTTGCTCTTAAATACACGGAAGTGAAAACCAACGGTATTAAGTGAAAACTAACGGTATTATGGGAGCCGTCATTTCTAATTTCCATGGTGAATATTATCAACGATCACAATTCATTAATTTATCAATGAAAGCATTTACATTGTCCTCGACATACCTGAACATACTGAATATTTCTATTTAATATTATGTAAAAAAAATCGACAGAAGAATCATTAAAATTGTTTGGAGAGCAGGATATAAGATAATCAATTGTTACTTTGTGAATAAGGATACACATCAAAATTCATCACCCTAGAATCACTATTAATCTCTACATTACTTAATTATCAGGTATACACTGTCCTTTATATTGGCATCAGAAAAGGATATACCTAAGATACACACACACACACACACACTATATATATATATATATATATATATCTATATATATATATATATATATATATATATATCACTAGCTGACCAACCCAGCACTGCCTGGGAAAAACTGAATGACAACTGATAAACTCTCTCTCTCCCAGACCCCCTCTACTCTCTCTCTCTTTCTCATGATCTCTCTTCCCTATTAAGATAGTTGTTTGTTACATTGTCCAGCATTTTTGACATAATATATTTCACCGCTTCTCACCCCACTTTCCTATCGGAGCTGAATTTGGACTTGATGGGCATCAAGAGTGTCTCTATTCATCCCAGTGACCTCAAAAAATATGGATTAGGCATTAATATCCATCAGTTTTGATATTTTATTTTTGACTCCTTCTCACCCCCTTCCTATTGGGGGTGAACTTGGACTTAAAGAGTATCAGAAGTGTCACTTTCATCTCAGCAACCTCAAAAACACTATATAATATCTATAGTTTTCAGTTATTTTTACATGTCACCCCCTTTCTATCGGGGCTGAATTTAGAATTAAAGGACATTGGGAGTGTCACCATTCATCTCAGCAACCTTGAAAACTATAAATCAAACAAAAATATCTGTTGTTTTTGGTTATTTTTACCTCATCCCCTTCCTATAGGGATGAACTTAGACTTAAAGGGCATCGGGAGTGTCACTAGTCATCTCAGCTACTTTGAAAACTATGGATTAGTAACTAATATCTGCCATTTTTAGTTATTTTTACTTGTTACCCCCTTCCCACCCCTTTTCACCCAACCCTCCCCCATATCTGTTTGTTTGTATGGTGCTTTTACGTTGCATGGAACCAATGGTTATTCAGCAACGGGACCAACAGCTTTACGTGACTTCCGAACCACGTCGAGAGTGAACTTCTATCACCAGAAATACACATCTCTCACTCCTCAATGGAATGGCCGAGAATCGAACCCGCGACCACCGAGGTGGGACACTAATACCATACCAACCATGCCGCTGAGACGCTTCCTCCCCCCCATCTGGGCTGAACTTAAAGGGCATCAGGAGTGTCCCTATTTTTCTCAGCGACCTTGAAAACTATGGATTAGACACTAATATCTGTTGTTTTTGGTAATTTTTTCATTTCACCCCCCTCCCACACCACCCTTTTCCCAACCAATGGTCCGATTTTAATTCTGTTTTCACCATGGCCTTCCCAGTTCTGATATTGACTTATATTTAACATCTCACCAAAACCAGTCAAGAAATGTGGATTTGTATAGCGTTCATACAAACAAACAGACATAAATTCTGGTTTATATGTATGTATATATATATATATGTGTGTTTGTGTGTGTGTGTGTGTGTGTGTGTGTGTGTGTGTGCACGGTTGGTTTCAAATCATAAAAACATGATGATTATAGAACAAAGTTACAGCCAAAAAGGAAAAGTTAAACAATGAGATGCCTAGTGCTTTCGTCATATTACCAAGACATGGTCACTGCAACTAAAGATATGCAGAGACAAGGGTGTATTATATGATGGGTGTAAGTCCTAAGGGAATAACAAAAATTTGGGAGATCACAAAATGGTCAACAGATTAACATCAAAATCTACTTATTGCTAATCCTCTTTATTTTGTCTTTTAAATTCTTCTGGAACATATGTTTTATTACAGGGTCAAATGAAAACAATCCTGGGCTGAAATTTAGGTTATTCTCCCAGGTCAACTGAATCATAAGGGATTCCAACACGTTCCTGCAAACAGTTTAATTACTTTGTAATATTACGTACATTGGTTTGCATCCAATTTATTCTGTGCGACTTTTCATTTAGATGCAAAAATAGAGCATTATTAGTTTGACCTACTCTTCCGGAATATTAGTTGTTTCAATCTGGTATTGAGTTCTTTACTGGTCTGAGCTAAGTAAAATAAATCACAACCCATACAAAGAACTTGTATACAATATTGCTATCTTTTTGGGGGACTTATTTATGAGCATGTTTTTTTTTTTACATTGTTATATGTGAAGGATACATTTGCATTAAACAATTTTTAGAAAAGGCTTGCAGCTTCAAAATCCATAAAATGTGGCAAACAAAATTATATATGTATACACAGACAGCCCGTGCAGGATGAAGTAATTTAAATTAGAAGTTGACAGAAGTTGACAAACTTAGAATATGTAGATGGTGCTGTCTCAATCAGCAAAACGCCATAATATTGACAAAACTTGCATAAGAAAATGCCTTATATATTTAGGAATGGAACTAAAAATATATCTACGATAAGAAAAGAGCAATGAGGGCAAAGTACAGACAATGGGATGAAACAACATCCTGTAGACGAAGAATGAATGAAGTTGAATCTTTCAAATATTCAGGAGCAATGAAATCAGGTACAGGTTCGCTTGAGTTGGAATTCAGAAAAAAATAAGGGCAAATAAAACAATGGACAGGCAGAATAAGAATTGCGAATCAAATAGAACGAAATTGCACGGGTGAGTAAGATTACAACCAAGTCTAATATGATCTATATTGCTTTTTGGTCATGAATCATGGTATGACAAAGAAGCCAAAACTAAAAGGAGAGAGTTGTAAATAAGTACACGTGGGAAACTGTGGAAGTTCCAAATGTAGATGAGATAATGGTGAAAGGGAGATGGCCTGCATATGCACTTTGCTCGACACAGGAGAAAATCCTACGTGACACTTTCAGCTGGGCTTGTGGGCACCAGACGAGAAGGAAGACTCAGACCCTACTTGGATGCAAATTACGAGAATGTAGGTTGGAGGCGAGTGTTGATTTGAAGACGATAAAGCGCAGGAAATATATGAGACAAAATTCCACGGAGGACCTTTGCATTACCCAGCGTTAGAAGCGACGATGATGACGATTTCCTGTATGTTATTAAGTATTAGGGTGAGTCAGAGATTCTCTGAGCTACTCTTGTCTCTCTTTGATGTGAAAGTCCATGAACGGATGAACTAATGCACCAGCAGCCAGTAGAGAGCAAAAGCATTTCCTATTCAGTAATTGAAATGTGTGAAAAAATCCTTTTTTTCCTATACCTGTATAATAATAATAATAATAATAATAATAATAATAATAATAATAATAATAAATAATAATAATAATAATTTTGACATGGGAGAGAAGTTTTTAGAAGTTGCACTTCTTGCACAGCTCTGTGAAGTTCACGAACGGATGGACTTAAGGACAGCCAGCCAACATTGTAGAGAAGAAAGTCACTTTATACTCAGTAATTATACAAAAAATAAAACTTTCATTTCTCTATATACATAAAACAAAGAATTTAGGGCCAGGAAAGACTCGGAGCCACTCGCTCTCTCTCTCTCTCCATTTTTTTTTTCTTTGCTAAAGTCCACACATGGATAGACCATGGCAGGGAGTAAAATTGGCGGTGGAGAATAAAGTATTGATTTATGGAAAGGGATACTGTGATAAGTAAAATACAAAACCCTCATTGGTCGTTAGGAGTATCAAGAGCTAATTGCACGAGTCTTCTTAACACGCCTGACATAATCAGCAATCTAATCACGAAAGATGAACGATAATTATCATGATTCTGGAAGGTGAGGCACTTCTGAGATTTAGCAACAACAATCCTCTCACAATTTGAAGTTTTTCTTCAAAAAGTCAATCTTCAATATTCTTTCGAGGAGGTGAAAAATAAATAAAAAACGATATGTAACTGGAAGGAGGGGAAACTATAATGCTGGGTAACACTTATAAGAACCTTAAGGAGACGGCAGTTCCAGCATATCTGTATTCAATAATCAGTCAAACAATATTACAGAAAGTCTTAAACAATCCGATGCTTGACTGTAATATTAATGGTGTTAACTGACATATTATAAACTAGTACATATCACCAGTAAAAAAACTGTTAGCCCAGTTTGTGTAATAGAGTAACGACTTTACAATTGAATATAAATCATAACTAAACAGAAGGCATCCTGGCTATCAAATCTGGAAAAAAGCCATTTAATACATTGCATGAAATGTGCGGGACTTATAACATTCTGATCAATATTTTTTCATTGGGAAACAACTTTGATTCCTATAGCTTTCCTTTAATTCTACAAACAGAATGTATATATAGGGCAGTGTCCATAAGCATCGGCGAATTAATTCCTGGAACGGAGGAATACCTTCTAAGACGAATTTTGTGTCTCTTAGAACACTGTTCACAGGTATTTCGCAATTTCTACTGCAACCGATTTTCTTTAACAACACTTCACTCACTCATGGTTTTGTTTGTTTGTTTGTATGGTGTTTTTACGTTGTATGGAACTAGTGGTTATTCAGCAACGGGACCAACGGCTTTGCATGACTTCCGTACCACGTTGAGAGTGAACTTCTGTCACCAGAAATACAGATCTCTGACCCCTCAATGGAATGCCTGAGAATTGAACTCGTGGTCACCAAGGTGGCAGGACAAGACCAAACTGCTCACTCATTCATGGTAAACTGTCTCCCACCAACATGAAAATCCTTATTAACTCTCACCAAAATTAAAACATCCAGTATAATCCCTTTTCAGACCCTTGCATAGCGGGCCAGCAGGTGGACAAAATTAAATATTTTACTTTTCCAAATTATCATGAGGATCATAAAAATAAAAAAAAAATACATACATTAGTGACAAAGGAATGCAATATTATAGATTGCAAGTAGTTGTTAGTATCAGTGTTTTACAGGCTTAAACATGACTAAACAAGTTGTTCTTGGCTGCACACTGTTTTTCCATACAAAAACATTTTATTGTTTCTTTAGCCACGGTTTACGAAAGGTGTGTTGTGGAGTAAACTCATATTTCAAAATGACTTTTTTGTGCATTATTAAATGTATTAAAGGTCTTGATCTTTATATTTATGATCTAAATGTTGGGTGCAACAGTGTTTGATATAAGTCCCTCAAAATTTGTTGAAAATTTTAGGCATATAAAAGTTTATGATAGAGCACAAAAAAATTGCAAAGCTTTGCAAAGATTCCCAATGGTGTTAAATGGTAGATAATTAAGTCCCAAACCATAGGACGAAAAACTTTTTGCCACTAACTGCCACTTTTTTTTACAGTGAATATAATTGTCTGGACAACTATGAAAAAAATATTATCAAAAGATGAAGATATCAGGTTTAAGAGTAATAATGAGCCATTATATCTTTTTATTTCAGATATAGGACACTAAGAAGGTGCATGAAAATGGATGTTACTAACCAATATCTGTTTAATGAAGCTAGTGAAGCGATAAAGAATGGACATATGCATAGTTTTTCATGATGGTAAACTACATAATTTTCTGCTTGGAAAGATTGAAAAATATTATACGTGATGACACTATAGCAACAAATATTGTGATTAACTTTCTGAAAAACTTAAGAATTAAGTGGAGAACTGTTAACAGAACCAGAAAGTTATTTCTAAGTAAGTACCAAGGTTGGCTTGATGCTAAAGTGTATCAAAACCCAGAAAATGAAACTCCTAAGAAATCTCGAGGACGACCTACTACAACAGAGAGTTTTCAGGGCTCATCCGAGAAAACAAAACGAAGGAAAACTGCAGAGCTTGTTAACATATCTCCTCATAGGCTCACATATGCTACATCAAGAGTTCTAAGAAAGAAGGGACAGTCAAGAATGGCTAAATCTTTTGCCCAAATGTTTACTGAAAACCAATGTACTTCATCAGAAAATATCAGAGTGTTCTTTTTCTGCAAATGAAGCTCTGGCATTGATCTTAGACTGTGACCTTTCAAAAAGAAGCTAATCAAAATTTGAGGAATAAACACTTGAGAAAAAATCAAAAGTTTTTCCCTCTTACAACGATGTTTCGTTCTGCCAAAAGAGATTGCTTACCTTCTCCTGAAAATTGGTTAGTAACTGATTATTCTGCAGAAGTGACCTTACAAGATTTATCAGACCACACAACAAGGAGAATATTTGAAGTAGTGTCTTTGAATGAAACAGATTTAGACATAAAGCAGTTTAAGTTAATTTGTAAAGTTGGATTGATGGCACAACTGGTCAAAATGTTTACAAGCAGATTCGAAGTGATAACCAAGAACGAGATGTCATTTTCGAGTCCTGTTTATTTGTAACTTGTATAGTACTACCTTTACAGCTGAATGGAAAGACAGAAGCTAATGGGAAAATTATCTTATGGAAAAATAATAAGCCCTCATCACCAGTTTTTTTGCAGACCTATAAGGTTCAAATTCATGAAGGAAACTTCATAGGTTTTAGTGGAAGAAGAGCAGTACTTAAAAAATGCTATCCATATACCTAGACCAACTCAAGTTAAAAACAATGACGCATGATGTGAGCATTACAATGATAGATGGGAAAGTGGCATTCTCTTTATCCCTTGTCACCAACTCAATGCAATGCTGCTCTTTGTGGGGGGCATCACCTAAGCTAATGAATGACATAAAGAAAGTTTCAAAGAGACCCCTGTCAAATGATGGCATCATTTGACTAACAACATTACATGCCTGGATAAGGTCTATAGAATGTTGCTTACACTTGTCATACAAGTTGCCTATAAAGAAATGGCAGGCAAGAACAAAAGAAGAAAAAGCAAAGGTTCAGCAACAAAAATCAAAAATACAAAAAGCTTTTCGTTATAGGACATGATTAGTGATTGATATGCCAAAACAGTCAGGTTTTGGGACGTCAAATGATGGAAATACGGCTAGAAGATTTTTTCAGTTTGCTGAAACATCAAGTGAAATTCTTGGAATTAAGATAGAATTGCTGAAGAATTTGCACATCATCTTGTGCACTTTATCATCTGGGTTTGATATAAATGTCACAGCATTCAAATCCTTCTGCATCAATACCGCTAAAATTTACGTGGAAGAGTACATCTGGTATTATATGCCTCAGAGTTTGCATAGAATTTTTATTCATGGAGGTTCAGTGATTGAACAGTTTAATCTGCCGATTGGACTTTACTCCGAAGAGCCCCAAGAAGCCAAAAACAAAGACTTTAAGAAGTTCAGAGAGTCATTTTGTCGGAAAATATCCAGAAAAAAAATTAATGAGGACTTAATGCGACAGTTATTCTGCTCATCCGATCCCCTAATAACATCAATGAGAAATCAGACAAAAAACACATCTAAGAAAGATCTGCCAGATGAAGCTCGACTGCTCCTCTTTACAGATTCTGAAATACCAAGTGAAGGACCATAAACATAATGAGACATGTACCTTAACTGAAGATCATGTACGCGCTTCTCTTATATGGGCTAAATGGCTTCTCCATTTAGCATTTATTCTTGCATTCCTTATCATCTTCAAATCATTTATTTTACTTGCTTTTACCTTATTTCAATGATGTAATCTCTTGAAAGGAAGCTTTTTTGTTGTTGTAGTTTTATGTTCTTTATTGGCCATTGTACAAAATGTATTACAATTAAGATATTATTGCTTTTGTTTCCATGATTTCACTTATTTCCCAAGAAAATAAGAATTACAGAATTACCAAATTACAGAATATATGTGCTCAAAATCACCGATTTGTACTGTTTTGACGTTTTTTTCCTTTTATAATGGTTTAGAATAATGTTAATCCCAAATAAAGCTAGTTTTTGCACTGAAAGTATTTTTGTCCCTTCAAGTCTCATTCTGGCCCACTGTGCCTTGCTTTATGTCATGAAAGGCCTGACTGATACAACAAATTTATAAAGTCATTTGCATTTGTCCTACGTACGGGTTTAGAAACCTAAAGGCTTTTGTATAGGTGCAATCTACGAGTTTGCTGAAAGTGGTCATTAAAACTTGTTATTCAAGTAGTTTAGTGGTGACTTTACTCTTTTTTTCCATCCGTCCATCCGCCTGTGGTGTTTGCGCATGGTAACACTACGTCCCAGGCTTTAAATAATATCCTATTTCAAATATTAACGGTGTAATTCGCATACAGTCAATTATTAAAACACTTTTCAGTTGCAAATGTACACCCAGATATCCTTTTATTTACCTAAAACTTACACATAGCGTAACTATTTAAAGCCCGGGACGCAGTGTTTCCATGCGAAAACACCACAGGCAGATGGACGGAGGAAAAAAAAAAAAAAAAAAACAAAACAAAGTACAGTGGGTGAGCAGCAGGTTACTGATCACCCTTCTGTCTGCAATAGAGACTATATGTATGAGCAGGGGGTGGGGTGGGGAATTACTCCTGTAACCTGTTTGTTCTCGCTGTATGATGCAGAGGTTGATGAGCTCAGTGCCGGAGTTATTCTCTTTTAATTTATCTGTTGAAATTTAGGCTGACAAGCCAAGGAGACACACGGGTATTTTTGGCCATTCAGTACTTAGTGAAGAGTGAGAGAGTTGGAGTGGTTGGAGAGCAAGATGAAGAGTTCTACAGGACAAAGGAGATAAAGTATAAGAATAAAAAGGTGGAAATGAGAGAAAACCCACAATTGACTAAGAAGCAATAGAGGCTGGAAAGCAAGACTGAAGAAAGGAAGCTGGAATGTTGGTGGAGTAAAAGTTTAAAAAGTTGATGGAGCTAGATGTTGGAAGGATGCTACAAACATCTTTTAATAATGCCTACATTGTACCATGTGAGATGCACTTGAAGCACTACTCTGCTATAAGACACTTATGCTCTTATGAACAACAGTAAAATTCAAGGAAACCTTGTCACTTTCATATGTTAACAGGAGATATAGGACAGTAGGTAGCAATGGTATTGATATTAGACCCAAAAGATGATAAGGCATTTTACTCAAGTTATGGTAAGGGCAGAGAAAGTCAAATCTTTGGGCCAAAAATTTCAGTCAGGATATGCTATTGAGTGACTCGCTTGTAAAAGGCCACTTTCTGCATCTACTGTGCATGACCTGACTAATGAGAGAGAGAGAAGGGGATAGAGAGGCCAATCTTTCATATTTCCATCCCCATCCTTATATCAACCCTTGCACCATAGACAAGATGTATTTCTGTCCATATGAAACCTTGGCAGTTACACAACATGTTCAGCTGCTATCACAGGTCCAAGAAAGTGTTCATGGTCTTGTGGGTCTTCATCAAGGTCCTTTAAAGCCCATTTTTCAGCATACACTTAACTTGCCAAGGGTCCTCATGTTTTGATATGGTGGTGTATACAGTAGACCCCCGCCTATTCGTAGAGTTTTCTGTGGAACACATATCCAAATTATTTGCCAAAAGCTCACCAATTTCCGGTATTATTCATAAAAAATATTCACTAATTACTATATTTTCATATTATTTTCTTGACTAAATGCATTTTTTGTGATAAAACTATTAAAATACTCAGGTATAAGTGTTTTCAGAGGGTTTTTTGGTGTTTAAACTATCAAAATAGGCTGTTATAAGCGATTTTAGAGGGGTGTCAAGTACTATTCACGGATTTTAGCCATTTGTTGAGGTTGTGGTACGCATCCCCCATGAATGCCGGGGCGATTGTGTCTTGTTTTGCAACTATTCTGTTTGAGCTTGGGCTTGTGGATTTGTACAGCTCCATGGGGCCTAAAGAAGAGATGGACATTTGCTTGGGTCATGTGGTGAGTACTAATGCTGTCAGGAAGGAGGTGAAGTTCAGATGGTAGTGAAAGGTGACACTAACTAGTAGACTGAAATGTCTGAGGAGGTCTGTGCCAAACAGGGCATCTGAGACAATGAAGTTCCACTAGTACTTGCTCTTCACGAGGTATAGGGTGAGGGGATGATGACTGTATGATGGTATGTGGCTGCCATTGGTGGCCACTAGTTATAGATCAGTGTCTGGTCACTTCTGGTAGTCTGCTGTTGACACGGAAAGATTGGGTTAAATTTAGGTTTGAAATCATCCAAGTCTACCATGAACTTCTCTCTGAAGGCTTGGCTGGTGATGTAGAATCTGGTAAAGCAGGTGTTCATTGTAGTTGTGGTAACTACTATAATCATCTTGTGTGGCTGCCCTGCCAATTTTTTCTTCAGTTACATGTGGGATCTGAGGGCACAGTTCCTCACCACTTTTGGAATATGTAGTAATATAGTATTTACAGAAGACAAGCAGATGGGGTGCACGTTTTATCGGTTTTTGTACAGGCACTTTTACCATCCACTAGCTAGGATCCCATCATTGTGATCCAGGCTCTGGTTTTTTCTGGTTTTGCAGACGGTGTGAGGGGCACGATACAAAGGCTTGGAGGCCTTCAGCAACTCATCTGCCCTCTTCAGGAAGTCCAGCCCCTTCAGTGTTGGTCAGTGTAGGTCAGTGGAGCCACATTTCCATTGGCAGGTTGGACTACTTGGATTTTCCATCTGTGTTGAGGTATGGTAGCACCAGGATGGACAAAAATTCATCCTAGGACACTCTTGCTGTTGTGTCCCCCAAAGTGTGGTTCAACAGGTGGAGAGCTGGTTGGGTGTGGGAGGCTGGAACCAGAACTTTGATAGTGATGGGTTCAAGGACTGTAATTTTTTAAGTGAATATGAACAATGACCACTGTAAATATTCCCAGCTTTAACCCATTTTTATATGGGGTCGCCGTTGTGAATGAGTCGTCTCCATCGATTTCTGTCCTGTGCATCGTTCTCGTTAATACCTTTCCATAACATATCTTCCCCTACACAATCACGCCATCTCTTTCTTGGGTTTCTCTTCTTCCTTCTACCCCGCACTTCCATTTCCATCGTATGTCTTGCAACAAGATGTTCCTCTCTTCGTAACAGATGTCCATACCATCGAAGCCTCCCCTCCTGTATTTTCTTTGATTTTTCAACTACCTTTGTCGATCCTCTTATATTCTCATTTCTAATCCTATCTTCCCTTGTTACTCCCGACATCCAATCCTATCTTCCCTTGTTACTCCCGACATCCATCTCAACATTCTCATTTCTGTTACATCCATCTTCTTCTCCTCCGTTTTCCTCATACTTGCTATTTCTGTTCCATATAACATTGCTCGTCTGACCTCCGTCAGATGAAACTTTTCCTTCAATTTCAGAGGAACCTTATTGTCACAGAGGACCCCTGATGCCGACTTCCAGTTATTCTATCCAGTCTGAATTCGATGTCTCACCTCTTGGTCCATGCTTCCACTATCCTCTAATATGGACCCCAAATACTTGAACTTCTATACTCTCTTTATTTCTTCCCCACCCAATCTTATGCTATTTCCACCATCCTCAGTAATACTGGAACACATATATTCGGCTTTTGATCTGCTTATACTCATTCCTCTCTCCTCAAGTACTGCTCTCCACCTCTCCAACCTCCCCTCTGAACACAACACAATGTCATCTGCATATAATATGCACCATGGCACTGCTTCTCTTAACATCCTTGGTCATTACATCCATCACGATGTTGAAGATGAATGGGCTAAGTGCCAACCCCTGATGTAATCCAACTCCTATCTCAAATCCATCTGTCTCTTGAACACTGCTTCTCACTAGTATACACATTCCTGTACATCTCCTGAATAATTCTGACATACTTTTCGGGCACCATCTTCTCCCTCAAACATCTCCGTACTTCTTGCCTTGGCACTCTGTCATAGGCCTTTTCAAGGTCTATGAATCCAGATGCAGGTCTCGTTGTTTTTCTCTAAATTTCTCCATCAGCTGCCTTATGCAAAATATTCCATCCGTTGTGCCGCTTCCCTCCATAAATCCTAAAGTTCCTTCCCTATTCTCACTTCCTCTCTCAGCCTGCCATCTATTATTCTTTCCAAAATCTTCAAAGTGTGAGACATTAGCTTGATACCTCTATAATTACTGCATTCCTGGACATCACCTTTACCTTTAAATATAGGTATCAATATGCTTTCCCGCCAATTTTCTGGTATTTTCCCTTGTTCAAATATTTTTACCATCAGATCATACAAGAGGCTTTCCAAACCTCGAATGGGATTAAGTCAGGTCATGTTGCCTTCTCATTCCTCGTTCTTTTTAAGGCTCATATCACTTCATCCCTAGAGATCCCCATTACCATTTCCATGTTTACTGGTCCATCCTCTCTTACAATTCTTTAATTTTCTTAATTTAGCAGTTGCTCAAAAATACTCTTTCCATCTTTTCATGATGTCTTCTTCCTTTTTTATGACCATACTATTCCTATCTTTCATTTGCTTAATATGGGTGATGCCCTTCGTTCTTTTATTTCTTAGTTTTGACAGTTTGAGCATCTTAATCAACAACCCTTCCTTGGTTTCCAGTTCATTATAAACTATGACCACTGTAAATAATGAATGAATATAAAAGATTTAAATAGAAATGTAAATGACGCCACAATTTTGCAATCATCAAAGCCATATGAATAGCATATCTACAGTAGAACCCACTTATTTGCAGTTTGATAGTTAAAACATAAAAACCATCTAAAAATGCTTTTACCTATGTGTTTTAATAGTTTTATCACAAAAAGTGCGTTCAGTTATGAAAATTATATGAAAATACCGTAGTTCGTAAACATTTCCCACCGCAAAATAATCCAAATAGGCGAATTTTCCGCGAATAACGGGTATATATGGTCCATAGAAAATTCAGAGAATAGGAGTCTGTGAATTGTGAGCCCAGAAATAGTGGGTTTGACTGTATAAGTAAGGGGAATAAAAACTTTAAAACTTTAAAATGAAAGTAAAGTGCAAATATCTTTTTTTATTTCTTTATTTTGAATAATCATGTTTACATTATATTGTGGCTTTGATTGTATTCAATAATTTCTCTTAATAAGATAAATGTCATTTAAACTGAAGCACAGATGAGTCATCATTAACTCTATTGTAACATGGGAGCATTTAACATGTTGATGTAAATTGTTATACATACTAATGCATTATACTCATTTTATATGCCCCAAAAATATTTTGAACTACAGTCTGAACATATCCATCAAATCCAAGATTGGTGTGACAACTAATTTACCGAGTGATTAAACCTTAAGCACTATAGCAAATTTTTAAAAAACATACTGAAATTTGTATTTTTCCTAACATACATACCTGAAGTTTTTTTTTACATAGGATCTAGCTCGCAAATGTGAGCTGGAATATCTGTTAAACTTTCAGACAAGGTCGTTAAATATCGACAGGTAGTGGGAAGCTCAGCCTAGCTGTCAGTATGCACTGCACTTTGTCTTTAGACCAAGGTGTCAAAGTGACAGGTGATACCTCTTGATGTGTAGTTGACACAGAAGGTTGTGCCATTGGGGGATCTCTCTCGGGACCTCTGATAACAGAGCTATCAGGTCTAGTTACCACTTGGCATGTGGCAAGTTGGGGGCTTCCCGAGTCAACCTAAGATTTGGGTTAGTCTACATCCAGTTAATTATGTGATGAATCCAGCAAAATGGTGGGAAGACATAAGCTACTAAAGTATTCCATGGGTGCTGGAAGGCATCCTCTATCGCAGCCCATGGGTCCTACACTATTGAGCAGAACACAGAACACTGGAAGTTTCCTGCTGTACTGGGTAGGTAACAGGTTGATGCTCAGAGTTCCCCAAAGCTTGAAGAGCTTCTCTGCAATGCTTGGATGTACAGACCATTCTGTCCCTGTTACCTGACTCTGGCTACTGAGCTTGTCTGCTACTATATTCTGAGCACCTGGAATGTACCTGGCTGCCGAGTGAGCTACTACCAACTCATGCACCTGCACAGCCAACTGGTGTAGCTGGAGAGGCACAAGTTCTGCCTTGCTTGTTGACATATGCCAATATGTGTTGCTATTGTTCATCAACACCACAGTGCCCCATCACTCGATCCTGATACTCCTAAAGAGCAAGGAAAGCAGCCTTTAATTCCCACACACCTGCCACTAACAACTCCTCTAGGTTAGTGCCCCATCCCTTGTTGGGTGTGTCCAAAAACAAAAGCATCTCCACTGGGAGAGTGCCAAGCTGTGCCCCCCTTACTGTGAGGTTCCTGTCATCTAACCACCAATTCAGATCTCTCCTTACTTCCTCCAAAAAGGGAATAGGAAAGAAAGGAGGGTTCCTTGTCAGAGATCAGAACTCCTTTACTCTTCACTGAATGGAACAGAGGGGAACCCGCCTATGAGGGACAAGCTTCCAAATGAAGACAGGCGACTCAGAACGACTTGCCACTGCTGACCAGGTTTTCCTGTCACGACAGGAACTTCCACGCTATCTCCTCTTGAAGTTTATCACCACACCCAGGTCGTGATAAAATTTGAGATGATTTCTGTCCATAAGTAATTGCAGCAATGTCCTCACCTGAGTGAATATTTGGAGGGTGGCTGCGCCTTAAACATAGTGCCCTGAACTGGAACAACATCCTCTAAGGGTAAAGTGGAGATACTTCTAAGAGGATTGATGGATGGGAATCTAAAAATATGCATCCTGTAAGTCCATCGAAAGCATGAAGTCTATCTCTTGATGGAATCTAACGTTGAGCAAACAGTTTTCATCCTGAACTTGGTCCAGTGAATGAAATGGTTCAATAGACAGGTCGATGACCAGTCTCCAATCACCTGTCACCTTCTCCACCAAGAACAGGTGGGTAAAAACCTAGAGATTGATTCTTCACAACTTCTATTGTGCCTTTCTAAAGCATTGCATTCACCCCCTCCCAAAGGGTGAGATCTTCTGCAAGCTGGGAACAAAAGTCTGAGACCAGACTGGATTGAAAGTGAAGGGTGGCAGATACTAGTATTACTTTTCATGAGGGACATCCTCAACCCAGGTCTCTGCTCCAATGGCCAATGGCTTGACAGGCACCCTTCATCATCGGCAGCAAGCAGGGAGGAACACTGCCCTTACCCTTAGCACCCTACTTCCTTCTTGCCCTTCCCTCCCTTCCTAGGATGGACAAGGGCTGCAATGGACCAGACTGCATGTCTTGTGCTCCCAGGGCAGAAGAAGGCAAGATTCCTCTACAAGGGGAAGAGGAAGTCTGGGACTATCTCTGGTGCGATGAGGAGGGGCCAGCCTGACCCAAGGATCATGCTGCAGTGCCAAGCAAAGACCAAGAGGTTTTAGACACTGTTTTTAACTCAAAGTCTCTCCACTGCGGCATCCACCTCACTCTGGGGGAAAGGAAAGGCAGATCCCAGCACTGGTCTGTTTCTGAGAGCCAAGTCTGACTCCAGTCCAAAGAAAAGTGAAAATTGAGACAGAAAAGTGTCCTTCCTCTTCAGAATCAAGTTAGACCACAGGCCTGCTGTCTGGTGGGAGAGGTAGGTAGAAGCACTATACCCCTACAGTATCAGTCTCTTGGAAGGCACCCTGTTTGGGTGTTCACTCTCCCATCAATGATGCAATCCTGACCACCACAAGTGACCAGAGATTGAGCAACAAGACTGTCAGGAGCACTGGCACGGCAGTCGACTCCAGGGCTGCTGCCTCTGTTTGAGAGAGGGGACCTCCTTCTGCACCAAGCCAGTGAAGCTCCAACCAGCAACAGAGACAAGTCAAGTCTGGGTCTACCTGATTAGTCAGCGACAAACTCTCCATAGGAAGGTAATAATTCCTCTGACAAGACAGAGGCAGAGGAAGTAACTTACTGGACTGGCTAGACCAGAGTGAATTCTCTTGCCCAGAAATGAGAGAATTCACCTAGTATTTTATAAAAGTCTTGATCATGATAGGCTGAATGGAGCCTTGGGCTCCTTTTGCAGCCCCCACAAAGACTTGATGGCTAAAGAACAGTCTGTAGAACAGGCCATGGTCTCTTCCTCAAGATCACTGAAATGGTGAATCATTTTAGTGATGTCCACAAAATGCCTCTGCAACTCAGGGGTGTCCAAGACCTTTGCAAGTTATTCCCCCTGCTGGAGAGAGAGATTTGCCAGAGCCCCTGGCATTCTCCGCCACTCAGGAATATGACCTGTCTGGCCCAATGACCAAACCAAGAGTGTAAACCTCCATGATAGGGCTGGGATAGGATCAAGAATGGTCCCAATCCGGGACCTGGGGCTTGTCCGGCTCCCAGCTGCTAGTAAACTCCGAGGAGGTGGAGGGGACACCTTTGCTCAGCCTGACAAAGACCGAAGCTTTACCAGGGTGAGCAAAGTTGTGGGTGGTTGTCAACCCACAGTAACAACATCTGCACGGGTCAGGGAGAGTGGTTCTGCACACACAAATGTGGGTGGGGGCTGTCCCTTAAGCGTGCTATAGTCTCCCAAGAAGCTGTATCTTCCACAAGGGTGATTGACCCAGGTGGGCTGAATCCATTTCCTTGGACCACTGAACCACTCTCTTTGAAGTGAGAGGGGGTTGAAAGAGCATGTGCATGCTCTTGTTTCACCTTTTCTCACTGGTAAATTGGGGGTCCAGGGAACCCTGGGTAGTAGTTGCACCCTTTCACTTGGTAATAAATGCAGCAATACTCTTGGTAACACTAGAGGACTGACAGCTGGAGGCTCAACAGAACTTCCTCTGGGAAAACACAGCAGACTTTTTCGTCCTCTGATTACTAGCTTTGGAAGAAGAAGGAGAGGAGGCAACAACACTTGACAATGAAGACGACTTCCACAACTCTGTCTACCCAAGTCAGCCAAGAATAGAACAGTAGAGCGATGGGAGGAGGACCTCCCCAAGGGATATAGATGAAGGCAACACCTCCAGGCACATCACCAAAGATATGTGGGGATATATTATCAAGAGGGTGAGGGTGGTACAAGAGCCACTGGAGACCATAACCATTGAAGTCATCTTGATCATGGTTGAAGCGTTAACAGGATACAACTTCGTCGCCTTCAAGAGGTCAAGAAGGGACAAAACATTGGGTGCACCCTAGATACCCAGGGAGGGACACAACTCCCTGGGCCCCTCATCCTCCACTTTACCTGGAACAAAAGTCGAGTTAGGGTAGTGCTCTTCCATTTGCTCAGAGAAAGACCGTTCCTCAAAAGAAAACTCTCCATAAAAGTGAAAAGAAGCTGCAGGTGAAAAGGCAGGCTGGATGTCCTCCCCCATCAATGGCTCTTGACTGAACACTCAATAGGAATCAGCGAGGGGGAAACTACTCCCTTGGGAGTACAGTTGTGACAGTGGGTGGGAGTTTGACAGGGGAAAAAAAAAGTGCTTAAGAGGACCTTCAGCGTCACCAGAGGAGTACTGCAACCTGATGAAACCAGGAAGACCTTCTCCCTCCTAGCAAACTTCACCAACTGGGAGGCTTAAGTGATTGACGGGTTTGACTTATCTTTATTTAACAGGCAAATCTCAACAATCATACAAAGGTAATATATTCAAAGCAAAAAATGAAAGAAAGCAAATGGCAATTTGGGCACAGAATCCGCAGAGACATCTGCTGTATACTATACAACGGTGACTAGAAGCAAAATGTAGTGCATACCGACAAGTGGGTCGGGCTTCCCACTACCTGTTGAAAGTTAACGACCTTGTCTGGAAGTTAAATGGTTGTTCTAACTCTTATTTGTGAGCTGAATCCTGTGTACAGAACTAAAGTTTGTATTTGTGCAGAAACACACTGCAATTACAACACTTTTGCATTTATGTAATATGTACTGTGCTTTCAAGAAGTACACCACTAATCAAAATATTAATTAACTACACCAAGACATACTGTAACTGTATCTACAAAGGATAATATTGAATTACTATAAAAGGTCATAGACTCTCCAAGTTCTCATATATAAAATGGTAAACAACAAAGAAATTAATTTTTACCATGTTTTTTTATCTTCTTTTGGAATTGCAAAATTGTCAGTTTTTATCTCGTAAAAATAACTGCAATGCTCTCCAATACTTCTGTAACAGGAACTCCTACTTCACCATTCAACAATCTTCCCTCTTCTTCATTAGTTATGATGCAGCATCATTTAAAGTGGTTACTTAATTTCTTTACCAGTTATGTAAGTACTTACCATACAATAAGTTTTTTTTAAACTCACAGAAGTACATTGCTATCAGCTCCACACCAATTAGTACACTGGCTCTGTATCTTCAATTGTGAATTACTTATGTCATGTTAAGTCTTGGGACATCCCAGTACATCATTACGTACACTATATGTTGTTTAACCAGACCACCACATTAAAAATACCATGTTGCATATGACTCTGCAAGCAACTCAAACAGATGGCAAGGAAGGAAGTAGTAGGTGTATTACATGGAAATCATATAATGGAATCCACGTCTCCATAAAAAATTACAAGATCTTGGAAATAACCTTGGAAATATCATACTAAAAGCACAACAAACCTAAGGTAATCTAGCAAGTCTCTCTTTTGGGGGAGATCAAAGCTGATGAATCACTGTAAATCTAAGGAATGTTCTTGTTAAAAGAGATTTTAGCCCTTTTTAAGAGTTTCAAGTTCCAAAAGCTTACTAGTCAAAGTCTGGTTGATAACTCGTGCCAACACTGTCTGTAGTAGTAGTAGTACTCTTGTTTAATCTCAATTTCCACATATAAATTCATAATATTTTTTGAGTAGCCTTTAAAAACTGTATGCCTCGTATTACAGTAGTATTTGCTTATACTCAATTTTAAACATAAATAAGACTAAATCAGAGAATACGAAAAGATATCACTAAAACATCAATATACTAATACAAAAATTTTCATTTGTCTTAATCATTTTCAATGTATTCATCTTTAATTATAACATTTTCTAAGTCTTCTTTTAATATAACATCAAAACGTTCATTTCCTTCGGGAAAATCCAACCCTGCAGGATTTCTTGGGCCATCATTTACTTCATCTCCCTCCCCAATATCTTCTTTTATAAACACACTATTTGAGGGGACTACTACATCGCTACGGTCTCTCTCATTACTATTATCAGTATCATGATGAACATCCTGACCAGAAATGTTATCTGCTTTATGCAAATCAATATTAATGGTATTTGTTTCACAAACACTAACATCAACAAATTCCAAATCGACTGAGCCACTGGCTGGATTCATAGAATCCCCATGGATGATTTCCGAGTGCTCAGGTGTACCAGTTGACTTCAAGTGCGTTATCACTCTGTGGACAACCATTTCGTGGTATATCTGTGAACGCTTCCTTGAAAATAGCTTCCCACATATGGAACAGTTATAACAAGTTATTTTGTCATTCAACAAGGTATCACTCTTTTCCTCTTCACAAGCATGATAATGTATCGTATGATTTATGACATTGCTCTTTCTCATAAATCGCTCACTACACAGGGTACAGGAAAAATTCTTTTCAGAGCATTTGTTCATACGCAAATGCCTTTCCAAGGCATAACTGTCACACAACACTTTACAGCATTTGAAACACCTAAAAAGTTCTGCCGTACTTGAATGTTTTTTCATGTGTCGATCAAAGCTAGACGTTGATGTATAATACCTATTGCACTGAGTACAGTGGCGATCCTCATTATGCGTCTGCATGTGATTATCTAAAAGTTGTTTCTGATCAAACTGCTCATTGCATTCTGGACAATAAAAAGAGTCAATAATTTCATATGTAACTTCCTTTTTAAACTCTTTATCATTACTTGGCTCACCATTTAATTCATCCCCATCCACAATGCCTTCTTTTACAAACATTTTGCTTGAAGGGATGACTTTTTCATGATGTTTTACACTGATATTATGAGCTGAGTAGGTTAATACCTCCTTTACAATGCTTTCCGATCCACAGATGTCACCATCAGTTTTCTTACCAGCTTTACTAACTGTTTTCTGTTTGTTTTCATTAAAAGTACTAGTTTTACATATAGTACTATCGGCAACATATTCATCATTAAACGAGCCATCTGCTTCATTCATATAAGCACCATTAATGAATTCTGGTTGTTCAGGCGAGTTGGTTAACTTCAGGTGATGCACTATTTTGTGGACAACAGTTTCATGATAAATCTGCGAACGTTTCCTTGAGAAAGCCTTACTGCACGAGGAACAACCATAACATGATATCCCAGTATTCAGAGAGGGATTGTTTTCCTCTTCACAGGCATGATAAAGAATCGTATGTTTTATGACGCTGATCTTTCTTGTAAAGCGTTCATTACAGAGCATACACATGAATTTTTTTTCAGAACACTTGTTAATGCGCACATGCTTTTTCAAGGCCCAACTACTACAAAAAATTTTATGGCACTTAAAACATTTAAAGTGTGCCGCCTTACGAGAATGCCTTTTCATGTGCTGATCAAAACTAGACTTTGCTGTGTAGTACTTGTTGCAAATGGTGCAATACTGGCGCTCTCCTGTGTGCTTCTGCATATGGTCTTCCAAAAGCTGTTTCTGGCTAAACTGCTTATCACATTCTGGACAGGGGAAAGGTTTAACCTGGTCGTGAATTAAACAATGTCTTGCAAGGTTAGGACTTGATATAAATCGCTTACCACACACACTTTGCATTCATATGGTTTCTCCCCAGTATGAACCCTCATGTGACATGTAAACTTGGTCTTATGTTGGAAACTTTTTCCACAGACAGCGCACGTGTACGTCTTCCTCAAAGCAAGCTTGTCCTTATGAGAAATCACATGACTGATTTCATGTTTATAAAGTGATTCGTTGTTGTTGAACATCTTTCCACAATTTTACAGCACATGCCATTATCATGATGATCTAGGTGAGAATTAAGGTGGCTTCTCTGTTGAAATCTTCTGTACAAATTGTACAGGTAAATAAATTTTCGCCAGTATGGAGACGCATGTGGTTTCGTCAAAGAGCCCTTTTCTGTAAATCTTTTGTCACAAAGATCACATTTAAAGGGTTTCTGTCCAGAATGAGTGATCTCGTGTCTTTTAACATTACATAATAGACTAAAAGCTTTCCCACACACTTGGCAACTAAATGATTTTTCCCCAGTATGTCTGCGCATGTGCTTTTCATAAGTTCCCTTAGTTTTACTTACTGCATCACAAAGCTTACACGGATGTTTGTTTGTTTTGTCAGTCTCCATTATTGTTGACATTATAATCTGATTTTGCAAAGGAATATCAAGGAATATCATAAATCAAATATACCAAGACAAGGAAAAACTTCTTCATATCTTCATCGGATGAAATAACCGATTGTAGGAGTCTGCACAGGACACATCTTCTTAACTTGAGAATTCTGTAGAAAATAATTCCAAATATAATAGTTACATATGTACTACTGGAAAGTAAATAATACACTAAAGTTCAACTGCAGTTTATAGTTAAAAGGTAAAGTACTTATCCATATTAAAACAGAGATTGGAGACCTCAGTTTTCTTAATGTAACTTCCTCTTGCAAAGGTATAGACTTTACTTATCATTCTACTTTGAAGTGGATAGAAATTTTAAGTCATCTCATCTTCATTCATGAAGGTTGTCTTAACGCATAATGCTTCTGTATACTACTGCTATATTATTGAAAGCATGCATTAAGTTCAATAGTCAAAACTGAAGAAAAATAAGAAAAAGCCCAAATTTTGTAAGGTGGAAAACTCCTCAAAACCCAGTACTGCTATCAGTTTTATATTTGTAAAGAAACACATGGCCCCAAAACATAGCCAAAACTGCTTCCTTTAAAATATCTTGAATGAATGAAAGTATGAAATTTGGGCAACAAGGCCTAGTACTAGGGCAAAGCAAGGGATGCCATTTAGTGCTGTCATGGCAAAGAAGATAAGAACTTTTATTAATAACATTACCCATGTTGTTACTCATGCAGGCATGTACAACCTAACGCATAAACATCATGCACGTCATTCACACACAATCGTTAATATAAAAAATAACTGATAATAAATTATCTAAATGTCGGCAGATAGAATTTTGAAATTTGTGGTAGCGCTCTATTGTTTGGCTAGGGGATACAGTAGACCCCTCGGGTCTACTGCGTAATAGACCCCTACGAATAGCCGCGAATACTTAGAACCACCTCTAAAAACACTTATAACTGTCTATCTGGAAAGTCCAAATACCAAATGTAAGCCTTAAATAACACCCTACTTCAAATATACCTTAAATTACTATCCTATTACTGAATTAATCTTTGAGATCAAATTATTAACAATTTCAGTTATCTTAAATATTTTACCATTGAAAATATATACTACATACAGCCAATAACAGAGAGAGAGAGAGAGAGAGAGAGAGAGAGAGAGAGAGAGAGAGAGAGAGAGAGAGAGAGAGAGAGACATTGAATCGGCATATATTTGACCATCAAGAGTGAAATCATGAATTATTTCTGAGACATAGTGAATAATAATGAAAGAGAGAGAGAGTGTATACAGTGGGGCCCCCTGTATTCGGGGGATGCATACCAGACCCAGCGCGAATAGTTAGAACCATATAAAATTGCTTTAAACCTCTTATTTTGTTAGTTAAAACTCAAGAAAAACTCACTAAAAATTTTAATACCTAGTTTTTTTAATAGTTTTATCACAACAAGTGCATTTTATGATGAAATTGATTTAAAAAAATGGAATTTGTGGATATTTTTCATAGAAAAATACCACGAATAGGCGAACTTTCCACGAATAATGCAGGGAAAATGATCCAGAGAGAAATCTGCGAATGCGATTTGAAAATTAGTATGCACTGTAAATTAGTTTATCAAAAAATGTAGTACAGTACCCTTAAAGATATATACGTTATATATGTTAGAAGGGAAGTCCCTTCTCCCTCTGAACCCCGACCTAGTACGTATTCCATTCAGATGTGTTCAATCTAGGTTGGGGAGCTCTCCTTGGGGACAAAGAAGTCTCCGGGATATGGAATACTCGACACAGAGAGTGGCACATCAATTTTGCAGAATTGACTGCTATCCACTGGGGCTGTTGGAGTTTGCGGACCTGGTCCACAACAAAGTACAGTAGCTGTCCACTCGGACGATACAACAACTCTCTCTTACATCAAGAGATCAGAACCACACCAGAATCCTAAAAAGGTTCATAAAGGGGCAATTCAACGTCCTAGCGGACAAATTAAGCAGCAAGAAGCAGGTTCTTTCCAGAGTGGATGGTGAACGTATTGGTAAGCCTTAATTTGTGGAAACTATGGGGCAGACTAATTCTAGATTCTATGTATTACAACACCAAAGAACCACCTTCTCCCGTTTTACTGCTCGCCAAGCCCCGGACGCACAAGTGTGGGCGACAGACGCAATGCTCACAGATTGGTCATACAAAAACCTGCATGCCTTTCCACCATTCAAGATGGTGAGAGAGGTCATAAACAAGTTCAGGTCTCACCGGAACATTTCCACGACACTCATTGCCCCATTCTGGCTGAGCAGGAATGGTTTCCGGATCAGATCCTTTGATACGGGGAAACCTAAAAATATACTACTACTTTGTCCTGATACCTGGATGTACGTAGTTCTCAAATGGCTGTCCGAACCACAATTTGAGCTGTTGAATGTGGCTTCCTTGAGAGACTTAACAAAGAAAACGTACTTATGGTAGCCTTACCCACTGCGAAGGAGGTGAGTGAACTCCACACGATGGATAAAAGAGTCAGTTTTGCCCAAGGTAATGCTGTATGCACATTAACCTTGGGATTTTTGGTGAAGAACGAGAAGCCGTCCAAGCTGTGCCCTCGTTCTTTTCATCATTAAAAGCCTTACAGACTTGGTTGTTCCAGAAGACTAAGAAAGGTCTCTTTGTCCAGTCAGAGCACTGAAATTTTATCTGAAATGGATGGAGAAGATTCGGGCCCCTCCGATCACCTGTGGTGCTCTGTGAGGAACCTGTCGTGCCCAATATTTAAGAATGCCCTGGCATTCTTCTTGAGAAATCTGGTTGTGGAGGCTCATTTTCAGTTTGAAGAGTCAGATTTTAATTCACTTAAAGTGAAAGCTCATGAAGTAAGAGCAGTGGAAATGTTGCTTTATTTTAAGCATAACCTCTCTTTGGATTCCGTTATCCAAGCGACATATTGGAAATGCAGATCATTGTTCGTTTCTCATTACCTGCATGAAATCGAAACGGTTTACGACAACTGCAATAGCCTGGGTCCGTATTTAGGTGTTGGCTAGGTGGTAGGTGAGGGTGTATAGGAAGTCATCTCTTCCTAGTCTGTTCTCTTCGCCTTGAAAAAGGCCATTAGGTCATAAGGGAAGCCTGTACCAGAAATACCCTTCAGTCCTTTTTGATAGTTGGGTATGGTTTTTAATATATTTTGGCAATGACATATTTTTACTCTGGTTTCAATGTGTTTGTTTTGGTACTGCACCCTCGGCAGGGGCATATTTGTGTAGACCTTCCTATCCATGGACTATTCCCTTAGCTGCATGTATCCACTAAGTAGAGGACGATTCTAAGAGTTAAGATGAGCATCATCCAGAAGCAGTAATCATCTGTAACAGCTCTCTTAACAGGTAAGGAACCAACAAGCAATGTAAATGCTAGCACTATCTATATCTTTCCATTATTTTTATATGAATTGTAATCTACTATCCATGGATCCCACCTCCTACAATGTGGGATTCGGCTTTGTAACTACTTGGTAAGTTGCATACATAAAAATGACATTCTTATAATAAAATAAGATTTTATGTATAATTACCGAGTAGTTACATGATCAGAGCCCTCACTCCTCCCCTCTCATGGATAGGAGGGCATAAACAACTGATTTTCATGCTGAGTGTTCCACTCTCCCCCAGTAGTGGGTGGGGGGGTTACAGCCAACCCCCATATTTGTGTTCTTGAGATTTGCAGACTCACCTAATTAGTTTATTTTGATGTTATTTTCATGATTATGTAAATTTTTATGATACAAAAAAGATTTAATAATCTTCACATGTTAATACTGATTAATAATGTATCAGTAAGTTTAATAAGATTAAATGCTATAATAAAAATTATTCTTTCTATCTCTCTCTCTTACAGAGATGTATGTTTTTTGTATGATTTACTAATTTTCAAATATTAATATTAATGTAAACAGCAATAATATAATTCATTAAAGAAAATAATACTAGTAAAATGTACGTATTGTGAATAAGTAGTAAGATTTTAGTTTATAAATTAAAAATTATCTAAGAATGAAGGAATTGCCATTCTACCCCACATCTTTCTTTTTAGATCCAGGTACTAAGCTGAGGTCCAGAGCTGTCAAATATGTCAAGTAATGTGACAGGAGTGGGAACGAGTTACAATAATTTCTCTCTATTTCTCTTTTGCTGAGATGAGAGAATTTTCACGGTAATATGTATATGTTTATTAATATTTTCAAATAATAATATTAATATAAACTGTAATTACAAAACTCATGTGTGTTCGTATCACAGAAATACAGTAATCTTTCCATTTCACTCTTATTTAAAAACTAGGATAACTCTCTCTTACCCTATTATATAGAGCCCACCCTCCTCCCCACATGAAGACTATCTTATTATATGGAGGGCAAAACAAAATTGAGGTATTTTCATGTAGTTGTTTCTCTTCCAACCAGGTAGTGGGAGGAGTCTGTTCACCTATTGGGCACAGGAAGAAGTTTTTAACCATGAATTCTTGGGAATTCAAGCTGCTGTCGAGTAGTGTCGAGTAGAAACTACAGCTGTATAATGATGTACTGGGTAAGTATACTAATAAAGGGATTTTGACGAAGGAAAAATCTATTTCTGGGCAAGGGCCCGTGTCGCCCAGTGAAATGTCCTTTTAGCACACATTTCTAAGGTAAATATCACTAACATTACCAGAGAAAAAACTAAAATGGAATGTCAGAGTATTTTGACTCGCTCACCTTATATAAAAAGGTGTTGGTATGGTTTCAGGGGCGAGTGAAACCACTACCACGGGTCTCTTACCATTTAGAATCTATCCTTCTACAAAATCCCCCTACTAGAGAGGGCCGATACACGGCCTACACCAGCAACTACTACTATTATACGCTCACGGACGTCATCGCGAGCGCCTCTAGCAGTCATCCTTGGAGTTAGGCGTCAAGCTTGGCCCAAGGGTGGGTGTAAGAAGGGTGGGATTTCACTGGGCGACACGGGCCCTTGCCCAGAATAGATTTTTTCCTTCGTCAAAATGATATGTTATAATACAATAAGTTTCATTCATACTTACCTGGCAGATATATACTTAGCTAGGACTCCGTCGTCCCCGACAGAAATTCAAATTTCGCGCCACTCGCTACCGGTAGGTCAGGTGATCTACCTGCCTGCCCTGGGCGGCAGGACTAGGAACCATTCCCGTTTTCTATCATATTTTCTCTCTTCACCTGTCTCCTGCGGGGAGGCTGAGGGCATTAATCTATATATCTGACCCAGGTAAGTATGTATGAAACTTTATTGTATTATAACAAAGGGATTTTGACGTAAGGAAAAATCTATTTCTGGGCGATTGGCTCGTGTCGCCAGCGAAATATCCTTTAATCTATTATTTCTAGGGTAAATGTACTAACACATACCAGAGAATAAATAAAATAAAGAAAAAGGTCAGTATAAACTGACTCGCTCACCCTCCAGAGGGTGTCGGTATGAACACTAGGCGAGTGAGACCACTACCACGAGCCAAATGCCAATAGAAATCTCCCACTACAAAAACCCTCCAAGAGGGGAGCCGACCCACAGAGTGAGAGCTCGTACTACTACTACTCCATCCCATGCTGCCGACTGCTGCGCCTCTGGTGGCCATCCTGAAGTTAGCAGACAATCTTGGGCGAAGGGGATGGGTATGGGTGGGATTTCGCTGGCGACACGAGCCAATCGCCCAGAAATAGATTTTTCCTTACCTTACGTCAAAAAATCCCTTTTCTGGGCTCAGCTCGTGTCGCTGCGCGAAATCGTACCAGAGAAATAGCACAAGATTGTAAACAAAAGTAATAAAATAAATCAGAATAGGTCTCAAATAAAAGATAAAATAAATATAAAGGGAATATAATTGCTAAAAAGATACATATACACAGTGATATAAAATTAGAAATATGCTTAAATTACGCTTAATTCTAATCATGTTTCTTAACATAAGGTAATTACATATATACAGGTATAAAATGGCTTACATGTATCAAATGATATCTGTGTAAAGGCATGTATCAAAAATATAATAGCAATTAATATAATCGGATAAACAAAACAATCAACAATGATAATATATAAAGGAATGTATATGACTTAATATACAAAACCCGTAACCATTATAATACGATGTATCCCCTAGCATAAAAATAAGGGGGTAACATCCATGAGATCAATGTTTATAATCATCTGTGAGTGTCCCTAGCAAAACAATAAGGGGCATCCACTACACCATCATAAAAGCAGCTAAGACACAAGGTGAATGCAAACGAACAAGGCAGGAATAGACGAACTGTTGGGTGAGGCAGGTAGAAAGGAGGACTGAATCTTCTACTACAAATTAGCTAGAGTCAGGGGAAACTATGTTACCCGCTGCTACTGCTGGAAATTTCAGAGCTTCCAAGGACTTAAGGTAGTGACGTTTGAACACTGTCGGCGATTTCCATCCGGTATACTTTTTCAACTCATCGAAGTTCATATGTTGAAAATAATTAATTGAGGTGGCTACTGCCCTGACGTCATGTGCTTTCGGAAAAGAGTCAGGATTGGCTTGCTTAATAAAGTACAGGATTTTGTTGCCTGATGCATTTAATGGATAAAGTTCCACCTTTTTCCCTCTTAAAGAAAAGGGGGACCGGATACCCCCGGATGAGGATGAGAGGATCCCTTGGTCCTGGACAGAAATTGGGCTCTTAAGGTGAAACTGGGCAAAGGGATACATCTTGTGGAAGGGGTAGTACCTTCCAAGGTTCCCACCTCATCAAAGGATCTTCATTCTTTGCTAAAAAGCTACGTTCCGGAGAAAGTAGGACTTCCCCTGTGGGAAGGAATTGAATATGATCCGATCCCTGGATAAAGCCGACAGTTCTGAAATTCTTGCTCCTGAAGCTAAGCTTAATAAAATAGTGTTTTTCTTAAGAGCATTATAAACGAGCATGTGTCATTATCGGTTTCCGAAGCAGTTTTAGAACATCGTTTAAGAACCATGAAACTGACGTAGGCCTTACAGAAGGCCTAAGTCTAGCACATGCCTTAGGAATAGACGAGAAGTAGGAATCCGTCAAGTCTATGTTGAATCCAAATTGAAATATCTTTTTCAAAGCTGACTTGTTTGTCGTAATCGTGCTAGCTGCTAAACCTTTTTCAAATAAGGATCTGAAAAAGGATATAGCTGAATTAACTGTCATGATTCTAATATCTGATTCTCTCAGGAAGATTGCTAAACTTTTTGACAGCAGCATCATACTGTCTCAAAGTTGAATCCCTTTTATCGGATTCTAAGAAGAGAATATTCTGAGGGTCAATATTCGCATCTCTTTTGCCGCAAACTCATGAAGTCCATAAAGTTAGTTTGGGTTTTGAGAATCCCTGAGGAAGCGAACACAGTCTTCGTTTTGTAGACTGGGAGAGCCTGGGACTGGGGATCCGAAGAGGACGAAGGCAGCTCCAAAATTAGAGGATACCAGTTGCTCTTCGGCCAGTCTGGGGCTACTAGAGCCACTTGACCCTTGAATGTCCTGAGTTTGTTTAATACTTTCATGAGAAGATTCACTGGAGGGAAGACATAAATCTTCTTCCAGTTGTTCCAGTCTAGAGCCAGGGCGTCCGTGGCATAGGCCAGAGGGTCCAGGTTGGGGGCTACATAACACGGTAGTTTGTGGTTCGCTTGAGATGCGAAGAGATCCACCTGTAGCCCTGGAACTCTTTGAAGGATCCATTGGAACAAACTGTTGTCCAGTGACCATTCCGACTCTAGGGGTACTGATCGGGATAGGGCGTCTGCTATGACGTTTCTCACTCCAGCTATGTGAGTGGAGGAAAAGATGCCAACTGAAACTTGTCTGCCAGGGAGAAGATGGCTATCATGACATGATTTAGATGACGTGAACTTGGAGCCTCCTCTGTTTATACATGTACTACCACTGCGCTGTCCAGGACTAGCTTATGTGAGTACTTTGGTGGGCGCAACCTTTTTAGAGTCTAGAACATGCCATTGCCTCCAGTACGTTTATATGGAACTGACGGAACAGAGGTGACCAAGTCCCTTGAACCTTTTTGACCTGGGAATACCCTCCCCAGCCGCTTAAGGACGCGTCGTGTGGATGGTGATCCCTGGTGGAGGGAACTGCACGGGGTACTGACACTGACAAATTCTTGAATTTCGCCACGGCCGAAGTAGATTCTTTAGAATCAGAGGAACTGATAGTTTGTCCACTGGACCTGACATTTGCTCGCGAGCGCCAGATTCTGGTAGGTCTCTCAGTTGGATTTCATTAAGACGTTCGTCACTGATGCAAACTGGAGAGAACCCAGGATCCTTTCCTGAGCTCTCCTTGACACTAGTTTGTGACTTAGAAATTGCTTGACTGACTTCGCTATTTCTTTCCTTTTGGTTGATGGAATCGACAGAGTGTGGGAGGATAGATTCCATTGAATGCCCAGCCACTGAAAGTTTGACTCTGGAGTGAGTCTTGATTTGGTCCTGTTTATCTTGAAGCCTAGTATTCCAGGAACTGAATTACTTTCAGTGTAGCTCTGTTGCATTCCTCGACTGTTGGGGCCCAGATCAACCAATCGTCGAGATACGCTACTACCATAATCCCTTGTGACCTGAGTTGTTGCACTACCACTTCCGCTAGCTTCGTGAACACTCTGGGTGCCACGTTGAGTCCGAAGGGAACTACCTTGAAGGAGAATGTCTGGTCTCCTATCTTGAAACCCAGATACGGACGTAAGTCTTGCAATGGGATATGATAGTAGGCGTCTGTAAGATCGATAGAGGTGGTGACGGCCCACGGGGAAGTAAGGTCCGCACCTGTGAGATCGTGAGCATCTTGAACTTGTCGCAGCGGATGGCTAAGTTTAAGCGGGACAAGTCTAAGATTACCCTTCTTTTTTGTGAGCCTTTCTTTGGCACGCTGAACAAGCGACCTTGAAATTTTAATCTCTTGACTCTCGCTATAGCTCCTTTCTGAAGGAGGTCCTCCGCGTACTCTGTCAATTCTTTGGAAGGAAGTTCTTGGACGGGAAAGGTCTGGCTGGAGGTGGGTTCGTCAACCAGCTCCAACCCAGACCCTTTTGACACTATGCTCTGAGCCCATTCGCTGAAGTTCCACCGGTGGCGAAAGTGAAACAGCCTCCTCCTACCTGAAGTTCTTCATTGGTTCTGGGTAACCGCCTCGGCCTCTCTAAGTGCTTTCCCTATTAAAGGGGCCTCCCGATCCCTCTCCCACGAAAGGAACGCTTACCTCTGCCTCCCTTACCCGAGCGGTCATACTTCTGTGAAGCTTGACTCTCGAAGGCTTGATTGTAAGCTGGAGAGATGGCGTAAGAGGTGGAGGGCTGAGGCTGAGGGGATATCACATAAATTGGCTGTGATTGACCTTTAGAAGTGGAAGGTTGGGCTGCCTGCACTAATGGCACCGCTGGAACTTGCTGAGGAAAGCGTGGTGCTTTTTCTGGTAAGGTTGGAAACGCCTGGGTTTCCTCTGACCCTTACCTTTAGCTGTCAGGTCTTGCCTCCTCTTAGCCGTAAGGCCCACCCCAACGGTCCTTAAGGCTCTGGTTCAACTCGTAGCCTCTGACTGGACTTCCTTTACCATAGCTTCTGGGAAGAGATCTGCTCCCCATATGTTAGACGAGAGTAACCTATTCGGCTCATGCCGAATGGTTGCCTCTTGTAGGACATGCTTCCTACAATTCGTTCTAGCAGTGGCAAACTCAAACATATCTGACTGTACCGTTTTGAGTCAGGGCTTTGGTCATGAGCTTAAAAATCGGTTCTGATCCATAGGCCATGGTTGCTACCTCGGTCATAGCCATAGAGTTAATTGATCTGGCTAGTCGCGATTTCGCGTCAAATTCAGCCTGAATAAGGCTATCTGGGAGCCTGGGTAGCTTTTCACCAAACTGCTCCATAGCACAGTCCGGTTTGAGTTTTGCCAGCTGAGAATGTGTTCGGCAAGTCTTCCCTACAATTCTCCAACTGAGGGGAGTAACGGAGATGTGGGATCTGCTTCCTTCAACTGAGGTATGGGTTCCCCCTTCTGGGCCGCTGGATGGTCGAGCCTCGCGATCTTGGTCAGGAACGGGAGCGGGGTCCTCTCATCCATTGTGAAAATGGTAAAGGGACTCTTAAAAGGTTGTATCTTGGTATTAGAACAATCCATGTCCTCTAAACACCTGAGCCATTCTCTCTGAGCCTGGTCTCGTGAATAGAGGACTGTCTCCTTTGGTACCCTATCGTCCGAACCAGGCCGAAGGTGTGAGCCTTGCGTAGCCTATGAACGGAGGCTGGAGGTCTTCCGGGTAGAACTCGAAGTCCTCTATTCTTCGAGTCCCAAATTCCGGTATAGAGATGAGACCGTCCTGGAAGGGGGCGTATGACGCTACTCTCCATGGGTTGTTCATAGAGAACGGAGGTAGTGAGTCATACGAGGAAGCTGAGTTCCACTTGTGTTGGAAAGTGGAGGAGAGGCTAGAGGAGCTTCTCTCAACACCCGGCTTATAAGGAGTCTTGGGAAGTAATCCTATCCGACAAACGAGAGAACATTTGTTCCATGCTACTCTTTAGGGACCCAACCAGGTCGCCCACCTGTTGCAACAGGCCAGCATTGGAGTCCAAAGCCGGAGCTGCTGCGGAGGTGGAGGGGAGGCTCTGAATCGGAACCAAGGGTAGCGGAACTGGGGTGACTCTGACGGAGTGCGAGATCTCTCTCTGGGAGGATTTACTCCTCGAGGACTTAGAAGTCCGGAGCTAGAAGCTTTAGACCTGTCTGCTCCGGGATTCGCAGCCGGAGACTTACGGGAGGAGGATGAAGCCGAGGTCGTCTTCTAGACGACGATGACGTCTTAGTCAAGGTCATCACTTTACCCTTGACCTTAGGTCTAACCGAAGCGTCAGGAGGAGAGTATAATTCATCACCCGTAAAGCTTGGAAGGATGGAGAGGTTGCAGGAGAGAAGAAACAGTTACGCCCAAGGGTGACCCTTGGGTGTCCACCTTACCTACCTCGACCACAGGTCGTCTACACCTACCATAGGTTCAACATTAATATCTAGAGTCGCGACGTCGTGGAGATATCCTTGGTCTGATCAGTTAATGAGGCAGCCAGCTGTTGTTGGATGAAGGCGATAGTCGGGGCCGCCTCTACCGGGTCGACGTATCCTGTCGCCTTGCCTCCTGGGAAGATTAATACCGCCAACCGTTTCTCCAGGATGTAGGGCATACCCTTGGCGGCGTTCTTCCCAAAAACCGCCGACCCAGGCCCGCAGGGTAGCCAGTGCGGTATCCCTTACTGCCGGCGCCTGGAAGAGAGGGCGTAAAATAAATTAGATTTAAGAATCACTTAAAACTAAAACTTAAAGTATAACTTAAACTAGATGCCTTAAGTTAAAGTGAATGTTTGAAAACTTAAGCACTAAAATAGAAGCGGAGCAGCTACTGGAGATGGAATACTTACCCCTTCAAAAGCTGGCTCACCAGATCGTAACATATGGTACACGTCTCATGGTACCAGACCTGGATGTCCCCGTGCGGAGTCGCGCATGGAGCATGGGACCGGCAAACTTCGTGTCCACATGGGCCTCCTGAAGTGTGGCGGCGCATCCCGGATGCTCACAGTTGGTGGCCTGTAAGTGGGAAGACACATGAGTATCTTAAAGAGTATCACTTACAGACTAAAGGACAGAAGAACTCCGTTGCATGCCGGAGCTCGGAAAAAATTTGGGCATAACCCTCCCTGCATCGCCTGAATAGGCTATAATCCCGGAGAGATCCGGTAAGACATGTAAGGGTAAGGGAGGGGGGGATGGTTAAGGTATCTTAAGATAAACTTATAGTTAATCTAAAACACTTAAAACCTAAACACAAACGAACCGGACCAAGTCCAGTGCGTAGCGGAGTGTAGTAACTCAGCAATACGGTAAGGTTAGCAGTGACCCACTGTATCCGGTTCCACTCTACTGGGTGGGCTAACATCTTTCCGCTGGATACCAGGACTCCGGTCAGGAAGGAGCCCTAGTAAGGTGGGAAAGGGCGAGAAGACATACAGGCTCGAGCTAGCACGGAGCGACAAGGTAGCAACGGAGGGGGGGAAAGGCCAGTACCCCCCACTACGTACCACCCGGCCGACCGAGAAGCCGGAGAGGTCGAGACCAGTATGCGGGTCTGTACCCAGGACTCCCTAAGGCCCCTCACGACCAGCCTGAGGGGAGAGAGGGAGGCCAGGCTGAGGGTATGAGGAATGCGGCGAGGCATGGGCAGACCGACCCACCCCCGCCCGACTCTATGGGAGAGCGGGAGGGGGGGGGAAGGGTGACTGGGCAGGCGTCTGGCTGTCTCGTGATCACGTAGTGACCACGAGGCGGTAAGACCAAAATAAGACAACTAAGCCTAGGACAAACCAACTGATCAGAGAGATGCTATCGGGAAGCAACTGAACTGAAAAGCGGTAGCATATAGGCCCACTGGGCCAAAACCAACTGATCAGAGAGATGCTATAGGGAAGCAACCGAAACTGATGAGCGGTAGTATAGGCTCAATGAGCCAGGACCTAGGCTAAGCCAGACGCCTAACTAACCTAACTATAACAAATACATAGTATAAATAAATAAAAATGAAAGAAGAAAGCAATATAGCAGGAGAAAAAATCCAGGAGTGCACGACTAACCCGAAGGCAAAGTCTACACTCAAAGTAGTCAGAGGCCGATACTAAGAGCCGGGACTAGGGTCTGGATAGAAGAAGCCTACATAAGGTAAAAGACATGCATGCATGACAAACCTGAGTAGACAGTACCCTAAGTAAAGCGGATAATAATATAGAGCGTACATAAATAAGGGGATGTTCTAGGTATGGGAGACCAAGAACGAACCCACCACGAGGCAGAACCATGCTGCCATGCTTCCGACCCCGAGTTCGTATTTATACCTAAAAAACGGCAAATACTGTCCCAGGGCCGGAAAAAACCAACTAACCATAAATACTGAGTACTTAACTTAGCTGCTGCGATAGCTGCACGCTCCATTATAGATAAATCCAATGAAAGGGCACAAAAAAAACACAGAGAGAAAAATATCACGTGTTGACTCGTGTGCGCTAACTGAAAAGGATGGCCACCAGAGGCGCAGCAGTCGGCAGCATGGGATGGAGTAGTAGTAGTACGAGCTGCTCACTCTGTGGGTCGGCTCCCCTCTTGGAGGGTTTTTGTAGTGGGAGATTTCTATTGGCATTTGGCTCGTGGTAGTGGTCCTCACTCGCCTAGTGTTCATACCGACACCCTCCTGGAGGGTGAGCGAGTCAGTTATATGACCTTTTTCTTTATTTGAATTTATTCTCTGGTATGTGTTAGTACATTTACCCTAGAAATAATAGATTAAAGGATATTTCGCGCAGCGACACGAGCTGAGCCCAGAAATATCATTTCATACAATGAACTTACCTGTCAGATATATACTTAGCTGATTGGCACCCTTTGGTGGAGGGTAAGAGACCAGCTAATATGGAATAGACAGGTAAACAACATGTTGTAGGTATAAAGAAAAACCTTGGTTCCTACCTGATAGGTGGTAGACTTCGTGGCTGTAGCCCGGTAGTCTGCATCACCTCAAGACTTTAGCGAGATATGTGATCTATGGCTAAGAGTTCTTGTGGGTCTGCCGATGGGTATATGAACCGCTTACTCGGTAGAGCCTGAAAGGACTTTGTCAATGGGTACTGGACCACTTCTATGACAACACACCTTATGAAGGAGCACAACCAATCCCGACCACCTGATCCTAACCACCATGTTAGTATATAGAATTGTTCTGAGTTATCCCAAACTCATTACAAACAACCCATAACTCGAAACTAAAATGCATTCATACAAAAATTCTCAAAAAAAATTTTAATACTCCTCTAAAAGATATCACAAGAGTTCCTTACTGAACAACAGTGACTGGCCGCCAGTGCAGCACCGAGCCCTCTTTGTCAGCAGACTACCGGGTAAGATGTATAAAACTTTATTGTATTATAAACAATATCATTTTCATACAATGAACTTACCTGTCAGATATATACTTAGCTGATTGGCACCCTTTGGTGGAGGGTAAGAGACAGCTAATATGGAATAGACAGGGTAAACAACATATGTTGTAGGTATAAAAGAAAAACCTTGGTTCCTACCTGATAGGTGGTAGACTTCGTGGCTGTAGCCCGGTAGTCTGCATCACCTCAAGACTTTAGCGAGATATGTGATCTATGGCTAAGAGTTCTTGTGGGTCTGCCGATGGGTATATGAACCGCTTACTCGGTAGAGCCTGAAAGGACTTTGTCAATGGGTACTGGACCACTTCTATGACAACACACTTATGAAGGAGCACAACCAATCCCGACCACCTGATCCTAACCACCATGTTAGTATATAGAATTGTTCTGAGTTATCCCCGAACTCATTACAAACAACCCCATAACTCGAAACTAAAACGCATTCATACAAAAATTCTCAAAAAAAATTTTTTTTTTTTCAATACTCCTCTAAAAGATATCACAAGAGTTCCTTACTGAACAACAGTGACTGGCCGCCAGTGCAGCACCAAGCCCTCTTTGTCAGACAGAAATCTAGAACATATCTAGTAGAAGGTATGTACAAAGTAAGGATTGGTGTTTGCTCCCGTACCCAGTATCGTATCCGCCGATACGAAAGGCCCAGAGAAAAACATTTCTCGTAGGTCACGCGAACGTCTTTAAGATAGTGAGATGCAAATACCGAATTGCACCTCCAATATGTCGTATCAATGATTTTCTTTAGCGACATATTCTTCTGAAAAGAGAGAGACGTCGCCACTGCTCTAACTTCATGAGCTTTTACTCTTAAAAGCGGAAAAGAGTCGTCAGGACAGAACTTGTGAGCATCTGTAATGACGCTCCTTATGAAGAAAGCTAATGCGTTCTTAGACATGATTCTTGTGGGGTCCTTAATCGAACACCAAAGACTGTCTAGAGCCTCCCATTTGTTTTTCTTCCTTTGTAAGTAGAACTTCAAGGCTCTTACAGGGCAAAGAGACCTTTCTGTTTCTCTACCTACTAGACTCGATAAGCCTTTAATCTCGAATCTCTTGGGCCAGGGATTTGAGGGGTTTTCATTTTTCGCTAGAAAAAGTGTTCTAACGAGCAGAAGCCGAGTCTCTGTTAAAGCCGACTTCATCTTCAAGGGCGTGAAGTTCACCAACTCTTTTGGCTGTCGCCAAAGATAGGAGAAACAAGCATTTCCTCGTTACATCCCTAAACGAAGCTAAATGAGGAGGCTCGAATCTGTCAGACGAAAGGAACTTGAGAACTACATCCAGGTTCCAGCTGGGAGGAGTTAGTTCCTTAGATTTTGTCGTTTCAAAACGAATCTAATCAAGTTCGTTGCAGATCTTTATTATCAGCAATCTCTAGGCCTCTGTTTCTGAAGACTGCCGAAAGCATGCTCCTGTATCCTTTGATAGTCGATACAGATAAGTGAGAGACCTCTCTCAGGAACAAAAGGAAATCAGCGATTTCGGTTTATAGAGGTACTGGAGGACACTTCTTAGACTTACACCACCTTCTAAAAAAAAACCTCCCACTTAGACTGATAGACTCGTCTAGTGGAAGCTCTGCGGGCTCTAGCGATAGCGCTTGCAGCTTCGCGAGAAAAACCCCTCGCTCTGACAAGTCTTTCGATAGTCGAAAGGCAGTCAGCGCGAGAGCGGGGAGGTTTTGATGAAACCTCTCGAAGTGTGGCTGTCTGAGAAGATCCATCCTTCTTGGAAGGGATCTTGGGAAGTCTACTGTCCACTCCAGCACCTCTGCAAACCAATCTTGTGCTGGCCATCCTTGTCCCGTTGGACACTACAAAACTTTCTCAACACTTGCCCCAGGATTTGAAATTTTGAGGGAAAAGCGTACACGTCTACATGAGACCAGTCTAGCAGGAAGGCGTCGACCACGAGAGCTCTGGGTCTTCCACCACTGAGCAAAAGACTTCCAGCCTTTTGGAAAGGAATGTGGCGAACAGATCTACGTGAGGAGTGCCCCAAAGATCCCAAAGACTCTGACACACCTCTGAATGAAGGGTCCATTCTGTGTGAAGGACCTGGCTTCTCCTGCTCAGATCTGTCCGCCCTGACGTTTCTCGTAACCTGAACAAATCTTGTCAGGAGGGAGATGTTCCCTCTGGGAGGTCCAAAGTAGCAGATCTCTTGCTATTTCGTATAGGAACAAGGAGTGTGTTCCTCCTTGCTTCCAAATGTAGGACAGGGCGGTAGTGTTGTCCACATTCACTTGGACCACACTGTTTGCCACAAAAGGTTCGAAGAACTTTAGAGCCAAGTGAACTGCTAGAAGTTCTTTGCAATTTATGTGCCAGGACACCTGTGCTGCCTTCCAGGTGCCTGACACTTCTCTCGGTCCTAGTGTTGCTCCCCAACCCTTCTCCGATGCGTCTGAACATAACACTCGGGCTTGGGTTCGGAACTTCCAGAGAGAAATTCCTTGTTCTCTTTTAGAGGGGACAACCACCATTGCAGGTGTGGTTTCATCTCCATTGGAAGGAGAAAACTGTCGGAGAGAAGTCCCGTCTTCCAATTCCATGATCTCCTTAGGAAAAACTGAAGAGGACGAAGATGCAGTCTTCCTAGAGGAAAGAACTGTTCGAGCGAGGAAAGGGTCCCTAGAAGGCTTAACCATTCCCTCGCCGAAGTTCGTTCTTTCCCTAAGAAGAGAGAGACTTTCTCCCCAAGCCTCTCACGATTCTCTCTTGCGAAGGAAATACTCGAAAACCCCGAGAATCCATCTGAATCCCCAGATAGACCAAGTTCTGTCTGGGGGAATCAGTTTGTGACTTCTCGAGGTTCACGAGTAGTCCCAACGCCTTCATCAGGTCTAGGGTCAAAGAAAGGTCCTCCAAACAATGTCTCTCTGTTCTGGCCCTGATGAGCCAATCGTCCAGATATAGAGAGATGTTGACGCCTTTGAGGTGAAGAACCTCGCCACATTCTTCATCAGGTTTGTGAATACCTGAGGAGCTGTGGACAGGCCGAAACACAAGGCCCTGAACTGAAAGATCCTTCCCCCCACCCCCCGTCATGAAACGGAGGTACTTCTTCGAAGAAGGGTGAATCGGGACATGAAAATAAGCGTCCTGGAGATCCAGCGACACCATCCAATCTCCTTGACGTAAAGCCGCAAGGACTGAGGCCGAAGTCTCCATAGAGAACTTCTCCTTTAGAACGAACTTGTTCAGAGCGCTGACATCTAGTACTGGTCTCCAGCCCCGGGCCTAGGCTTTCGCAACCAGAAAAGCCGATTGTAAAACCCCGGAGAGTTTTGCTCCAGAACTAATTCTATAGCTCGTTTGTCCACATTTGATTCACCATCAGACGAAGAGTATCCCTCAGTACAGGCCCCCGTATCTGGCTAACAGTTTCTGCGGAATAGTCGTAAGGGGAGGACTGTCCTGGAAGGGGATAAGATATCCCTTCCTGATTATGGACATCGAAGAGTCGTCCGAGTTTATGAATGTCCAGGCGTCTGCAAATTCGAGAAGCCTGGCACCCACTGGTGTTTGGAGGTGTCTGTTCTCACTTCCCTTTTCTTAAGGGACGGGAAGAAGCTTTACCTCTCCTCTCAGGACCTCTTCTCTTAGAGGGAGCTCTGGAGGGAGGGCCTCCTCGAAAGGGCTGAACCGTAGAAGCCGGTCCTGTTTCTTGTCAACCGCAACTAGGGGTCTCTTCTTCCTTGCAGTTTGAAGGAGAAGATCCTGCGTCGCCTTCTCAGTCAGTGAGCGAGAAATGTCCTTCACTAACTGAGAAGGAAACAAGAAGTCTGACATGGGAGCGAAAACCAGGGCTGCTCTCTGTGAGGGAGAAACCGCCTTGGTTAAGAAGGCACTAAAAATACTCCTCTTCTTAAGGAGTACCGCTCCAAAGAGAGAGGAGATTTCTCCCGATCCGTCTTGTACTGCCTTATCAATACATGACAGAATACTCAGAATGACTTCGGGGTCTAGACCTTCCGAGTCATGAGCCTTCTTAGACATCACCCCAAGGGACCAGTCTAGGAAATTAAACACTTCCAAAATATGGAAGAGGCCCTTGAGGAGATGATCAGTCTCAGAAATCGCCCAAGTACACGAGCTCCATTCAAAGCGTGTCTCCGCGATGAATCAACCAAGGTTGAAAAGTCCCCTTCAGCCGCCGCTGGGAGAGAAAGGCCCATGTTCTCCCCAGTTTGGTACCAGAAACCTCTTTTACCAGAAAGTATGGCTGGAGGCATACAGAAGGTGGTTCTGCCCAGATCCTTCTTCGACAACATCCATTTGTCCAGAGACTGTAGAGCTCTCTTCATAGAGATCGTAGGTCTCATCTTCAACACCGACGAAGACTTCGGTACAATCGCACTCGAAAACAGTGATCGAGGCGAAGGAGGAGCCGCAGGAGTCAAACGAATCTCCATACTTCTGCAAAAGAAGGTCCGTCGAACTTTTATAGTTAGAGAAGCCTTCTCTACTGTTAACTTTGTCTTCCGAATCTACTTCCACACCGTGCGAGAATCGGCTTGAAAAACGAGAGGATCTTCACCAAGTTCTCTCTCTACTGGCGACAAACTCCTACTAGGAGAGGGACTCATAGAGTGAACAGATTCTCTCAAGTCAAGTAATACTAGTAGTCTCGCGTCTGCTTGACTTCTCACCGCCTGGAAAGCTCTTCGCGCTTGGCTGGCGCCTCGCGCTTGTCTGGCGCCTCGCGCTTGCTTGGCGCTTCTCGCTTGGCTGGGAGCTTGTTGTTGCTTGGCTGGCATCTCGTGCCTGGCTGACGCCTCGCGCTTGTCTGGCGCCTCACGCATAGCTGACTCCTCGCGCCTGGGCTGGCGTCTCGCGTTTGGCTGACTCCTCACACCAGGCTGGGCGGCGCCTCGCGCTTGGCTGAATCCTCGCGCCTGGCTGACGCCTCGCGCTTGGCTGGCGCCTCGCGCTTGGCTGGCGCCTCGCGCTTGGCTGGCGCCTCGCGCTTGGCTGGCGCCTCGCGCCTGGCTGGCGCCTCGCGCCTGGCTGGCGCCTCGCGCCTGGCTGGCCAGCCTCGCGCCTGGCTGGCGCCTAGTGCCTGGCTGGCGCCTCGCGCCTGGCTGGCGCCTCGCGCCTGGCTGGCGCCTCGTGCCTGAGCGTATCCTTATCTAGAGCAACTCGCTCGGATAGCTCCCTGACGCTTGAAAGAATCTTCGCAGCCTGGAAGACGTCCCACGCTTGTAAGGCTCTTCATGCCTGGAGGACGCTTCACGTCTGGCAGGCGAAAGAAGACGAGACTTCTTAATAGGAAGTCTAGCGTCCTTCTTGCGAGGGGATCCCTCGAAAGAACTCCAACCAAAGAGGCTAACTGCTCTTGTACTGCTAGCAATATCCTCTTGGAAGCCACACCAGCGTCCTCTTCAATAGAAGAAGCAGGAGAACTCGAAGGAGTGCGATCCTCAACTACCGATCGAGGAGGCGTCGAGACCAGCTTAGCCTTCTTGATAGAAGAGGGGGCTTCCTCCGAGAAGCGCTCCGGGCTCGAGTCAAACGCGCGTTCTTTCCAGTGCCTTTTCAGTGGCCTATAAAGATCCGAGTCCTTCCACCCTTGTTTAGGTGAAGGAGAACAGGACGACGAGAAACAATCTCGTAGGAGGACGCTTCTATTAAAGCGGTCCTGAGCAGACTGTAGCGAAACAGAACCTGCTGAAGGGACGCCTGACCGTTGGGGATTCCCCCAACCTCCGTACGACTTTCGACTTTCCTTCTCCTCTGGTATGTGTTTGGAAGAGGTCTAGGCCTGGGAGCATCGCAGCGACGGTCAGACGCCCCCTCCACAACACTGGGAACACTCACTTCACTAACGTAATTCACTATCACTTCCCTTACCTGCATGGCCACCATTTTTGTCTTCATTTTTACGAAGAGTAGCCTTCAGATTGGCGATTTCAGAAGCCTGTGAGGGTTCAGATACATAGGGAGAATCAAAATCATTAATAATAGGAGAGTTAGACTCAGAAAAAGGCTCAATAGGCCTTGTACTCACACCCTTTTGTGCAGCCCGTCTAATTCTATCCCTCCCTCTCTAACTTCTTCAAGTAAGAAGTTAGAGTCTTCCATTCATTAGCATTCAACTTTTCACACTCAATACAGGTGCTAGCTAAAGAACAGTCAAACCCCCTACACTTACGACATACAGTGTGAGGATCAACCGAAGCCTTCGGTATCCTCACCTTGCAGCCTACATTCACACACACTCTCACACTAACAACTTGAATCAGACATTCTATCAGAAAAATCAAAAGCAAGTCCAAATCCAGTCCACAGTAGCGAATGCCAAAACAACGATCCAGTACGTCACCAAGAAATCCAGTATAGATGATCAAAAAAGTCTTGAAAAGCAAATTCCAGTCAGGAGGTAGTAAACAACAATGTTGATACCACCGGCGACAGAGAAAATATGATAGAAAACGGGAATGGTTCCTAGTCCTGCCGCCCAGGGCAGGCAGGTAGATCACCTGACCTACGGTAGCGAGTGGCGCGAAATTTGAATTTCTGTCGAGGACGACGGAGTCTTAGCTAAGTATATATCTGACAGGTAAGTTCATTGTATGAAAATCCCTTTTCTGGGCTCAGCCCGTGTCGCTTCGTGAAATAGTACCAGAGAAAAGGCCACAAGCTTGAAATAATAAATAAAATGAGTAAGGGAATAAAAGAAAAAACAATTGCCATTAAAGTACTATATCTAGAACTTATTACTACAAAGATTTATAATACATAGTTGAAATTAATTATGCCAACTTACAATAACATGTTATTGTTATGATACAATAAAGTTTGTTCATACTTACCTGGCAGATATATATATAGCTGTATTCTCCGACGTCCGACAGAATTTCAAAACTCCCGGCACACGCAGTGGGCGGCCAGGTGGTTAGTACCCCATTTCCCGCCGCTGGGAGGCGGATATCAGGAATCATTACCCATTTTTCTATTCAGATTTTTCATACCACTGTCCCCTGAGGGGAGGTGGGTGGGTACTTTAATTATATATATCTGCCAGGTAAGTATGAACAAAACTTTATTGTATCATAACAATAACATTTTGTTCACGAAACTTACCTGTCAGATATATATATAGCTGAATCCCACCATTGGAGGTGGGAAGGGACAGAATAGAAGGATTTAGGAAACACCTCAAGTGCAGATGATTGACATCTTGATTCCTTACCTGTTAGCATAGCTGACTTCTTGATTACTGTCACCGAAGTCTGCTTTTGCTTTACTAGAGTTGCCAACAAGGTAGTACCTGTGTAGTTGGTGCGCTCTAGATGATCTGTCAACGGGGGCGTGACCACAATGTGACTAGACCATATTGACCATACTGTGAGGGCAACGAAGCTAAAAACCACCACCTGACCTAACCTATCGAAGTTAGTCCCATAACTTCTAGGCTAAAGAAAGGGAAAGCGCCTCAAGCAACCAACCCTTCAACCATAAACCAACACCAAAATTAAAAAGCACACCTACCCCTTTTCTATAGGATAGTATTTGTGCTGCTCCCTGCCCCCAACACCATTTCTGCGGATATGTATGGTCCAAGCGACTCGCAGTTCTCATATGCCGTCTTCACATCCCGCAGGTAATGTGAAGCAAACACAGAGTTGCTTCGCCAAAAAGTAGCGCTAATGATATCATTAAGTGCCATATTTTTCTTTTCGAAATTGCCCATTGAAGTCGCAACAGCTCTCACTTCATGGCTTTTATTTTCAAAAGCTTCATATCACCATCCAAGCAGGACGCATGGGCCTCCCTGATGGTGCTCCGTAAAAAGAATGCCAGTGCATTCTTCGACATAGGAAAGTCGGGTCTCTTAACAGAACACCATAAGTTCTCAGAAGGACCCCGACAATCTTTGGTCTTTTGCATGTAAAATTTGAGAGCCCTGACAGGGCACAGGACTCTCTCTGGCTCTTGTCCGATGAACTCCGTTAACCCCTTGATTTCAAAGGTTTTTGGCCAGGGGTTAGATAGGTTCTCATTCTTCGCTAAGAAATTAGGATCCAAGGAGCACACTGCACTGTGTCCTCTGAAACCCACATCTTTACTAATTGCCTGAATTTCACTAACCCTCTTTGCCGTGGCAAGAGCAGTTAGAAAAATCGCCTTTCTAGTAGTGTCTCTCAATGAGGCAGCATGCAGAGGTTCAAAGGGAGCCGACATCAAGAATCTTAAAACTACATCAAGGTTCCATGATGGAACCTTCGGTTGTAGTACTTTGGTTGTCTCAAACGATCTCAAAAGATCGTGAAGATCTTTATCATTTGTCAGATCTAATCCTCTTTGGCGGAAGACAGCTGACAGCATACTCTTGTATCCTTTTATTGTGGGCACTGCTAGTTTGTCCACATTTCTCAAATGCAGGAGAAACTCAGCGATTTGGTTCACAGAGGTCGTGGAGGAGGAAATACCTTTCTTCCTACACCATCTCCTGAAGACAGCCCACTTCGACTGATAAACTGCTCGAGAGGGAAGCTCTTCTCGCATTGGCAATAGCCTCTGCCACTGATCTTGAAAAACCTCTCGCTCTGGCCAACTTCTTGATAGTCTGAACGCAGTCAGACTAAGAGCGGAGAGGTTTCCGTGGTACCTCTCGAAGTGGGCTGTTTGAGAAGATCGACTCTCTCTGGGCAGGGTTCTCGGGAAGTCTACCAGAAGAGACATGACCTCCGTGAACCAATCGCTTGAGGGCCAAAAGGGGGCGATCAGAGTCATTCTCGCTCCTGGCGACGCCGCAAACTTCCTTGTTACCTCTCCTAAGAGTTTGAACGGGGGAAAGGCGTACACATCCATCCCCGTCCAGTCCCATAGGATGGCATCTACCGCTATTGCTTCCGGGTCGAGAACTGGAGAGCAATAAATCGGAAGCCTCTTCGTTTTCGAGGTTGCGAAGAGGTCGACTAGCGGCCGTCCCCACAACTTCCATAGCTCTTGACAAACTTCTAGATGTAGGGTCCATTCCTGTGGGAAGCATCTGATGTCGACGGCTTAAAAGATCCGCTCGAACATTTTGAATTCCTGAAATGAACCTTGTTAGGATCACTAGTTTCGAGTTTTCGCCCATAGGGATGTTTCTCTCGCTATCACGAACAGTGATCGAGAGTGTGTCCCCCCTGCTTTTTTATGTAAGCGAGAGCCGTAGTGTTGTCCGAGTTGATCTGGACAACTCGGCCCACCAATCGTTCTTCGAAGAACTGAATGAGCCAACCGAATAGCCTCCCAATTCTTTTAAGTTTATGGTGCCAGGACCTCTGTTCCCCTCTCCAGAGGCCTGACACTTCCTCCTTTCTAGTGTTGCTCCCCAAGCCCACCATGGAGGCGTCTGAGAACAACACTTGGTCGGGGCTCAAAAGCTTGAGGGACATCCCTTCCGAGAGTTTGGTCGGATCTTGCCACCACTTCAGATGATCCTTGACCGTTTTTGAGATAATCAAAGTCGAGTCTAGATTCTTGTCTTTCCAGTTTTCTGCCATAAAAAACTGGAGTGGCCTGAGGTGCAACCTCCCAGGGAAACAAACTTCTCCAGCGAAGAAATGGTTCCCAGCAGACTCATCCATTCCTTCGACCGAGGCATGTTTCTTTGCCCTAAGAAGGTCTAACACTTTCTCTAAGCTATCTCTGCTGGACTGCCTTTCCTTTGATGGAAAAGCTTGAAAAGCCGCTGGATCCATCTGAATCCCCAGATACACGATGGACTGCGTGGGGATCAGATGGGACTTCTCGTAATTTACTATAAGGCCCAGGGCCTTCGTCAGCTGTAATGTCGTCTGAAGGTCCTCCAGGCACCTTGACTTCGAAGGCGACTTGATTAGCCAGTCGTCCAGGTAGAGCGAGACTCTTATCTTCGATAGGTGAAGCCATTTCGCCACATTTTGCATGAGGAAAGTAAAAACCATCGGCGCCGTACTCAGACCGAAGCACAGAGCCCTGAACTGGAAGACCTGCCCTTTTAAGACGAACCTCAGGAACTTCCTTGATTGGGGATGGATCGGGACGTGGAAATAAGCGTCTTGAAGGTCCAATGACACCATCCAATCCCCTGGTCTCAAGGCCCCTAGCACAGACTGAGAAGTTTCCATCCTGAATTTTTCTTTCTTTACAAAAATGTTCAGTCTGCTGACGTCTAGGACAGGTCTCCATCCCCAGACTGCTTCGGAACCAGGAATAACCTGTTGTAGAAGCCTGGGGAATCCAGCATCAGGACTTCCTCTACGGCCTTCTTTTCCAACATTTGATCTAGAAGGTCGAGTAAGATTTGTTGCTTCTCTGACTGGTATGCGGGCGACAGGTCTATCGGCTTCGTGCTCAAAGGAGGAGCAGAGAGGAAAGGGATCTTGTATCCTCTCTCGATCACATCTAGGGTCCAGGTGTCCGCCACCTATCGTCCTCCATGCCTGAGCAAATAAGGTGAGTCTCGCACCTACAGGTGCCTGAAGGGCAGAAACGTCAATTTTTTTCCCTTCTTGGTAGAAGAGATCTTACCTCTGAAGGACCCCCTTCCTCTCGAAGAACCTCTAGAGGAAGGTGCTCCACGAAAGGGCTTAAATTTCTTCTTGGGTGCTGGAGCTGTTGAAGTAGAAGCCTGAGGAGTAGGTCGTCTGGAAGATTGAGTCAAGAGGTCCCTTGTTGCTTTTTCTTGCAAGTTTACCGACAGATCCTTAATCATGGACTGCGGAAATAGGTGCGTAGAGAAGGGGGCGAATAATAACTCCGCTGATTTCTGACGGGAGAAACTGCTTTCGCCGTAAAGCTACAATAGAGAGCTCTCTTCTTTAGCAGACCTGTAGCAAAATGAGATGCTAACTCATCAGAGCCATCCCTTACTGCTCTATCCATACAAGCTAATACACTCGAAAGCTCTTCCAGCGAAAATCGAGTCTTGACCTCGATTGTACATCCAAAGCCCCCGAGGCACCAATCTAAAAAGTTAAACACCTCTAGCGTCTTAAATAACCCCTTGAGGTGATGATCAGTCTCCGTCATTGTCCAGGAAACCTTAGCCGATGACAAATAAGACCTCCTTGGAGCGTCCACCAAATTGGCGAAATCTCCTTGAGAAGAAGACGGTGCTTTCAATCCTGCTTCTTCTCCGTTTCGCTACCAGATCCAGCTCTCCCTTTCAGTCTAGATGGAGGAAAGTGCAAACGCAGTCTTCCCTTTAACCTTCCTTCGAATCCATCCAATCCTGGACTCTCTTAAACGCTCTCTTCGCAGAGAGCGAAGTGGCCATCTTAACGAAGCCAGGGGCCTTCCTGGCCTTCGATGAGCAAATTGTGAAGGTGGAGAGCAAGGAATTGGCGCTTGAAAATTATCTGGGAATAATTTCTTAAGTAAATCCGTCAACGTCTTATAGTCTGACGACGCTGACGCATTTGGTTCGTCATCATCAGTAGGGCAGCGATCACTAGACGAATCCTTCTCTCGGTTATCAGCGCCCTTCAAAGATCGCGATGACTTCGACACTTTAATATAGAAAACATCCTGACGTTTCGGACTCGACTGTTGATCGTCCTGGAAAGCGTCCCGATATGCAAGGCGCGTGCCGTTCTGAAAGAAGCGTTCTGCCAGAGCGTCCTGATGTGTAGGATGCCGTGCGTCTGAAGAGCGTCAGCTCGAGCGTCTTGCTGAGCGTCATGATGTGTAGGACGCCGTGCGTCCTGAAGAGCGTCAGCTCGAGCGTCTTTGCTGAGCGTCATGATGTGTAGGACGCCGTGCGTCCTGAACAGCGTCAGTTGGAGCGTCTTGGCGAGCGTTCCGCGCGTCTTGAAAAAGCGTCTTCTCGAGCGTCCTGGTAAGCGCTTCGTTGCTTAAGACGCCGAGCGTGATCATCAACATGCAAAGCTTGAACTTCCGATTATTGATCCTTGAGCGTTCGGCGGCCTTTTGACAAAGACGCCGGTCCGCTTGTGCGACAACTCACGTCTCTGTCAATTCGTCTCTCCTAGACGCCCTTTCATGAGGAACGTAATCACGTTCTCTAATGCGTCGGCTACTAGGAGGAGACTCAAAGGCCGAAAAACGCGGAGTAGGAGCCAGGGACTGCTTAGTTCTCTTAACAGGCAGCCACCTATCCTTCCTTCGATGACTAGTTTCTGCCTCCTTTCTCTCAAAAAAGGAGGCTAACTGTCTCTGCATTTCCCAAAGCATTTTCCTTGAAGGGGAAAGTTCTCGATCAGGAGAAGGACTCATCCTGTGCGAGGAAGATGGGCGAGGGGATGCCCTTTCCTTCAACTCAGGAACATGCTTAGAGCGACTTGGACGCTCGAAAGAGTCCTCCCCTCCCTGATGAAGTCTTGTTCCTTTTCTGTGGCGGAAAAGCTTCAAAATCTTCGGTGTACGAATCTACGTAATGATCAGAAAGGACGTGAAGCGTCCTCTTCTCTGAAACCTCTCTTAAGGAGGGCGACAAGGGCGGACGGCCGCTTGTGCGACACCTTGCGCCCCTGCCGCTCTCCCCCTGAGAGGTCTTCCGAGCATCCCAACCTCGAGGGAGAGGTCTCGAGAGAGGAAGTCTGAAGAAGAAAGCACTCTTTAAGTATTCGTGCCCGTGCACGAACACCGGCAGCCTGAGATTCGTCCTCAGTTTTCTGCCGAAGGGACGTCAGACCGGTCATTAGATCCCGTAACCCTCCTTCGGCTTTCGGCTTGCCCTCTCCCTAAGGCCTGGGAGTCCGGCAGGGGCCTAGGCCTAGAGGCATTATGGGACCTATCTGACCCCTCTTCCACTACACTAGATGCACTAACACTTTTATCACAATTCACATTTGACTGTAGAGCAATCACTTTAGATTCCAAGGCGCGAATCGACTCCATGATCGTAAATAATACGCTTCCTTCTGCAGACACTCCTGATTGTTCGGAGGCAATACAACAGGATCAGGTTGAATTACATCTCAGGAGGATTTAATGGAGATACAATTCTACCTTGACTTCTACTCACAGAAGCACTCCTAGAGGAAGACCTCCTGATTCTATCACGCTCAAGCTTTTTCACGTAAGAATCATATGCCTTCCATTCAATTTCAGTCAATTGCTTACACTCGATGCATCTATCATTCAACATACATACATGAACTACGAATACGACTTTGCGAGCACACTGAATGAGGGTCTACCGAAGCTTTCGGCAACCTCACCTTACATTCATGCACACCTTACACACCCTGAAGCTAGCAGAGCTAGATCCAGACATCGTAATCAAAGAAAAGTCAAAGCCAAATCCAAATCAAAATCCACTATCACGTATGCCAAGCCAACAAGCCAAATCAAACCAAAAAGTTCAACAGTCAAGTCAAAGAATACTCAAGAAAAAAAGTCCAATCAAGAATACTCAAGTTTTAAAAGCCAAAAAAGAAGAATCAAAACCTAGGCGGACGGAGGTCTGTAAACAGTTGTTTACGACCGGCGACAGAGAAAAATCTGAATAGGAAAATGGGAATGATTCCTGATATCCGCCTCCCAGCGGAGGGAATGGGTACTAACCACCTGGCGCCCACTGCGTGTGCCGGGAGTTTTGAAATTCTGTCGGACGTCGGAGAATACAGCTATATATATATCTGACAGGTAAGTTTCGTGAACAAACTTAAAACTATACAATACAATAGGTTATATACAGGTGTGAGTAGTCATAGCAAAAAAATAAGGAAAACATCACAATAAGTGTCCTTTTTGGCAGCTAAGGCTAAAAAAGGGATGAGTACCTGGTGGCAGGATCACAGGAAGAATGTCAGTGAGGCAGGTAGAAAGGAGATCTGGATCTATACTAAAACTACTAGGCAGTATCAGGAGAAACTGTGTTTCCAGCTGTCACTGCTGGAAATTTAAGAGCTTCTAAGGATTTAAGGTAGTTGCTCCTTGGATTTTCTTAATAGGTGGTGACATCCCTCTCGCACACGGGGCATGTCTCTTCAATGGACGCGACACCAAATCACTCCACACCTTTTGCCTCGACACAGGCGACTACACTTCCAAGTCAGAGGACAACTGCACGTCACTGATTATCTACGCCTTTCCAGCGGCGTTTCTTAGGCCCTCGCAAGTTGACTACGTCGACGATGACCATGGGCAAACACCCCCCCAGTCTCCCTTCGACCTCCGGTATGTCTTCTCCTGGGTGCTGGGGAGCGGGACAGTGACCTTCGTCTAGGAGAAATGGGGGGACGGACAGCCGCCTCCTCGGACACGACACTGACACTTGGCCCAACACTGGCCTTTTCACTTGACTTCTCTATGAAAGCACGAAACAACATCCCTAAATCCATAACGGATCTTGCCAAGAACTCAAATTTCGTCCATTTTGGACTCTAATATGGAAATGGTGTTGGGATCAGAAACATGGGATACCTGGACTGAAGTAATTGGTACTGAAGTTGGAGGACTATCAATAGGTGAAGGGAACTATTAGATAAAAGTGGAGAAGATAGTGACCGTTTGTTCGCCTCTAAAGGCACAGGAGTTGTCTCTACTCTAGCTTTACTACCCGCTCTAGAGCTTGAAATGTCTTCCAACCTTGTTCATCTAAACTATGGCACTCATCACAAGTTAATTCCTTGCTACAGCACTGACCCCTACATTTAACACATTTGGAGTGTGGGACCGTAACATAGTTTAGCTAATCTAGTTTTGCAGCCACTGCTGCAAAAACCTAACAGACGATGAACTAGCATCAGACATCTTTGCAATAACTTGCTAATAACAAGGCAGCTAACTAATGAAGCAAAAAAACCAACCAAGAAATTGTGCATCACCAAATAGATATAATCCAAAATGGCAACGAAAGTCGACTGCAACAACAAACCACAGGTGTTACCCTGTGGGCCAGCAGAAAACAAATGACGACAGTTAGCTCAGCAGTACCGGATATTCCCATAAGTGGGTGGGACCTGTATCACCTACACGAACAATGGCAGCGCTGCCGCCAGGAAATTTGAATTTTCGACTGCCAGGTAAGAAAGCTTACAGCTAATGTAATTGTTTGGTAAGTCACTTATGTGAAAATGCTGATATAATTTCATCCTGGTCAAGTGATGGCTCCCACTAAAGGGATTAGGTAACTTTTTTTTCTGTTAACCTTCCATCTTCTCATATTAGACCAATTACCTCACCTCAGTACAGGTTTCTACCCCATGGTACTATGTGTTTTCCAGGTGAGTAACTAGATCTTGATTTCTGCTTTTCTTATTGACTTACACAACCAATCTCTTTTATTTTTTTAGCCAATCTGTCTGCTTCTGGACCAGACTTCACCCACTAGCAAAGCCTAACTCAACATTACTGATTTAGATCCATTACCTTCTTGCCTCATGCAGTCACTGCAACACAAAAGTTGCTCTATAACTCAATATTATTCCCACTTCTGAAGATATTCCCTACAGTATATAAGAACCTATTAGCCTATGGTATAAACAATTGGTTCTTCAAATAAATTTTATTTCTTGATCTTAAGGGCTCTCTCCCCTCTGTCCTTTCTAACTGACAGCAGAAGCATCTACTCTAGGATAGTTCTTTCAAAATGTACAAAGTAGGTGAGAGAAATAGGGATGTCATCCTTCATGAGGAGTACAGTATCTTTCACTACCTATGGTAGCAGGACTTTCATTTTTTGCAAAATGTCTACATCAACATCAACTCCAAACCAAAGCATAAAGGCTGCCTAAAACAATGGTTTGTATGTAAAAAACAAAATCCCAGAATACTTATGTTCAATATGTGTATGTTATCACACTTTATGCTTACTTGCTCAACAGCATTCTTGTTTAATAATGATGTCTTCAACTTCCATCTTACATTCAATAATGAATTCATCATTCCTTTTCACTCCATCAGGTAAATTTGTATAACTCTCTTTTTATGTTGTATGGCATACAAACATCCCCTGTATTAGTTTCATTGCTACTATTTAAATTACCTGGAAACTCCTTGCCATTAGCAATCACAAGGCCAAGTACAATGCCTGTGTCACAACTGTAACTGGGCCTCACACTGCTGGTAACAATGTCAGTTTCATAATAGTCACTAACCATTACACTGCTCGTTACAATGTCTGCCCCAGCAACAATGTCTGTTTCATAATATTCATTATCCATCACATCGCCAGTAATAATGTCTGTTTCACAACTGTCACTAATAATCACATCTGTATCACAATTGTCACTTTCATTACCAGTTTCATTACAAATAGTGCTTTCCTTTTCATTTACATCATCAATATCAATTTTGATAAATTCAAGGTGATGTGGATCACTGGACTTTAAATGCTGCACTATTTTGTGGACAATGATTTCATGATATCTCAGTGAACATTCTTTTGAGAAATATTTGCTGCAAACAGTGCAAATAAAGTATTTCTTATTGTCATCTAAAACAGAATCACTATTCTCCTCCTCACTTGCATGAAACTTTCTGACATGCTGTAAGAGAGTTCTACTGGATAAAAAGCATTCTTTACAAAGAGAACATACAAACTTTTTCTTCAGCCAAGTACTGTTAAGCATGTGTCTTTTTAAGTACCAGTGTGTGCTAAATAACTTATGACATTTAAAACAACTGGCTGCCTTAGAAGAATGTTTCCTCATATGAAAATTGAAAGTACTTTTACTTGTAAAGTACTTATTGCACTCTGTACAGTGCTGCTGCTCTCCAGTATGCTTCTGCATATGATCAGCCAAAAGGTCTTTCTGTAAATATTGTTTATCACAAATTTGACACTGAAAACGTTAAGGCCTGACACCATTGTGACTCATCATATGTGTAGCAAGATTCCCAGATCTGGTGAATCTTTTGTTACACACTTTGCACTGATATGGTTTCTCCCCTGTGTGACTTCTCATATGGATCCTTAATGTGCTATTCAGGTGAAACCCTTCCCACAGACAGCGCATATAAATTTCCTTTCACGAGTAGCCTGGGTTTTCAAGAAGTAGACTCTTTATCACGCCCATCTTCCATAACATCTCCATGACTACTTTTATGACTGCGAAATAACAGTCGCAGTCGTAAAGTTTTTCTTCCAAAAAACATCACCCCCCCCCAAAAACAAAAAAAAAAAAAAAAAAAAACAGTTCTTTGATCACCTTGTGTGGGATCAAAATTCATATCGAGCCATTTTTAAATGGACTTTCCTTTTGAGAATAGGTCCGATTACATATTGAACACCTGAACAAGTTCTCTCCTGTATGAATGAGCATATGTTTAGTCAGAGAACCTTTTTCAGTGAACCTTGTGGAGCAAATATCACAAACAAAGGGTTTCTTCCCAGAATGTTCACTTCATGTCTCCTACAGCTACTTAAAGACTGAAATATTTCCCACATACTGAACAACTAAAGGGTTTTTCACCAGGTGTGTGTACATAAATGTTTCATAAGAGCTGATTTAGACTTACATGTTACATACCAGTGTTCACCAGTGTATAATTTCACCTTAAATACCCTCCATCTTGGAACAAAGTTTTAAAAAGATAAGTCAGAATTATGCAGAGTAATAACTACACATTGTCACAAATGCCACATAAAACATCATTCTTTTTTCTTCTTAATGAAGTAGTAACTGTTAGCGTAATTCCCCTTGGGACGATGGTGTCTTCATTGTAGTAGTATTCTGTTAAAAAATAATTCACAGTAATTATGTATGTAAATATGTTATTGTTATAATACAATTAAGTTTGTTCATACTTACCTGGCAGATATATATATAGCTGTATTTCTGACGTCCGACAGAATTTCAAAACTCGCGGCACACGTAGTGGGGCGGCCAGGTGGTAGTACCCATTCGCCGCTGGGAGGCAGATATCAGGAACCATTCCCATTTTCTATTCATATTTATTCATGACCCTTGTCTCCTGAGGGGAGGAGGGTGGGCACTCTAATTATATATATCTGCCAGGTAAGTATGAACAAACTTAATGTATTATAACAATAACATTTTGTTCATGAAACTTACCTGTCAGATATATATATATAGCTGAATCCCACCTTCGGATGGTGGGTAGAGACAGACTAGGATTTTTAGGAAAACTTAAATTAAATAAAAGATTAACTTATTGGTTCCTTACTGATAGCAAAGTAGACTCTGTGATTACTGTCACTTAAAGCCTGCTCATGCTTTTATCAGAGTTGCCAGCCAGGGTTTGGACCTGTAGTGCTGGTGCACTCTGGATGCTCTGTCAACGGGGACGTGACCACAATGTGACAAGATCATCTAGCCAAACATATGGCAGTAACACAGCAACCGACCACCACCCTGACCAACTAACCAAAAAACCCCTGACAGTTAACACTAAGGAATGGAGATTTCCACAGAAGATCTCACCATCAACGAAAACACAATAAAACTAACCTAACTAGCTAAGGGATAGGGAGAGAGCTACCTTCAGCCCCCAAAACTGTGTCTGCCGAAATGTAAGGCACCCCAAAGAACTACAGTTCTCGTAAATCGTTCTCACATCCCGGAGGTAATGTGAGGCGAATACGGAATTGCTCCTCCAGAAGGTGCTATCAAGAATATCTTGATAGACATATTCCTTTTGGAAGGCAAGAGAAGTTAGCTACGGCTCTGACCTCGTGAGCTTTCACTTAAGAGGCTCAAATCAGTCTTCTGGCAAGATGAATGAGCCTCTTTAATGACGTCCCTCAAGAAGAAAGCAACAGCATTCTTCGACAACGGCAAATCTGGTCTCTTCAACTGAGCACCAGAGATTACCTGAGGGAACCTCTTATCTCTTTAGTCCTATTCACATAGAACTTGAGAGCCCTGACAGAAGCGGGCACAGGGTCTCCTCTGGTTCTTGGACCAACGAGACTCGATATTCCTTTGATTTCAAAGCTCTTTGGCCAAGGATTAGACGGGTTCTCGTTCTTAGCCAAGAAAGATGGGTTCAACGAGCAGACAGCGTTGTCTCCCTTGAAGCCCACTAGGCTACTGAACGCTTGGATTTCACTAACTCTCTTCGCCGTCGCCAGAGAAGCTAGGAAAAGCGTTTTTCTCGTCAAGTCCCTTAGAGAAAGCTTCATGGAGAGGCTCAATGGGACTTAGCATCAGATGTTTCAAAACCACATCGAGATTCCATGAGGGCGGTCTTGCCTGTGGAATCTTGGTGGTTTTGAACGACCTTAAGAGATCGTGCAGATCCTTATTGTCGGAGAGGTCCAGTCCTCTGTGGCGAAAAACGGCAGACAACATATCCTATAACCCTTGATTGTAGGAACTGCCAATTTCTGCACATTTCTTAGATAGAGTAAGAAATCTGCTATCTGATTCACAGAGGTCGTGGAAGAGGAAATTCCTTCCTTTTTGCACCATGCCCTGAAGGAGGACACTTAGACTGGTAGACAGCTCTTGAGAGGCTCTTCGAGCATTAGCGATTGCTCTACAGTGCCTTTGAAAAGCCTCTCGCTCTGGCCAACTTTTCGATAGTCTGAACGCAGTCAGAGCCAGAGCGGAGAGGTTTTGGTGAAACCTTTTGAAGTGAGGCTGTCTGAGTAGATCTCTCCTCCAGGGCAACGTTCTTGGGAAGTCCACAAGGAATGTCATGACCTCTGTGAACCACTCTCTTGCTGGCCACATTGGGCCAATCAGAGTCAACCTTGTCCCTTCTGAAGCTGCGAACTTCCTCATTACGTCCCCATGATCTTGAATGGGGGAAAGGCGTAAAGATCCAGGTCTGTCCAGTTCCAGAGCAACGCGTCCACTGCAATTGCCCCTGGATCCAGAACCGGGGAGCAATACAGAGGAAGCCTCTTCGTCCTCGATGTAGCGAACAGGTCTACTAGAGGGACGTCCCCACAATCTCCATAATTGTTGACAGACTTCCTGGTGCAAGGTCCATTCTGTTGGTAGAATCTGATTTCGTCGACTGAGAAGGTCCGCCCTGGACATTCTGAACCCCTGCCACGAATCTTGTCAGGATCTTGATGCGCCTTGCGTTCTGCCCATAGCAGAACTTCCTTCGCCAGGAGAAAAAGGGATCTGGAGTGAGTTCCTCCCTGATTCTTTAGATACGCAAGGGCTGTGGTACTGTCTGAGTTGACTTGAACAACCTTGCTTGACAGTTTGTCTTCGAAGAACTGCAGCGACAGGAATATCGCTGCCAGTTCCTTTACATTGATGTGCCAGGCTACCTGTTCCCCTCTCCAGGAGCCTGACACTTCCTCCCCCCCTAGTGTTGCTCCCCAACCGGAAATGGAAGCGTCTGAGAACAACACTAGGTCGGGGCTCAGAAGATTTAAGGAGAAAGCCCTCTCGTAACTTCTGTTTGAGGGTCGAGCCACATCTTAAGTGGACTTTTACCTTGTTGGAGATCCTTAGGATCGCATTCAGGTCCTCTTTCGACGTCCATTCTTCCGCAAGGAAAAATTGAAGAGGCCTGAGGTGCAGTCTTCCCAGCGAGAAAAACTTTTTCTAGCGAGGAAATGGTGCCCAGCAGACTCATCCACTCCCTCACCGAACAAGCTTCTCTCTCTAGGAAGGCTGCGACTTTCTCTAACCCCAGTCGCTGACGTTCCTGGGATGGAAAAACGCCCGAAAAGCCACTGAATCCATCTGAATCCCCAGATACACGATGGACTGTGTCGGGGTCAGATGCGACTTTTCGGAGTTGACCAAAAGACCCAGAGACTTTGCTAGGGCTAACGTAAACTGAAGGTCCTTCAGAACACTGCTGCCTCGACGACGCTCTGATCAGCCAATCGTCGAGGTATAGGGATATCCTGATCCCTGACGAATGGAGCCACTTCGCTACATTCCTCATTTATCATTGTGAAAACCATCGGAGGCCGTGCTGAGACCGAAACAAAGGGCTCTGAATTGCCAAACCCTGTTGTCTAAGACGAATCTCAGGTACTTCCTTGAAAGAGGGTGGACGGGGACGTGGAAGTACGCGTCCTGCAGGTCCAGAGACACCATCAGTCGCAGGTCTCAAGGCTCCCAGCACCGACTGAGGCGTCTCCATTTTGAATTTGATCTTTTCTACAAAAAGATTGAGCCTGCTCACATCCAGGACCGGGCGCCAACCTGACGACTGCTTCGGCACTAGGAAAAATCCTGTTGTAGAAGCCCGGTGACTCCAGGTCCAAGACTTGTTCCACCGCTCTTTTTTCGACCATCTGGTCTAACAGATCGAAAAGAATACTTTTCTTCTCTCCCTGATAAGATGGAGAGAGGTCTCTGGGAGTTGATGTTAAAGGAGGAGGAGTAAAAAGGGGATCTTGTACCCCGCTCTACTATCTTGAGAGTCCCAAGGATCCGCCCCTCTCTGCCTCCAAGCCTCCGCAAAGAATTACAGTCTGGCCCCGACTGGGCGTCTGAAGGACGAGATCTTCATTTGGTGGTTTTGGGTTTGAATGAAGCTCTTCCTCTCGAAAAACCTCTCCTCGAGGAGCTGCCTCTCGAGGGGGGTGCCCCGCGAAAGGGTTTGACTTTCTTCGGGGGTTTGCTGAATGCCGAAGTGGAAGGAACTGCTGGACGTCTTGAAGACTGTACCAAGAGGTCCTGGGTCGCCTTCTCTTGCAAACTCTTTGCAAGATCCTTTACCATAGCCTGGGGGAAGAGATTGTCCGAAAGAGGCGCAAAGAGCAATTCCGCTTTCTGAGCGGGAGATACCGACTTAGCGGTTAAAATTGCAAAGAAGAGCTCTTTTCTTCGGAAAGCAGTTCCAAAATGAGAAACTAGCTCCTCCGAACCATCCCTGACGGCCTTGTCCATACATGACAACACGCTGGACAGCTCCCCCAGACTGAGAGAATCAGGACTTCTAGACTGAAGGTCCTAAAACTCCCAGACACCAGTCTAGGAAATTAAAGACATTTAGGGTGCGAAGCAGTACCCCTTCAAGTGGTGGTCCGTCTCCACAGGAGTCCAGGACACCTTAGCAGACGATAAGAGAGACCTCCTCTGAGCGTCCACTAAACTGGAGAAGTCACCCAGAGCGGACGAAGGAACCTTTACTCCCACGTCCTCCTTGGTTTCATACCAAATTCCTCCTTTCCCGGCGAGGTCTAGAGGGCGGATGGGCGAAAGTGGTCTTGCCCTGATCCTTCCTTCTAGACATAAAGTCTTGAAGCTTCTTAAAATCCCTCTTGGTCGACAGCGATGTCTTCATCTCGACGAATTCAGGGGTCTTAACGGTCTTGGAAGACGAAAGTTGAGAGGGAGGAGACCTAGGGGCTGCCGGCTGGAACTTCTCCCAGAAGGATGAACGTAACAGCCTGACAAGAACCTTGTAGTCCGAGACAGCTGAAGCTTACGGCTGTTCTTCTTCGACGGAACTCCCTGGACTACTAAGTTCCCCTTCCTCCCTAAGAGGAACTGGAGAATGTCCATCAGGAGAGGGAGTACGTCCAGCAGTCTCAATCCTGAACAATGACTTCCGTTGGTTGGAAGTACCCGCTACAGGTACGGAATCGCCCTTACGTCGATCCTTAGAAGACGGACATCTGTGAAAGAGGAGCGTCCTTAGAAGCAACGGGAACTGTCTTAACAGACACGTTCCTACAAGAGGGAGCGCGAGCTTCCTGACGAGAGGCGCCAAAAGCGTCCTGCTTAGCCAAGCAAGCAAGTCCTGCTCGAGCGTCCTCAAAAGCGTCCTGCCTCGCTCGGAAAAGCGTGTCGATAACTCAAAGCGTCCTGCTTCGAACGCCGAGCGTCCTCAAAAGCGCCTTGTAGAGAGCGCAAAGCGTCCTGCTTAGAACGCCGAGCGTCCTGGCAAGCGTCCTCAACAGCTCCCTGCCGAGAGCGCAAAGCGTCCTGCTTCGAACGCCGAGCGTCCTGGCGAGCGTCCTCTCCTGAGAGAGCGAAAGATCTACTCGGAGAACGAGAACGGTGACGATCCGGAGGAGGAGAGAGAGACGAGCGAGACGAGAGAGAATGAGACTGCTTCGTCCTCTTGACGGGCAGCCGAACGTCCTTCCTACGCTTAGGCTCGACTGCTGCTGGGCGAGTCCTCTGAGCCATCAGCGACGTAATCTGGTCCTGAAGGGACACTAGGATATCCTTCGTAGGTGACGAAGGAGCATAAGAAGGGGCAGGACTGAGCCTGCGAGAAGGCGAGGGGCGAGGGGAGGGGGCGCCTCCTTCCTTCTAGCAGGTACAGCTATCTCGCCTCCTTCAGGTGAACACGCCTGTGCGTGGAAAACCAACGTCCTCGTCGGTTAGAGAAAGCCAGCCTCTCTTCTGAGGAGGAAAGGCGCATAAGCATCCTCTGACGAAAGCGGAGACATTAGGAGTGAAGCGTCCTCAAAGCGAAAGGTCCTTTTCAACGGACGCGAGTCTCTCCGAGCGCTCCACCCCTTGCGCGGGGAGGACGCTTCGGAGGACGAAAAGCGGACGAAAAGCAATCTTTCAGGACACGCGCTCGTGCGCGCTCCTTGGCAGCCTGGGATTTAGCAACAAGGCCTGCCGAAGGGACGCCAGATCGGTGGGGAGCCCCCGTAACCCTCTTGCGGCTTTCGGACATACCCACGTCCGTCCCAGAAGTCCTGGGAGTCCGATAGAGGTCTAGGCCTAGATGGCATTATGGGGCCGATCTGACGCCCCCTCCACAAACACTAGGGGCACTAACACAAACTTTCACAGGGCCAGTTTCTAGGGCCAAAACATTTAGATTCGAGAGCGCGAATAGACTCAAGAATCAGAGAAAGGGTGTTACCTTCTCCAGACACAGCACTGGGGCCCGAAGGCAACAAAACAGGATTAGGTTGAGCAAAATCTACTGGTGTTAGAGGAGGAGAAATGTTACTTTCCTTACCTTTAGTAGAACTGCCCTTGGAGAAAGACCTCCTGACTCTATCGCGCTCCAATTTACGTCGATAGGTCTCATACATCTTCCATTTATCATCATCCAAATCCTTGCATTCATTGCACCGATCATCAACCAAGCAAACATGCCCCCTGCAATCCATACAAACTGTGTGAGGATCAACTGAAGGTTCAAGAAGCCTCACCTTACATTCACTCCTCACACACACTCTGAAACTTCCAGTACTTGATCCCGACATCATGTACACAGAAAAGCCAATCCAAAAATAAAAAACCAATCCACTATTACGCGTGCCAATCCAACAATCCAGAAGTCGATACCAAAAGTCAATCCAGATAATATTAAGCGAGATAATCAAAAATCCTAGACGGAGGTACTGTAAACAGTTGTTTGCAGCACCGGCGACAGAAAAAATATGAATAGAAAATGGGAATTGTTCCTGATATCCGCCTCCCAGCGGCGGGAATGGGTATACCACCTGCGCCCCACTACGTGTGCCGCGAGTTTTGAAATTCTGTCGGACGTCAGAAATACAGCTATATATATATCTGACAGGTAAGTTTTCATGAACAAACTATTCAGATCAAATTATGTTCACATATAATTTACTGCATTGCTAAACTGCTAATATAGCTACCACAATGCTTTATGCAGATGAGAAAATTTTCACAGAGCACAGATTAAAAAATCTGAAGTGTTCCTACTGCAAATAATTGGTGGAAATGAGACCAATATCAAAGATCAACAGGTTAAGGGGATTAGCCAGTGAGCTATGGTGCAGCTGAACATGGGCAGTCTGCATGACCACATGGTGAAACAAGATGAGGAAAGGAGGAAATAAAGAATGGAGCCCAAATTCAAAGATGGGCTAAAGCCAGTTCCCAGAGTGCAAAATGATGACAAGTGCCAAAGAAAATGGAATCAGGAAAGACATTTCAAAGCTTGGCAATACTGTAAAATGAAGAAAACTTACACCAATCTAAGCATTCCAAGGGTTTTGGAATTAAAAAACTTCTGGAAAATGTTAGGTTTTCAGTTACAGTATTTTATTGGATAAACAGGCCTATGGAAGCCATTACATATGACTGATTGGTTATCTCTAAGGCACATTAAATTTTCTCATGGCATGGTACCCGGCAACTGTAATATACAATAATATAGTTTCAATGGGCTGTGCCTTTCCACAGTAGTGAATTTAGTTACTTTAATCAGGATTTGTACTGAACCAAACAGTACATTTATTAATTTTATTTTTTCATTGTTAACAGTAAAAAGTCATGATTTAACAATTACAGTATTACTAATGAAATATATTTATTCATCATTATATGATATGCATAATGTAACTCCAAAAAAGCACAGTACATACTACTAAAAAACAAAGAAAATATAGTTCATTACATTATAGTATGTACAAGCCTTTCATCCCATGGAAGTTTGCTTTGTAAAATCAAGGCCTTCTGGCTTGATTCATAATATGAACGTAGTACACTAACAACAACAATAACATTAATAACAAAAATAACAATCACCTTCCTCCTTGTAAATTAATCTATTAATGGAATCTTCTCATTGCCGATGGATGTTTTGATACTATGAAGCTTTCTGTACAATTTTATATTCAATACTGTATACACATACTAAATTTAATGAAAACCATTCGGGACCCACTTCACTCATGCTCAATTATGGATAGACAAATTTGGTACTGTGGTAACATTAAAAAAAATAAAAAGGGATGTTTTGATGACATACCAAAATATACAAAACTCATTCTTGCTTGCCTGGGGTCAGCTACTTGTAATATCACTGATTTACATTCTGTGTTGAAAACTCTGGTGACTTTGCAAATGTCTGTCAGAAATACTGATGGATATCTGGAAATTCTAGTGAATGAGTTACCATAAGAGATTCTGGGATTTCTAAACAACTAGTTGAAGATACTCTTGTGATCTTCAAAACAAAGGAAGCTATGAAGGGAAGACACTAAATTTTGCCTCAGATTTTGAATCTTCATAAAAAATTGAAAATGGGATATCTGCACATATGATCCAAGGTTACCCCTCCCATGATTATAATGTGAACATGACCCGCATGCCCAATCATAGAAAATAGGTAATCAAAGAATCAGCTCGTGGAATAAATGCTCAGCTCACGTAACCAGTTTTCACATTCTTAATACAGTGGGCCCTGTATTCACGGACTCACACATTCGCGGATTTATTTTCTCTCGGAACATTTCCCTGCATTATTCGCAGAAAATTTGCCTATTTGCGGATTTTTATTGCATGAGAAAATATCCACAAATTCCTGGTTTTTTTATCAAATTCATCATAAAATGCACTTTTTGCGATAAAACTATTAAAAAAAACAGGTATAAAAATGTTTAATGGGTTTTCTTGAGTTTTAACTACCAAAATAGGAAGTTTTAAGCATTTTTATAGGGGTTCCAACTATTCGCAGGTTCTAACTATTTCCGGGGGGGTCTGGTACGCATCCCCTGCAAATACGGGGGGACCACTGTACATAAGTATTATGTTTTTTATTTAAAGTATATTATGTATTTTTAATCTCACTGAATTGTCATTTTATATATGTTTTTCTAATTTATTTTGTATGCACCAAAATGTCATGAAACATCCTGACACCCAATCAATATCCCAGAGAACAGACAACTAAAGTGGTGTTTCCTAACAGTATGGTTATGTGGAATTGCATTAACCTTTCATTGATTATCAATTTTATTGCCTTATTTCATTTATAAAAACTATGGTGTTAATCAACAATTAATTAATTACCATAAAAAAATTATTTAAAACTTCTTTTCATTTCTTCCCTGTAGTATTTGATATATGAATCATGTGTTAAGAGTAATATTAAGGTGGTGACATGTAAAAGTAACCAGGCATGGACGACAACAATGAACTTCTAGGGTCCTGGTTAGAAAAGGGGCCTTTCTTGAGCTGGCAAAATGCAGATAGCTGATGCTGAATCAGAAATAGCAAAGGCTTCGTGGAAGACGAAGGAATGGCTAGCGCCACATGCTTGGCATCTGGTGCTGAGCATGTTGCAGAATGTGTCAAGCGATCTGAAGGCAGAGTCCATTCATGTGGAAACACTCTTGACTGTACAAGGGGACTTGTATACTGGCGAGAGCTGAAAAACTAGAGACTCAGGCACCCCTGGGTGCTTGGGAACTACTGGGTGCTCTTGGGAAGAAGAGGAACATTCCGTGGAAGAACAGCCCGGACTCTAGCACAGGTCATTCCAGAGAAAAACATTCCAGGGAGTCCCAGAAACTACATGAAGGTATCACTAGCTCCCTAAATCTTTTGCATGGCACTGGAACTTGAGGACAGCCAGTGCACTTCCTTCTGGATGCCTTTCCAACAGCCATCCTTCGTCGCGACCTGGGGACACTGCACAAGTCCAACTGAGGGGACGACTGATCATGGGCAGTTCCCCATCGACCCTCCCTACAGCCTCTGGTATGACTGTTCCCAGATGAAGGGAAGTAAGCTAGTGACCTTTGTCTATTAGCGTCAGAGGGACGAACAGTCACCTCCTCCACTGACACTTCACTAACAACACTTTTGGTCTCTTCCTTATCCATAAGAACACGTATGTACTGAATTTCTAACCGAGTCACTGTTTCAACTATCAACACCATCTTAGCATCGAAATACGCAAAATTTTCAATTTGAGTCTGGCAAGGGGGTTGGGGACTGGAAGCAGGGGAGCTGGGTAAAGGAGCAGGTTGAATAATCAAAGGACTGGGAACAGGTGGACAAAGCAGGAACAGGCATAGAAACATTAGGATTATCCACAGAAGACTTAACAGAATTCTCTAAAGTCCTAAACTTGTCTGTGTTTGTCTCAGCTTTAGCGGCTGCTTTATGTTTCTTATCCCTTGTCTAACTTGGTTACGTGAGAACCCAAAACCTTCCATTTCCTAGCATTCAACTCTGCACATTCCTATCCCCTACATTCAATGTACAAGGTGTGCGAATTTATACTTCTCCTTTATCAGTCCAGTTAATAAGTTGCAATAAAGTAGAAATAATGGTCTCTAACAGAGAACTAGATCAAAACAACAAAGGTGTAGCTACAATGCTTCACCAAACAACTCCAAAGGCAAAGCCAATGAAAATCAAAATCTAAGCTGACTGCTCACAACTGAATTTCAGTCCAGAGATGGCTAAAAACAATTGAACTGATTGCTTAAGTTATTCAGCTTACTCCTTAAAGCGGGGGACTACCGACTGGTGAAACTGTTTCCACATGAGGCTGGCAAAGGAGGTGGTGCTAAAGGGGAATTTTTCTCAGTACCTCTGACAGAAGGGACAGAAGGTCCAGGAACTACTCCATCCACTTGAGGCCACACAGGCACCACTAAGGTCACCCTGAGATTTCGAGAGCTCATGACTCTGTTCAAGGCCATGACGGATCAGGCAAAACGGAGGGAAGGCCCACTGGTGCATCTTTATTGTCAATGAGTGGAGTTGGCGAGACACTAGCCCCCTGTTTGTTCCCATTGGCCATCAGAAGGACAGAGCGACCCTCTACCCTCTCTCAGAACTCCCGCAGACCTAGAAAAGCTGCATTTAACTCCAAAAAGTTGATGTGAAGTAGATTGACTCCGCACCTAAAACACCTAAGGCCACGAGATCCTTGAGATGAGCACCCCCACCACTGGTGGAACCATCCAAGAACAGGAGTAAATCTATAGGGGGTGAATGTAGAGGGACTCCTACTGTAAGATTCTGGTCATCCAACCACCAACAAAGGTCTCTTCTCACCTCTTCTGACAGAGGTACCTGCTGCTGAAGGGAATCTCCCGCTGGGGAACAGAACTCCTTCAGCCTCCACTGCAGAGAGCGAAGGCGGAGGCGACTATGAGGGACCAGCTTGTCGAGAGATGAAAAGATCACAAAAAGAACCTGCCACTGGTGAGCTGTTGTTTGGGCTGTGAAAGGAAGGAGCATGCACTTATCACAATGCTGAGGCTTTGACAAAACTAGAGAAGATGATCCCTGTCCCTAACCAGCTTCTCTCTGGAACTTGCCAAGACCAGCCAGTCATCAAAGTTTATCAACAGGCAAATCCCCCCCTTGAGCTGTTTGGGCTGTGAAAGGAAGGAGCATGCACTTATCACAATGCTGAGGCTCTGACAAAACTAGAGAAGATGATCCCTGTCCCTAACCAGCTTCTCTCTGGAACTTGCCAAGACCAGCCAGTCATCAAAGTTTATCAACAGGCAAATCCCTTGAGCATGAGCCAACATCAAAACTAAGGCAAAGACCCTTGTGAACACTTGAGGGGCTGTAGTCAAGCCAAAGCAAAGAACCTTGAACTAGAAGATTTGCTCTCCTTGGCTGAAGCAAAGGAATTTCCTAGACAAAGGGTGAATTGGAATCTGGAAGTAAGCATCCTTCAAATCTATTGACAGTAAAAAGTTGTTTTCCCCTTTACTGCTGCCACAACCATCTGGGGCGTCTCCATCCTGAACCTTGTCTTCCTGATGAAGTGGTTCAGTGTAGAAATGATCTATCACTGGTCTCCAATCGCCTGTAGCCTTGGAACCAGGAAAATCCAACTCTAAAACCCCGCTGAAGGACGATGTACTTCCTCCACTGCGCCCTTGTCCAGCATTTTCAACATTCCTTCCACCCGAAAGAGCTAAGTTCTTCAGAGAACCTAGAGGGTTACATTCTTCAGAGAGCCTTGACATCTACGTACTACGTACTTCTCTATTCCATGGAATTACCATTTGGCACAATGGCCTGGTCTGTCAGGCATCCCCCTTCCCGTGGGAATGGGAAGGGAGAGTGCCCTCTCTATCGACAATCTGCTCTGCCACTTCCTCTAGCCCCCTTCCTGGCTTGTAGGGGCGAGGTTGGTTGAAAGGTGTTGTTGTTGCTTAGACTTTGATGGGGCAGTAGACTGAGAAATGAGAAACCCTTACAGACATCTAACGCTTGGCTGACTTCCTCAGAGTGAGCCTCCGACTTCGATACTGCCAGCTGAACCAGCCTATCTTTGGTGTCGGCATGCCGCCGGTCTATAGCATCTTCTAAATGTGTTCTCGAAAAGAGAAGCTGACTCCAGGAGGTCACCATTACAAAGAGTTGACAAGGACTCAGAATCCATTGACCCCGCCACAAATTAGCACTGAGGTGGCCCAGGTAAGAGATGGCCTTAGTATCAGACTGCAGGACCCTGATAAAGAAGGATGAGCTAACAGAATCTCCATCAGAGCAACACAATGCCTTACAGAGCCAGAGATTGATTCTTCTAGGCGCAGAGTGCAGTCTCCTTCCACAGGACGTTCTCTCCTGCATCCATCGACTTCTCAGGACCATGTACAGGCAGTCCGGGTTACGACGGGTTCGGCTTACGACGTTCCGAAGTTAAGGCGCTTTTCAATTATATTCATCAGAAATTATTTCCAGGGTTGCGACGCATGTTCCAGGGTTACGACGCCTACAACACTCATCTGGCAGAAGAAATATGACACAAAAAATGCAAAATAATCTATATTTGAAGGTTTTTTGGATGATGAAAAATGCAATAAGAATGCAGTTTACAAAGTTTTCAATGCACCCAAAGCATTAAAAGTACAGTTTTCTTAGGATTTTTTACCATGTTCCGGCTTACGACGATTTTCGGCTTACGACATGTCTCAAGAACGGAACCCCCGTCGTAACCCAGGGACTGCCTGTACGTCCATCGCACAACCGTGTATGTGCTCCATCGCACCAACCGAGTGCGTGGTCCATTGCATGGTTGTGTACATGCTCCATTCGCAGACCTGACCGGGTAACGTGGGTTCTATTGCAAAGGTCATGTACGTGGTTCATCACGTGACTGTGTACTCGCACGACTGTGTACATGCTCCGCTGTAAGACTGTATGTGGTTCATCGCACAATCGTGTACATGAATTCTTGTGCATGAGGTCTTCTGTTACTCAAGGATGGAGTCCTTCTGGTGGAAGGGGTGTTGCCCGGACTCTGAGGGAAAGTTCTCCAGTGGCCGCAGGAAAGGAAGAGGACCTTTCTCGGCCATCTTCATCACATTGTCGTTCTCCCATGCTAGATCTGGAGAAGGGGGAGAGTCAAGAGTTTCTGTTCTCTTTATCATAGGTTGTTAATCTTGTGAGGAGGACACAGACTCCCTCTTCTATGACCCGTAAGGGAACGGAGGCCTTGCCTCAGCTCAAAGCAGGATGCCAAAGCGACGTTTGAGCTCCTATGTTCGGTTCATGCTCAATAGATTTTCACAGCATGTTCATGCTTTGGTGTCAGGACAGGACGGCTCCCTGTGTTCAAATAGGTTCATTTAAGCTTCTCCCCTCCTCTTGTGCAGCATAGGAAGAACTTTGATGCACGTGGTTCAGTGGATGTCTCATCAAGTTAATTTGGACATGATTCGTTTAAAGCCTGGCTTAACTCTAGATCAGGTGAGGGCTTGCTGAGGTCCTTCTTTAACCTTTCAAGAGGCCTTGAGTGCTTCTTTTGCCTTTCAGACTGTCGTGGCTGGACTTTGGTTGTCAGTGGTGGCTAGGATAACGTCATGTCGTTCTCAAGGAGGTTCCATCAGCTCACCTTCCTTCATCAAGTTACTTCAGTTTGGTGCTATGGCCATTTCTTTTCTGGGCCATCTCAGTGCTAATTTATGGGCCAATCTGCTCCTGAATAGGAGGCATGAAGCCCTGTCAAAGGTGACAATTTCAGTGGATCCTGATTCCTTGCCTTCTCTTCAAAATGGGGACCTCCTGGAATCAAACTTCTCTTTCCTAGGATGCAGCTAGAAAATGCGATAGACTGACAGTGTGCTGATATCAAAGATTGGCTTGTCCAATAGGCAGTCACGAAGTCGTAGGGTCGTTCTCGCCCTCCTCCTCCTCCTCCTCCAAGGCAGAGTAGGTGGTCTCCTCCAAGGAAGTCTGTCAAGCAGTCAGCGTCCATTAGGACTCCTCAGCCTACTGCTCCAGCAAAGTCAAAGCAGCAGCAGCATCTCTTTCAACAACCTCCAAGCCAGGAAAGGGTGTTAGGGGAAGAGGCAGAGAGGGTCATTGATGAGAGAGGGAGCCTCTCCTTACCATTTGCATGGGTGGGGTGATGCCTGGCAGGCCATTGGGCCAAATGGCAATACCATAGAGTGGAAAAAGTGGGTAGTAGATGTCCTTCAAGTAGGGTATCTGCTACTTTTCGACTTCCCTCCTCCTCTCTTGGATAATCCTTATGCTCAAGGCTCTCCGAAGCTTCTAGTGCCAGCTGGAAACCGATTTAAAACAAACAAAGATTGTAATGCAAGGAATCTATGGCATTGGGCAACTCATGCACATACAAGATTGAGGCTGGTCATCGACCATGCTTGTAAACCCATGACGCACTAGCTTTTCTTCCAATTAGTGTTAAAGACCTCGGGTTTGTTAGCCATGAAAATATAAATTGATTAAAAATTTGTCATTTGTTCTTGTGCGGAACAAACTTTCAGTCTTCACAATAGGAATGACAAAAGAAAAGTCAATTTACCAATAAGCACCAATCATAACACAAACATCATGACTGCTGTTTTATAAAACTATTCTGTGATACTTTAATTTGTAGGTAGTTTCATAAACTACCCATTTTCTCAACAGGTTACCTTGTGTTTTATGCACTTCTAAACAATACTCTTATTTTTGCATTTTCCCATCTCCTTATATCCAACAATAGGGGACCATAGTGGGACTCATGGGGTTTAAGGTGAGGGGAAAAAAAAAAGTTATACGCTACTCAGACATGATGGTAATAAATGCATAAGTACAACAAAATCAGTTAAAAAAGTTTTTGTATATCAACAATAACACTCATCACAAAAATTTATAAGCATGAAAAGTTTGCAAAAGACAGTTACAAAGATGCACCCAAACCTAATCTTCCCTAAACCAGTCATGCACATCCTTACCTGGCAGGGGCTGAAGCCTCCACTAACCAGACCTCAAGTGCCACAAGTAAAGAGTAAAGTACAGGGATGGATAACCTAATCTTTCCTGAACCTAACCCAGGGTAAACAATCGAGTGGACTAACTGCGGCCACCTTAATCGTGTTCAGACCCACCTTCAGAGAAAGAACTTTAACACGTCCTGACACCGGAGATGGGAACCAGTCATGAGTCTCATGTCTCGAGGTGTTGCTCCCACGACCCATGACTGGTACCCATCTCCGGTGTCAGGATGTGTTAAAAGTACTTTTTCTGAAAGTGGGACTCATGACTGGTGCCCATCTTCGGTGTCAGGACGTGTTAAAGTACTTTTTCTTGAAAGTGGGACTCGTGACTGGTGCCATCTCTGGTGTCAGGACGTGTTAAAGTACTTTTGCTGAAAGTGGGACTTGTGACTGGTGCCCACTCTGGTGGGTCAGGACGTGTGTTAAAGTACTTTTTCTGAAGGTGGGTCAGAACATGGTCGAGGTGGTCGCAGCAAGTCCATTCGACTGTTTATCAAATCAACAATTTTAGGTAGATCTAAGGTACTTATCTGCAACAGCCTAGACTGGCAGTTGCGGTTTTTTTTATGTAGTTTTACCTACTGAACAAGAATTTTAAGTAATATTTATTCGGACGACTGTGATTAACCCCTAAGGGCCTGTACTAAACACGGCGAAATACATTGGACGCCCCAATCCCTAGTGGATGTCGTATCCGCGGTTACGTTTCTTGCAGTCCGTGCGGACTGCTTCTGTAGAAATACCCAATTTTAATATAAAAAATTAATCTAAAATTAAAATTAAGCACTACCCAACTGGTAAGAGGGCATCCCTTATCTAATCCTCAGCAAGCCAACAGAATAGGAGGTAGACACTTTGGTAATCCTACAGTCCAAATTCCTTGTGTGTGTTTAAGTTTTCTTTCCTACCTTCAATTTCTTCTATTGACAGATTTGCAAACAAAAGTAAATTTCCTAAAAATGAGCAATTCATCTGCTTACAGAAGCAGAGATTGTAAAAAACAAAAGGAATAGGATAAAGCTCTGCACCTCAAGCAAATAGGTAGTGTAGTGTGGCCCCGACTGTGTTTGTGGAGTGAGCGCTTAGGAACCTGGCACAGGCTCTTGCACTTCAGCGGCCACTTGTTGATAAATCTGAAAAAATAACCAGTTTATCTGTTTACACAAGCAGAGAATTAAAATTTTCTCATAATTCTATGGGTCTGTATTCCCTTGTTTGTTTGTAATCTGCTTCTGTACACAGATAAACTGCTCATTTACTGTTTTTCATGATTCAATTTAAAATTCAATAATGTTTGTGTTGACCTTGATTAATGTAATGCAGTGAATTCAGACCCTTAAACTGTGGGATTACCCACATTTCCTTTAGAAGCATTAGAATCTGGTACCTATGAGGTACCTATCAGTGTTAGGGTAAAAAACCGTATGGTACAGGGGTGGACCATGTACGATCAATGTGTACAACCCCCAAAAAATTACAATTAGGTATAACGCGTCCTGATATTGGAGATGGGCATCAGACGCGACTTGTTGTTGTGGGAAACAGAGCTAAAGACCTCTACTCCGGTGTCAGGACGCATTATAGCTAATGTACTTTTCTTGGGGTTGTACACATTGATTGGTACATGGTCCACCCCTATACCATGCAGTTTTTTACATAATTATTTTACCCATTTCATCAAAAGTGACCAGACAGGCTTATAGTATATACTATAGCTAGACCGAATACCTACCTTCCATTACATGCCCTATTTAGACTAAGGTAGCCTAGACTACGGTCTAGGTAGTTGAGCTGACCAGGGCCAAATTCGTGTCTGGTACCTAGAGTCATTCGCACTGGGAATACCTAGGGTATTGCCCAATTCTTTTTTCTTATGATTCACTACTACTACTTGGCCCTGCCAATGCCAGTGACAGTCACGATTATTTGGGTACGTCAAGTGTTTTTGGAACTCAATTTAGACGACGCTTCATATTAAACTTGGTTAGTCATTACCTAATTATCGGCTACATGAGGTATATTTTCTACCTCTTCACATTTTTTCTGTCGATCTAAGACGAGTTATATTTTAATATAGAGAGTAATGATTGTGTCGCAAATTATTGAATAATAATATAATAGTAGTAGTAGTAGTAGGCGTGTAATGTCTTTGAAACGGCTCCCTTGCCTGTTTTATTCTCCTTTGTTCGAGTTTCTTCTCTCTGAAATACCACATTTCTTTTAGAAAATCTGTCCTATTTTCCACTTCATCCCTCAGTAGATCTGCCAATAAGAGTATATTAGCTACTAATTCCTCTTTATTTTCTTGATATGGTTGCTGCACAAACTAGTATATCTATTTCTCATTGTATGCTGGAAAGTTTAAGTAAGAAATGTTCTAAATTTTCCTTTTGTTCCTCACAGCATAAACATTTTGTATCTCTCCTTTTATCCTATCATTCAATCCTAGTGTAGCTAGTCTGGCCCTACTGATCAGTAATTTTTTTTTTTTTTTTTTTTTTGTCATACCAGGTTTCTTCCCTTATGTTTTCTTTATATTTTCTGTAGATTCTTAATGCCGACTTTTTATTCATTTCTTTCTGCCATGCTTTTCTGTCCCAGTTGTTTATTATTTCTCTTAATTGTTTGTCTTTAACTGCTTCAATTTTACTTAAGTTTATGTTTAGTTCTTTCATATATTCTTTTACTTGCATTATCCAGGTTTTTTTTTTTTCATGCTGATCCATGGTTATCTCATATAGGAGCTTATTTCCACCACTCTTCAATGTATGTTTCAGATAGAATAGTTTATTCTTCATATCTCTTGAGTGGCAGGAAGAGGCCCCTATTTCAGATCTTAACGCACAACTCGCTATGTAACCTGGCGAATTCAAAATTGTTCTATATACTTAATTGTCTATCTACTGAAATTCATTTATACGTAGTTTTTCTTGTCAAGTTTCATGACTTCCATGACATACATGAGGATGACATCGCTAATCCTTTCCAATACAATTTTCTTATTTTTATCCTGCTACAGCTTTTATTGATGACTGCATTAGCTATAACTTGCCATCGCTTTGCTTTAATTTGGGCCCTTTTTATCTGTTCTCTGAAGTAGTCTTTCATGTTGTTGATTGTCACTCCTAGGTATTTAATCTGCTTAACTATTTTTATTCCTTCTGATTGTGCTCCATATTTTCCAAATCATCGATACTGTACCAGTCGTTCTATATTAGTATGTTACTCTTGTCCTTGTTTATATTTAGGCCACATTCACTCGCTTTTTACAAAAGGGTTTCTATTGCTTTTGTTATTTCTTCAAGTGTGTGTCCTAGTATTAATCCATCATCTGCATATAATAGTGCCACTATCCTTATAACTTCATTTCTAAAACCTTCTGTTGTATTTTCTAGTTTTTCTATTATCAGGTACATTATTAGTAGAAAGAATATGGTTGAGCCATTACATCCCTGTCTTGTTCCATTTAACTCTTTTTGTTCTATATTTTTAAGGCATAGGCTTGTTACATCATTTGTATATATCTTTCCAACTGCATTATTACTTCTGCATGCAGCCTATATTCATCATGACCTCAATGTACTTTTTCTATTAACAAAGTCAAATGCTTTTTGGAAGTCTATTGATACAAATAATGGGTCCTTTCTTCTGTACGTTCTGTATGCAGTATTGTAAAGTATAAATTATCGATTCCCCTCCTTTGTGCGGTAAAGCCTGATTGCAGTTCATTCATTTTTTCCTATATTTCTAATATGCTTTTCTACTTTGGTTTTCAGGATCCCCATGAAAATTTTATATGATGCATTTGTTAGAGCAATTGGCCTAAGGTCTTTGACTGTGGGGTGTTGTTTCTTGGGAGTAAGTGTTGTTTTTTACTTAAACCAGCTTTTCTGCGTTTTCCTGCCCTTCAGTATGCTGTTTAAACACT
>NC_061103.1:17266665-17389992 GCF_015104395.2 Macrobrachium nipponense
CCCTAAATAAATTTCCAAGATGCCTTATATAGCCTAGCCCTGAGGTAGTCCGTGCAGAGCTGTTGCTTAGATCCTTATAAGCAACTGGGGCTATTATTACAGTTTCAACCATTATGGGAAATCTATTGATATTGATATTTTTCCCGAGTAAAGCACGTGATAACAAAACACTTCTTCTCAATACATTATTGTCGCTAATGCATACTTACAGAGAAAAAAAAAAGATTAAGTTTTTACCTCGAATTTTTCCTAAGTCGGGAGAGGTGTTTCCTCTACAGTAATGTTTACTTTTAATGAGCCCTCTAACTTACTTTCTTACGCAAACAAAAGCAGTTCCAGTTACTCATTATTGGCTAGAGGTGTGGACATCGTTATGACGTCATGGGTTTCATAACCAATTACGAAGACTTGAGTCGAAAAACTAAGTTTCACTAGCATTTCAGCGGAGTAATAAAGTTTTACCTTGCTAGTCCACTGGTGTAACCTTGTTTGACTGAATACTCGAATAATGAAGCAAAAAACACGCATTTTGTCTTCCACTGTACCTATGGCAGAGGTAGTGGCTGGCCCTTCTGGCATTAATTTTGACAGACCTTCGATTTCCTACCGATTGTTGCAGTGCAATGTGGTCGTCGGGTACCTGGCCACTTCCTACTTTAAGTTGCATGTCAGGGAACCTTGCAACGGCTTCACGTTTTCCCTCAAAGCAGCAGCACATTTTTATCAACCAACAGTTTAAGGTAAGCTTCATTAATTTATAGAGTATATTATAATGGTGGTAGTATAACGATGTATACAGCAGTACCCATCACTTTGGATTTGGTTTGATGGCCTTTTAAGGGGGGTAGGGGTAGGCCCCCCCGCTAAGGGGGGGTCGCAGGGGGCGGAGCCCCCCGCTAGGCCGGGGGGGAGGTAGATGTAACCAAAAGGACAGGGCCCTAGGTAAGGTTGTATTAGGTTCGGTAGTGCCCCGAAAATCACTGTGGCCTTAAGGGGGGGTCGCAGGGGGGCGGAGCCCCCCCGCTAGGCCTAGGTAGGGGTACAGGGCCCTAGGTAAGGTTAGGTGGGTGTATTAGGTTCGGTAGTGCCCCGAAAATCACTTTTCTCCTCCTCCCCCCACCCAAATACCCCGTTCCCCCTTTGGGATCCCCCATAATTGAAGTAGTAGTAGGTTTATGCTTAGATTTTGTGTGTAAGAGTAACTCAGTTTCTTTTTTATTCATTTCCTCATGTTTCTATGCGATGTGCAACACCAATCTGGTCGTTTTTTTGCCGTTTTTCGTCGTTAATACTTGAAAAACGGGTGCGGCCTTCTCCTGGACATTTACCTTTTTCTGGAAAAAAACTTTTTTTTTTTTAACTCCAATTACATAGTAAATCTCTAAATCGGATGGTTTGCAGTCAAAATAAATGTTAAATCCGTTGGAACTACATTATTTCTGATGCAACAAATATATTTTTATTCCAGTTTTCCCATAATGGTTGAAACTGTAATTTTACCAGCAACTGAAATACTATAGGAAGTTGATCTAAGTAATAGAGACACGGCGGGGTATACCTATCTACTTAGATCTATCTAAGTTACTAATCTAATAGCTACCTAGTAGGTACCTAGTATAGTAGGTAGTAGGTAGGTAGCCTACGCTACCCAACAGGCTACTCAGACAACATCTAGGCTACCAACTTATTTTAGGACGCCGATGCAAAAACTTCCTTAATGATTATTTACAAACAATCATTAACGTTCGTGTTGACCTCACCTATTCAGGTCAGCCTTAACTGGTTTTATGGCCACATCTTACGATTCCTCCTCAGGTGACTGGTAAAGGTGTCGCTACACAAAATAACAACAAACAGACGACAACATAGGAGAAGGAATGTCCCGTACTACGGAACAACCCCAGCCTAGTTTCCGTCGGGTCTTATCCACAGGCTTCTCAGGTAAGTCGCCGATCTTCTTCCGCACATGCGTAGTTCTAAATGTGTTACAGGAAGGATCACAAGTGTGCTCAAATAAAATAAGTTTTTTTTAACAAGTGCCAAATTAAAATCAAAGTGTCTACATCACTCCCCTGTCGTACTTTAGAATAAAAACCATACATCTGATGTTAATGAAACTTTGGGGAAAGTTTGTCTCCGCCCCACCCATTGACATTCATTTAGTACTTATGAAATTAATACTTCATACCCTACTTTAAGTTGAGTCAGTTCCCGTATATTAATTTATATAAGTCATCGAAAAGACTAAGGTTAGATAATCTACGACCAACTGAGGTGAATGCTGAAATATTCACTCCCTGGAGAAACAAGGACAGGAGTTGCCACCTCGGTTGGGACAGAGATCAGTGCTCTATTAACGAATCTTGCTAATGACAACCTCATAATCACACGAATCACTAAATGGTAAAACAAATTAACAATATTGCAAGTGTAATATGATTGGTTCTTCTTTTCAATCTAACTGAAAATGAACGGTCACTTACAGATGTTATGGAAAAAATAACTTACAAGGATTAATTTTTAGGAAAGACAACACGTCGTCATTAGGAAATAGGTAATTCGGTTCTGCGTTAGGTGGTGGTTCATCCCTCATGTCTTTGGATATGTAAAACTGATAAGCCGCCTATAATCAGGATTACCGAGTAAAACCGTGGCTAAGTAGTAAATTTGTCCTGTGTGAGATTTATTGCCTTCCAAAGAATGGCCGCTATTCGAGGCATTCCGGCAGTCTCCAATCGTTGACAAGGGCATTATTTGCAGCATGTAAACTGTACTATGACGGCCGCCGCTCACATGGTAGTTGTTGTGGGCAAGGTATATATTCTATATACCTTGCTTGTGGGAAAATATTAATCCTCTACTTTCATCCTCGAGCTAAAGGAGGTGTTGGCGGGCGATAGTGCACCTGTTAATGGTATGATTGTTTTTAATGACATTCGACTGTTCTCCCGCGTATAATCTATATTTTTCGTGTTGTTCAATTTTATTTTCCAAAATAAATACTGACATTACTTATACTCAAGATTTCATATGCAAATCCCTTGGTATTCGTCTGCAGACTTCTCTTCAAGCGTTTCTATTTATTGTACAATTATTCTTAAATTAAATACTTAGCTAACTTTATCATTTTTAAGGTGGGGAATACCTAAAATCATCATATACGTATATGACGAGCAGGGCTGTATGTGTTATATTTTCCCCTGTCGTTGTATTCAGACAAAACATTTTAGCTATTCGTAATGCATGGTCTGACATTGAATCAGCATATTTTAATTTATTTCTTGTATTCCCAATTCTATTTAATTCATCTTCAATAAATTCAGGGCTACTTACACGTATTACTTGCTCTTAAATACACGGAAGTGAAAACCAACGGTATTATGGGAGCCGTCATTTCTAATTTCCATGGTGAATATTATCAACGATCACAATTCATTAATTTACCAATGAAACTATTTACATTATCCTCGACATACCTGAACGTACTGAATATTTTTATTTAATATTATGTCGAAAAAAATCGACAGGAGAATTGTTTGGAGAGCAGGATATAAGATAATCAATTGTTACTTTGTGAATAAGGCTACACATCAAAATTCATCAGCCTAGAATCACTATTAATCTCTACATTACTTAATTATCAGGTATACAATGTCCTTTATATTGGCATCAGAAAAGGATATACCTAAGATACACACACACACACACACTATATATATATATATATATATATTATATATATATATAATATATATATATATATATATATTATATATATATATATCAATATATATATATAATATATATATATATTATATATATATATATATATATATATATATATATATATCACTTAGCTGACCAACCCAGCACTGCCTGGGAAAACTCTGAATAACAACTGATAAACTCTCTCTCTCTCTCCTATTGGGGCTGAACTTGGACTCAAAGGGTGTCAGGAGTGTCACTTTCATCTAAACAACCTCAAAAACACTATATAATATCTATAGTTTTCAGTTATTTTTACATGTCACTCCCTTCCTATCGGGGCTGAATTTAGAATTAAAGGACACAGGGAGTGTCACCATTCAATTCAGCAACCTTGAAAACTGTAAATCAAACACAAATATCTGTTGTTTTTGGTTATTTTTACGTCAACCCCTTTTCACCCCCTTCCTTTAGGGATGAACTTAGACTTAAAGGGCATCGGAGTGTCACTAGTCATTTAAGATACCTTGAAAACAATGGATTAGACACTAATATCTGTTGCTTTTGGTTACTTTTAAATGTCTCCCCTTCCCACCCACTTCTCACCCCCAACGCATCCTATCAGGGGTGAACTTGGGCTCAAAGGGCATCGGGAGTGTCACTGTTCATCTCAGCTACCTTGAAAGCTATGGATTAGAAAATATCTGCCGTTTTCAGTTATTTTTTAGTTGTTACCCCCTTCCCACCCTTTTTTACCCGACCCTCCCCCCATCTGGGCTGAACTTAAAGGGCATCAGGAGTGTCACTATTTTTCTCAGTGACCTTGCAAACTATGGTTTAGACACTAATATCTGTTGTTTTCGGTAATTTTTTCATTTCACCCCCCTCCCACACCATCCTTTTCCCAACCAATGGTCCGATATTAATTCTGTTTTCCCCATGACCTTCCCAGTTCTGATATTGACTTATATTTAAAATCTCACCAAAACCAGTCCAGAAATGTGGATTTGTATAGCCATCATACAAACAAACAGACATTTTCTGGTATATCATATTATATGGTATATAGATATATATATATATATATATATGTGTGTGTGTGTGTGTGTGTGTCTGTGCATTTGTGTGTGTGTGTGTGTGTGTGCACGTTTGGTTTTAAATCATAAAAACATGATGATTATAGAACAAAGTTACAGCCAAAAAGGAAAAGTTAAACAATGAGATGCCTAGTGCTTTCGTCATATTACCAAGACATGGTCACTGCAACTTAAGATATACAGAGACAAGGGTGTATTATATGATGGGTGTAAGTCCTAAGGGAATAACAAAAATTTGGGAGATCACAAAATGGTCAACAGATTAACATCAAAATCTACTTATTGCTAATCCTCTTTATTTTGTCTTTTAAATTCTTCTGGAACATATGTTTTATTACAGGGTCAAATGAAAACAATCCTGGGCTGAAATTTAGGTTATTCTCCCAGGTCAACTGAATCATAAGGGATTCCAACACGTTCCTGCAAACAATTTAATTACTTTGTAATATTACGTACATTGCTTTGCATCCAATTTATTCTGTGCGACTTTTCATTTAGATGCAAAAATAGAGCGTTATTAGTTTGACCTACTCTTACTGAATATTAGTTGTTTTAATCTGGTATTTAGTTCTTTACTGGTCTGACCTAAGTAAAATAAATCACAACCCATGCAAAGAACTTGTATACATTATTGCTATCTTTTTGGGGGTCTTTTTTTATGAGCATGTTTTTTTTTTTTTACATTATTACATGTGAAGGATACATTTGTATTAAACAAACAAAATTATTTATGTACAGACAGCCCGTGCAGGATGAAGTAATTTAAATTAGAAGTTGACAGAAGTTGACAAACTTAGAATATGCAGATGGTGCTGTCTCAATCAGCAAAACGCCATAAGATTTACAAAGCTTGCATAAAAAAATGCCAAATATATTTTGGAATGGAACTAAAAATATATCTATTATAAGAAAAGAGCGATGAGGGCAAAGTACAGACAATGGGATGAAACAACATCCTGTAGAGGAAGAATGAATGAAGTTGAATCTTTCAAATATTTAGGAGCAATGAAATCAGGTACAGGTTCGCTTGAGTTGGAATTCAGAAAAAAATAAGGGCAAATAAAACAATGGACAGGCAGAATAAGAATTGCGAATCAAATAGAACGAAATTGCACTGGTGAGTAAGATTATAACCAAGTCTAATATGATCTGTATTGCTATTTGGTCATGAACCATGGTATGACAAAGAAGCCAAAACTAAAAGGAGAGAGTTGTAAATAAGTACACGTGGGAAACTGTGGAAGTTCCAAATGTAGATGAAATAATGGTGAAAGGGAGATGGCCTGCACATGCACTTTGCTCGACACAGGAGAAAATCCTACGTGACACTTTCAGCTGGGCTTGTGGGCACCAGACGAGAAGGAAGACTCAGACCCTACCTGGATGCAAATTACGAGAATGTAGGTTGGAGGCGAGTGTTGATTTGAAGACGATAAAGCGCAGGAAATATATGAGTGACAAAATTCCACGGAGGACCTTTGCATTACCCAGCGTTAGAAGCGACGATGATGACGATTTCCTGTATGTTATTAAGTATTAGGGTGAGTCAGAGATTCTCTGAGCTACTCTTGTCTCTCTTTGATGTGAAAGTCCATGAACGGATGAACTAATGCACCAGCAGCCAGTAGAGAGCAAAAGCATTTCCTATTCAGTAATTGAAATGTGTGAAAAAATCCTTTTTTTCCTATACCTGTATAATAATAATAATAATAATAATAATAATAATAATAATAATAATAATAATAATAATTTTGACATGGGAGAGAAGTTTTTAGAAGTTGCACTTCTTGCACAGCTCTGTGAAGTTCACGAACGGATGGACTTAAGGACAGCCAGCCAACATTGTAGAGAAGAAAGTCACTTTATACTCAGTAATTATACAAAAAATAAAACTTTCATTTCTCTATATACATAAAACAAAGAATTTAGGGCCAGGAAAGACTCGGAGCCACTTGCTCTCTCTCTCTCTCTCTCTTTTTTTTTTCTTTTGCTAAAGTCCACACATGGATAGACCATGGCAGGGAGTAAAATTGGCGGTGGAGAATAAAGTATTGATTTATGGAAAGGGATACTGTGATAAGTAAAATACAAAACCCTCATTGGTCGTTAGGAGTATCAAGAGCTAATTGCACGAGTCTTCTTAACACGCCTGACATAATCAACAATCTAATCACGAAAGATGAACGATAATTATCATGATTCTGGAAGGTGAGGCACTTCTGAGATTTAGCAACAACAATCCTCTCACAATTTGAAGTTTTTCTTCAAAAAGTCAATCTTCAATATTCTTTCGAGGAGGTGAAAAATAAATAAAAAACGATATGTAACTGGAAGGAGGGGAAACTATAATGCTGGGTAACACTTATAAGAAACCTTAAGGAGACGGCAGTTCCAGCATATCTGTATTCAATAATCAGTCAAACAATATTACAGAAAGTCTTAAACAATCCGATGCTTGACTGTAATATTAATGGTGTTAACTGACATATTATAAACTAGTACATATCACCAGTAAAAAAACTGTTAGCCCAGTTTGTGTAATAGAGTAACGACTTTACAATTGAATATAAATCATAACTAAACAGAAGGCATCCTGGCTATCAAATCTGGAAAAAAGCCATTTAATACATTGCATGAAATGTGCGGGACTTACAACATTCTGATCAATATTTTTTCATTGGGAAACAACTTTGATTCCTATAGCTTTCCTTTAATTCTACAAACAGAATGTATATATAGGCAGTGTCCATAAGCATCGGCGAATTAATTCCTGGAACGGAGGAATACCTTCTAAGACGAATTTTGTGTCTCTTAGAACACTGTTCACAGGTATTTCGCAATTTCTACTGCAACCGATTTTCTTTAACAACACTTCACTCACTCATGGTTTTGTTTGTTTGTTTGTATGGTGTTTTTACGTTGTATGGAACTAGTGGTTATTCAGCAACGGGACCAACGGCTTTGCATGACTTCCGTACCACGTTGAGAGTGAACTTCTGTCACCAGAAATACAGATCTCTGACCCCTCAATGGAATGCCTGAGAATTGAACTCGTGGTCACCAAGGTGGCAGGACAAGACCAAACTGACCCCACCACTGAGGTGCTCACTCATTCATGGTAAACTGTCTCCCACCAACATGAAAATCCTTATTAACTCTCACCAAAATTAAAACATCCAGTATAATCCCTTTTCAGACCCTTGCATAGCGGGCCAGCAGGCGGACAAAATTAAATATTTTACTTTTCCAAATTATTATGAGGATCATAAAAATAAAAAAAAAATACATACATTAGTGACAAAGGAATGCAATATTATAGATTGCAAGTAGTTGTTAGTATCAGTGTTTTACAGGCTTAAACATGACTAAACAAGTTGTTCTTGGCTGCACATTGTTTTTCCATACAAAAACATTTTATTGTTTCTTTAGCCACGGTTTACGAAAGGTGTGTTGTGGAGTAAACTCATATTTCAAAATGACTTTTTTGTGCATTATTAAATGTATTAAAGGTCTTGATCTTTATATTTATGATCTAAATGTTGGGTGCAACAGTGTTTGATATAAGTCCTCAAAATTTGTTGAAAATTTTAGGCATAAAATAAAAAGTTTATGATAGAGCACAAAAAAATTGCAAAGCTTTGCAAAGATTCCCAATGGTGTTAAATGGTAGATAATTAAGTCCCAAACCATAGGACGAAAAACTTTTTGCCACTAACTGCCACTTTTTTTTTACAGTGAATATAATTGTCTGGACAACTATGAAAAAAAATATTATCAAAAGATGAAGATATCAGGTTTAAGAGTAATAATGAGCCATTATATCTTTTTATTTCAGATATAGGACACTAAGAAGGTGCATGAAAATGGATGTTACTAACCAATATCTGTTTAATGAAGCTAGTGAAGCGATAAAGAATGGACATATGCATAGTTTTCATGATGGTAAACTACATAATTTTCTGCTTGGAAAGATTGAAAATATTATACGTGATGACACTATAGCAACAAATATTGTGATTAACTTTCTGAAAAACTTAAGAATTAAGTGGAGAACTGTTAACAGAACCAGAAAGTTATTTCTAAGTAAGTACCAAGGTTGGCTTGATGCTAAAGTGTATCAAAACCCAGAAAATGAAACTCCTAAGAAATCTCGAGGACGACCTACTACAACAGAGAGTTTTCAGGGCTCATCCGAGAAAACAAAACGAAGGAAAACTGCAGAGCTTGTTAACATATCTCCTCATAGGCTCACATATGCTACATCAAGAGTTCTAAGAAAGAAGGGACAGTCAAGAATGGCTAAATCTTTTGCCCAAATGTTTACTGAAAACCAATGTACTTCATCAGAAAATATCAGAGTGTTCTTTTTCTGCAAATGAAGCTCTGGCATTGATCTTAGACTGTGACCTTTCAAAAAGAAGCTATCAAAATTTGAGGAATAAAACACTTGAGAAAAAATCAAAAGTTTTTCCCTCTTACAACGATGTTCGTTCTGCCAAAGAAGAGTGCTTACCTTCTCCTGAAAATTGGTTAGTAACTGATTATTCTGCAGAAGTGACCTTACAAGATTTATCAGACCACACAACAAGGAGAATATTTGAAGTAGTGTCTTTGAATGAAACAGATTTAGACATAAAGCAGTTTAAGTTAATTTGTAAAGTTGGATTTGATGGCACAACTGGTCAAAATGTTTACAAGCAGATTCGAAGTGATAACCAAGAACGAGATGTCATTTTCGAGTCCTGTTTATTTGTAACTTGTATAGTACTACCTTTACATCTGAGTGGAAAGACAGAAGCTAATGGGAAAATTATCTTATGGAAAAATAATAAGCCCTCATCACCCTTTTTTTTGCAGACCTATAAGGTTCAAATTCATGAAGGAAACTTCATAGGTTTTAGTGGAAGAAGAGCAGTACTTAAAAAATGCTATCCATATACCTAGACCAACTCAAGTTAAAAACAATGACGCATGATGTGAGCATTACAATGATAGATGGGAAAGTGGCATTCTCTTTATCCCTTGTCACCAACTCAATGCAATGCTGCTCTTTGTGGGGGGCATCACCTAAGCTAATGAATGACATAAAGAAAGTTTCAAAGAGACCCCTGTCAAATGATGGCATCATTTGACTAACAACATTACATGCCTGGATAAGATCTATAGAATGTTGCTTACACTTGTCATACAAGTTGCCTATAAAGAAATGGCAGGCAAGAACAAAAGAAGAAAAAGCAAAGGTTCAGCAACAAAAATCAAAAATACAAAAAGCTTTTCGTTATAGGACATGATTAGTGATTGATATGCCAAAACAGTCAGGTTTTGGGACGTCAAATGATGGAAATACGGCTAGAAGATTTTTTCAGTTTGCTGAAACATCAAGTGAAATTCTTGGAATTAAGATAGAATTGCTGAAGAATTTGCACATCATCTTGTGCACTTTATCATCTGGGTTTGATATAAATGTCACAGCATTCAAATCCTTCTGCATCAATACCGCTAAAATTTACGTGGAAGAGTACATCTGGTATTATATGCCTCAGAGTTTGCATAGAATTTTTATTCATGGAGGTTCAGTGATTGAACAGTTTAATCTGCCGATTGGACTTTACTCCGAAGAGGCCCAAGAAGCCAAAAACAAAGACTTTAAGAAGTTCAGAGAGTCATTTTGTCGGAAAATATCCAGAAAAAAAATTAATGAGGACTTAATGCGACAGTTATTCTGATCATCCGATCCCCTAATAACATCAATGAGAAATCAGACAAAAAACACATCTAAGAAAGATCTGCCAGATGAAGCTCGACTGCTCCTCTTTACAGATTCTGAAATACCAAGTGAAGGACCATAAACATAATGAGACATGTACCCTAACTGAAGATCATGTACGCGCTTCTCTTATATGGGCTAAATGGCTTCTCCATTTAGCATTTATTCTTGCATCCCTTATCATCTTCAAATCATTTATTTTACTTGCTTTTACCTTATTTCAATGATGTAATCTCTTGAAAGGAAGCTTTTTTGTTGTTGTAGTTTTATGTTCTTTATTGGCCATTGTACAAAATGTATTACAATTAAGATATTATTGCTTTTGTTTCCATGATTTCACTTATTTCCCAAGAAAATAAGAATTACAGAATTACCAAATTACAGAATATATGTGCTCAAAATCACCGATTTGTACTGTTTTGACGTTTTTTTCCTTTTATAAAGGTTTAGAATCATGTTAATCCCAAATAAAGCTAAATAGTTTTTGCACTGAAAGTATTTTTGTCCATTCAAGTCTCATTCTGTGCCTTGCTTTATGTCATGAAAGGCCTGACTGATACAACAAATTTATAAAGTCATTTGCATTTGTCCTACGTACGAGTTTAGAAACCTAAAGGCTTTTGTATAGGTGCAATCTACGAGTTTGCTGAAAGTGGTCATTAAAACTTGTTATTCAAGTAGTTTAGTGGTGACTTTACTCTTTTTTTCCATCCGTCTGTGGTGTTTGCGCATGGTAACACTACGTCCCAGGCTTTAAATAATATCCTATTTCAAATATTAACGGTGTAATTCGCATACAGTCAATTATTAAAACACTTTTCAGTTGCAAATGTACACCCAGATATCCTTTTATTTACCTAAAACTTACACATAGCGTAACTATTTAAAGCCCGGGACGCAGTGTTTCCATGCGAAAACACCACAGGCAGATGGACGGAGGAAAAAAAAAAAAAAAAAAAAAAAAAGAAAGTACAGTGGGTGAGCAGCAGGTTACTGATCACCCTTCTGTCTGCAATAGAGACTATATGTATGAGCAGGGGGTGGGGTGGGGAATTACTCCTGTAACCTGTTTGTTCTCGCTGTATGATGCAGAGGTTGATGGGCTCAGTGCCGGAGTTATTCTCTTTTAATTTATCTGTTGAAATTTAGGCTGACAAGCCAAGGAGACACTAGGGTATTTTTGGCCATTCAGTACTTAGTGAAGAGTGAGAGAGTTGGAGTGGTTGGAGAGCAAGATGAAGAGTTCTACAGGACAAAGGAGATAAAGTATAAGAATAAAAAGAAAGGTGGGAAATGAGAGAAAACCCACAATTGACAAAGAAGCAATAGAGGCTGGAAAGCAAGACTGAAGAAAGAAGCTGGAATGTTGGTGGAGTAAAAGTTTAAAAAGTTGATGGAGCTAGATGTTGGAAGGATGCTACAAACATCTTTTAATAATGCCTACATTGTACCATGTGAGATGCACTTGAAGCACTACTCTGCTATAAGACACTTATGCTCTTATGAACAACAGTAAAATTCAAGGAAACCTTGTCACTTTCATATGTTAACAGGAGATATAGGACAGTAGGTAGCAATGGTATTGATGTTAGACCCAAAAGATGATAAGGCATTTTACTCAAGTTATGGTAAGGGCAGAGAAAGTCAAATCTTTGGGCCAAAAATATCAGTCAGGATATGCTATTGAGTGACTCGCTTGTAAAAGGCCACTTTCTGCATCTACTGTGCATGACCTGACTAATGAGAGAGAGAGAAGGGGATAGAGAGGCCAATCTTTCATATTTCCATCCCCATCCTTATATCAACCCTTGCACCACAGACAAGATGTATTTCTGTCCATATGAAACCTTGGCAGTTACACAACATGTTCAGCTGCTATCACAGGTCCAAGAAAGTGTTCATGGTCTTGTGGGTCTTCATCAAGGTCCTTTAAAGCCCATTTTTCAGCATACACTTAACTTGCCAAGGGTCCTCATGTTTTGATATGGTGGTGTATACAGTAGACCCCCGCCTATTCGTAGAGTTTTCTGTGGAACACATATCCAAATTATTTGCCAAAAGCTCACCAATTTCCGGTATTATTCATAAAAAATATTCACTAATTACTGTATTTTCATATTATTTTCTTGACTAAATGCATTTTTTGTGATAAAACTATTAAAATACTCAGGTATAAGTGTTTTCAGAGGGTTTTTTGGTGTTTAAACTATCAAAATAGGCTGTTATAAGCGATTTTAGAGGGGTGTCAAGTACTATTCACGGATTTTAGCCATTTGTTGAGGTTGTGGTACGCATCCCCCATGAATGCCGGGGCGATTGTGTCTTGTTTTGCAACTATTCTGTTTGAGCTTGGGCTTGTGGATTTGTACAGCTCCATGGGGCCTACAGAAGAGATGGACATTTGCTTGGGTCATGTGGTGAGTACTAATGCTGTCAGGTGAAGTTCAGATGGTAGTGAAAGGTGACACTAACTAGTAGACTGAAATGTCTGACTCTGAGGAAGTCTGTGCCAAACACGGGCATCTGAGACAATGAAGTTCCACTGGTACTTGCTCTTCACGAGGTATAGGGTGAGGGCATGATGACTGTATGATGGTATGTGGCTGCCATTGGTGACCACTAGTTATAGATCAGTGTCTGGTCACTTCTGGCAGTCTTCTGTTGACACGGAAAGATTGGGTTAAATTTAGGTTTGAAGTCATCCAAGTCTAGCATGAACTTCTCTCTGGAGGCTTGGCTGGTGATGTAGAATCTGGTAAAGCAGGTGTTCATTGTAGTTGTAGTAACTACTATAATCACCTTGTGTAGCTGCCCTGCCAATTTTTTCTTCAGTTACATGTGGGATCTGAGGGCACAGTTCCTCACCACTTTTGGAATATGTAGTAATATAGTATTTACAGAAGACAAGCAGATGGGGTGCACTTTTTATCGGTTTTTGTACAGGCACTTTTACCATCCACTAGCTAGGATCCCATCATTGTGATCCTGGCTCTGGTTTTTTCTGGCTTTGCAGATGGTGTGAGGGGCACGATACAAAGGCTTGGAGGCCTTCAGCAACTCATCTGCCTTCTTCAGGAAGTCCAGTCCCTTCAGTGTTGGGAGAGCAGCCAAAATGTAGGTCAGTGGAGCCACATTTCCATTGGCAGGTTGGACTACTTGGATTTTCCATCTGTGTTGAGGTATGGTAGCACCAGGATGGTGCTACCATCCTAGGACACTCTTGCTGTTGTGTTCCCCAAAGTGTGGTTCAACAGGTGGAGAGCTGGTTGGGTGTGGGAGGCTGGAAGCAGAACTTTGATAGTATTAGGTCATCATATGTAAGCCTCTTATATGGGTGTCAAGCAAACATCCAATCTTGGGGAAGAGAGCAACCTAGGATCCATTCGAGGTCACAGTGCACCTTTTTCATCGAATTTGTTGTTTCTGAAGTAGGATTGCATGTTTGCCCTTCAGAAAGAAACTGATGGTTCAGTAATTGAGGAGGCAGACAGATGTTTATGGTGTTTGCATTTGCTTATTGGCTGACAACATCTGTCATGATTTTCTTACTAAATTGTCTTATGAGGGTGGACAGGTCGTAGTTAGTCCTTCAGTTATCTGGGGTTGGGTGCAAGTACTTTGGGTCTATTCTGCTACTGAGGCAATCTTTAACTCTTTGAGAGAGAACACAGGGTTGACACAAATTTCAAGCTTGGTCTACTGATTAAATAGGAGATGACCTTGTGCTCTCCCTCTCTCTTCAGAGAGAGAGAGAGAGAGAGAGAGAGAGAGAGAGAGAGAGAGAGAGAGAGAGAGAGAGAGCATATTTAGTCTGTTAGCAATTTTGTTGGTAGGGCATGGGCATACATATTAATCCGGTAATCACCAGGGTTTAGGTGAGATTGCCAAGCTGGTCTACCAGGCCGCTCCAAGGTCACCAGTTTAGGGAACTCATAAACAGGATTCTATGAAACTGACTTTATTAGTGGGCTCTGACCTACTTCAATAAAACATGCGGACTGCATAGTAGTCACAGATGTGGCCGGAATCACATTATGGGGTATGTAAGTGATATGTGGGCACGAGACTGTGAGAGCGCTCTATGACTGGCTGCCAAACCTGGTAGCAAAACCTGAGCTTGGCAGTGAAGCTTGGGAGATTATTGAAAGCTTACAGTGTCAAGGAGACCCATAGATATTTCAATGAATAGCCCACATGATCCAATCCCTACGTGCAAAGACTGTAACTTTAACAGTTTTTGTGTTGAGACAAATTAATCAAAAGAAATTTTGTCAGACTCTCCATTATTTTCAATTAACACAGTTAAAAAAAATCTTTAAAAAGCTATATTTAATAAATAATCTTTACGTTATCATTATTAAAAACAAATCCTTTGGGCCTACCCTATACATACATAAAAGGAAAATAAATGAACTTAGTGGTGTGTTTAAATTAATTAATAATAATATTAATAATAATGACAACAACAGTGTTGCATGGCCACTAGCCCCATAGTATATAGCTACGCACTATCATTACAAATGTGTTTTGTCATGTCCATATTTACTACTACTTTTCCAACGAAGAGTTCTAGTAGTACATAAGGTCTCAGCTCTCTTTTTGCCTAGTATTTGAATTTGAATATCCAAGAAAGCCACTTCTTTATCTTTCTTCCTCAGAATGTTATAGCTTTCACTGATCCCTGATCCGTGTTACATCCTCTCTTAGAAGAGTCTAATTTGGTCTTCCTATCTATCAGCTTACCTTCATTACTGGGTAAAATCTACTAACAGCACCTTGTATGCTATTTACCCTCTTCTTACGTTACTTTGTTTGTTTGTATGGTGTTTTTACGTTGCATGGAACCAGTGGTTATTCAGCAACGGGACCAACGGCTTTACGTGACTTCCGAGCCACGTCGAGAGTGAACTTCTATCACCAGAAATACACATCTCTCACTCCTCAATGGAATGGCTGAGAATCGAACTAGCGACCACCGAGGTGGCAAGCCAACACCATACCAACCATGCCACTGAGGCGCTTATTTCGTTACTCTGACACTGATGCTGTTAATGGTTTTCCAATTAACTTTCAGTGGTAGTTTCAACTAATCATTTATTTCCCTTATTTATTCTATAAATGCCATTTCTCTTGCTGGATATTTAGTTAATAACGTAATATGTAATTTTCTCAAGTTTTAGTGATTATAGCTTCTCTGTTTATTTTGTTTTGTTTGTTTGTATGGTGTTTTTACATTGCATGGAACCAGTTTTCAGCAACGGGACCAATGGCTTTACGCGACTTCCGAACCACGTCGAGAGTGCTTTTATCTCCAGAAATACACATCTCTAATCCCTCAATGGAATGCCCGAGAATAGAACTCACGGCCACCAAGGTGGCGACTATACCGATCACGCCACTGAGGTGCTAGCTTATCTGATTGTAGTGCCATACCAGGAATCAAGACCAATTTTAATTCCAAAAACAGGGAATAAAAATGAATCAAGATGGGATCTTGTCTGACTTTTCCTTTTCTTTTTTGGTGTAAGTATTGTGCTGCTTCATTTTCCAATACGAGGAGTCATCATTCAGATTCCATTTTTGGAGAAGGGCCAATGAAAGTACTATCTACTGTATTTCAATCCTTTGGGTGTCAATGTTTGATACATTTAAGTTATTCATTAAGTTATAATTTGCCCACATATTTTTCCCTTGCAACCATGAAGCTACACTTGAGGGATAGATATGACTCTTCTTATGGGCCACCCTAGGGCTTGGTAGCCAAATACTTTACGTACATGCAAATCTAATACATTTAGGGTCATGAGTCCATCAAGATCAAACCCATTATGATGAGCACAACTTGACATTAGACTTTTCACCTTGCTGGCACGTCATCGAGTACTCACCCTCTATATTTTAAGTGATCAAAATTGTAGTCAAACACAACAACTTCAAATCAATCCAGATACAGTCAGGAGGGAAAAGGAAGTAGGTTTGTTTGTATGGTGTTTTTACGTTGCGTGGAACCCGTGCTTTTTCAGCAACGGGACCAACGGCTTTACGTGACTTCCGAACCACGTCGAGAGTGAACTTCTGTCACCAGAAATACACATCTCTCACTCCTCAATGGAATGGCCGAGAATCGAACTCACGATCACCGAGGTGGGTTGCCAACACCATATCAACCAAGCTACCGAGGCGCTGGTGGGAAGTAGGAAAGCCCAGTCAAGGTGCTAAGAGTTGAGTCTGTGAACAAATGATTTAAAGATTAAGACGTACAGGCCTGTGCAAGGATTAGGATCCAGAAGGTAATGTACATATGACTTAAATTATTCATAAAGCTATATATAGTAGTTTGAAATTTTCGTCACTGCATTTACTTGGAAAAAGCATCAGGCACCAAGGGAAACTTCAAATACCACAAAATCAAAACTGCATAGGAGTGTTAATGCTTCCTAAGTGTGTGCAGTTGTAAATTAGTGTGCTGGTGGAAGTCAGTCCAAACTTGGAATGGAAGGTATAAAATGTAATTTTTTTAGAATGAATTGTATTCATTTTTTTTAACTATAAAAAGTGAGTGAATCAGTATCTGAACAGACAGGTAATACACATACCTGATGATTGTGTATTTGGAAAGTTATACAACACCAATGGCTATTTTACAAATTGAGTAATGAAAAAATTTGAACACATTAATCTAGGAGAAAAGCAGCCAGACTTCCATAGTCAGTTGCAATAAATACTGACTGGCAAGCACATTCTTTATTGTTTGTTTGTTTGTATGGTGTTTTTACGTTGCATGGAACCAGTGGTTATTCAGCAACGGGACCAACGGCTTTACGTGACTTCCGAACCACATCGAGAGTGAACTTCAGCACATTCTTTATGAATGTGTGGGCAGATGCAGAAAAAAGTCTATAATAACTTACAAAAACAAGGGTTTACAAGAAATTTTTGATAAATTAGAGAGAAATTATAGGGGCACACCTTAAATAAAGGACGCACTAATCATAGATTACCACTGAGTAACTTCATTAAGTGAATTTCTAGATTCTTTTAAATTATATTCAGGTACTTTGTCTGAACTTATCTTTAGAATAGTGATGTGTTCAAGGACTGTAATTTTTTAAAGTGAATATGAACAATGACCACTGTAAATCTTCTTCCCAGCTTTAATCCAATTTTATATGGGGTCGCCGTTGTGAATGAGTCGTCTCTATCGATTTCTGTCCTGTGCATCGTTCTCGTTAATACCTTTCCATAACACATCTTCCCCTACACAATCACGCCATCTCTTTCTTTGTCTTCCCTTCTTCCTTCTACCCTGCACTTCCATTTCCATCGTATGTCTTCCAACAAGAAGTTCCTCTCTTCGTAACAGATGTCCATACCATTGAAGCCTCCCCTCCTGTATTTTCTTTGATTTTTCAACTACCTTTGTCGATCCTCTTATATTCTCATTTCTAATCCTATCTTCCCTTGTTACTCCCGACATCCAATCCTATCTTCCCTTGTTACTCCCGACATCTATCTCAACATTCTCATTTCTGCTACATCCATCTTCTTCTCCTCTGTTTTCCTCAAACTTGCTATTTCTGTTCCACATAACATTGCTCGTCTGACCACCGTCAGATAAAACTTTTCCTTCAATTTCAGAGGAACCTTATTGTCACAGGGGACCCCTGATGCTGACCTCCAGTTATTCTATCCTGTCTGAATTCGATGTCCCACCTCTTGGTCCATGCTTCCACTATCCTCTAATATGGACCCCAAGTACTTGAACTTCTGTACTCTCTTTATTTCTTCCCCACCCAATCTTATGCTATTTCCACCATCCTTAGCAATACTGGAACACATATATTCGGTTTTTGATCTGCTTATACTCATTCCTCTCTCCTCAAGTGCTGCTCTCCACCTCTCCAACCTCCCCTCTGAACACAACTCAATGTCATCTGCATATAATATGCACCATGGCACTGCTTCGCTTAACATCCTTGGTCATTACATCCATCACGATGTTGAAGATGAGAAGATGAATGGGCTAAGTGCCGACCCCTGATGTAATCCAACTCCTATCTCAAATCCATCTGTCTCTTGAACACTGCTTCTCACTCTAGTATACACATTCCTGTACATCTCCTGAATAATTCTGACATACTTTTCGGGCACCATCTTCTCCCTCAAACATCTCCATACTTCTTGCCTTGGCACTCTGTCATAGGCCTTTTCAAGGTCTATGAATCCAGATGCAGGTCTCGTTGTTTTTCTCTAGCCTTATGCAAAATATTCCATCCGTTGTGCCGCTTCCCTCCATAAATCCTAACTGTTCCTTCCCTATTCTTACTTCCTCTCTCAGCCTGCCATCTATTATTCTTTCCAAAATATTCAAAGTGTGAGACATTAGTTTGATACCTCTATAATTACTGGATTCCTGGACATCACCTTTACCTTTAAATATAGGTATCAAATATGCTTTCCTGCCATTCTTCTGGTATCTTCCCTTGTTCAAATATTTTTACCATCAGATCATACAAGAGGCTTTCCAAACTTCGACTGGGATTAAGTCAGGTCCTGTTGCCTTCCCATTCCTCATTCTTTTTAAGGCTCGTATCACTTCATTCCAATAGATCCCCATTACCATTCCCATGTTTAAATGTCCATCCTCTCTTACAATTCTTTCATTTTCTTCATTTAGTAGTTGCTCGAAATACTCTTTCCATCTTTTCAGGATATTTTCTTCCTTTTTTATGACCATACCATTCCTATCTTTCATTTGCTTAATATGGGTGATGTCCTTCGTTCTTTTATTTCTTAGTTTTGACAGTTTGAGCATCTAAACCCTTTAACACCGATTGGACGTATTAAACGTCGACATAGATTGTCTGTTGGGTGCCGATTGGACGTATGGTACGTTGATAAAAAGTTTTTTTGTAAAAATTCGAGGAAAAATACTTATAGGCCTACCAGGCGAAAACTTTTGGGTCACGCACCTTAGGGGATGCTGAGAGCTCACGGATCAAGGCGTTGTTTTGTTTACAATTGTTACGCAGGCGTGCAAGCACAAATTTCTTTCTTATCACACTAAATATATGAAAATGTGCACAATTTCATGTAGAATACAAAAAAAAAAAAAATACTCATGATTGTAGCTTTTATCAGTTTTGAAATATTTTCATATAAATAACGATGTGCCAAAATTTCAACCTTCGGTCAACTTTGACTCTACCGGAATGGTCGAAAAATGCAATTGTAAGCTAAAACTCTTATAGTCTAGTAATATTCAATCATTTACCTTCAGTTTGCAACAAATTGGAAGTCTCTAGCACAATATTTCGATTTATGGTGAATTTATGAAAAAAACTTTTTCCTTACGTCCGCGCGGTAACTATAACGAAAAAATCCTACGTGCGAGTGTCGTAATGTTTGCACCATTTTAAATTGGCCGTTACATAAAGTTTTATATATGGAAATGTGCGCAATTTCATGAACAATACAACTAAAAACAACCCATGGTTGTAGCTTTTATCAGTTTTGAAATATTTTTATATAAATAACGATAAGTGTAAAAATTCTAACCTTCGGTCAACTTTGACTCTACCGAAATGGTCGAAAAACGCAATTGTAAGCTAAAACTCTTATATTCTAGTAATATTCAATCATTTACCTTCATTTTGCAACAAATTGGAAGTCTTTAGCACAATATTTCGATTTATGGTGAACTTATAAAAAAAAAATTTTTTCCTTACGTCCGCGCGGTAACTCTTCCGAAAAAATCCTACGTGCGATTGTCGTAATGCTTGCACCATTTTAAATTAGCCGTTACATAAAGTTTTATATATGAAAATGTGCGCAATTTTATGTAGAATACAACAATAAAATAATTGACGGTTGTAGCTTTTCTCATTTTCGAAATATTTGCATATGAATCACGATAAATAGAAAAAAAACCACGTTTGATCAACTTTGACTCTACCCAAATGGTCGAAAAACGCAATTGTAAGCTAAAACCCTTACAGTCTAGTAATATTCAGTCATTTATCTTCATTTTGAAACAAAATTCGAAGTCTCTAGCACAATATTTAGATTTATGGTGAATTTAAAAAAATAACTCTCTTTCCCTCCACGTGCGGATTCTCCGCCGCAAATCTCCGAAATGCGTATGTCGCATTCTCGTAATATTTGCTCCGTTTCATATTAGGTGTTTCATAGAGTTTTATACATGAAAATGTGCGCAATTTCATGTAGAATACCAAAAAAAAAAAAAAATATTTGAAGGCTGTAGCTTTTCTCATTTTCGAAATATTTGCATAAAAAAAAAAAAAAAAATTGACATTCGGTCAACTTTAACTCATCCGAAATGGTCAAAAACTGCAATTGCAAGCTAAAACTCTTACAGTATAGTAATATTCAATCATTTATCTTCATTTTGAAATAAATTGGAAGTCTCTAGAACAATATTTAGATTTATGGTGAATTTTTGAAAAAAACATTTTTTTATGTCCGCATGTTACGAATTCATGCATCATTTTGTGATAATATTTTTTCTGTGTTGCTTTGATCGTTTTACAATGTGTTATATATCAAAATGATAGCAATTTAGTGTACAATACAACAACAAAAAATAACTCTTTAGCTTTGACTGTTTTGCTCACGGCGCAATTTGAATACAATTATATATGAAATTTTGTTTTCACGCTATCATATATCGCATTATTTATATATGATAATGACATTTTTTTTTCATTTCTGATGGTTGCATACTAAACTTCAGGTAATGACAAAAAAAGGAGCCAAAAATGAACTCTTAATCTTGATAACTAAGTGTGCTGTGATTTTTTGAAAAAAATATTTTTTCCGCTTCGGCGCTCACTCCGAGACCCCCTCGGCATACGGGAGACGATTTTTATTATGCCCCTTCGGCGTTAGGGTTAATCAACCCTTCCTTGGTTTCCAGTTTATTATAAACTATGACCACCGTAAATAATGAATCAATAAAAAAGATTTAAATAGAAATGTAAATGATGCCACAATTTTACAATCATCAAAGCCATAAGAATAACATATCTACAGTAGAACCCCCGTATTCGCAGGGGATGGGTACCGTAACCCTCGTGAATACCTAAAATCCACGAATACTAAAAACTCCTTTAAAAATGCTTAGATCTGCCTATTTTGATAGTTAAAACTAAAAAACCATCTAAAAATGCTTATACCTATGTGTTTTAATTGTTTTATCACAAAAAGTGCGTTTAGTTATGAAAATGATATGAAAATACAGTAAATCATAAACATTTCCCACTGAAAAATAACCCAAATAGGCGAATTTTCTGCAAATAATGGGTATATATGGTCCGTAGAAAAATCAGCGAATAGGCGAGTCTGTGAATTGTGAGCCCACAAATAGCGGGGGTTGACTGTATAAGTAAGGGGAATAAAAACTTTAAAACTTTAAAATGAAAGTAAAGTGCAAATCTCTTTTTTTTATTTCTTTATTTTGAATAATCATGTTTACATTATATTGTGGCTTTGATTGTATTCAATAATTTCTCTTAATAAGATAAAATGTCATTTAAACTGAAGCGCAGATGAGTCATCATTAACTCTATTGTAACATCGGAGCATTTAACATGTTGATGTAAATTGTTATACATACTAATGCATTATACTCATTTTATATGCCCCAAAAATATTTTGAACTACAGTCTGAACATTCCATCAAATCCAAGATTGGTGTGACAAATAATTTACTGAGTGATTAAACCTTAAGCACTATAGCAAATTTTTAAAAATCATACTGAAATTTGTATTTTTCCTAACATACATACCTGAAGTTTTTTTTACATAGGATCTAGCTCGCAAATGTGAGCTGGAATGTCTGTTAAACTTTCAGACAAGGTCGTTAAATATCGACAGGTAGTGGGAAGCTCAGCCTAGCTGTCAGTATGCACTCCACTTTGTCTTTAGACCAAGGTGCCAAAGTTACAGGTGATACCTCTTGAGGTGTAGTTGACACAGAAGGTTGTGCCATTGGGGGATCTCTCTCGGGACCTCTGATAACAGAGCTATAAGGTCTAGTTACCACTTGGCATGTGGCCACTTGGGGGCTTCCCGAGTCAACCTAAGATTTGGGTTAGTCTACATCCAGTTAATTATGTGATGAATCAAGCAAAATGGTGGGAAGACATAAGCTACTAAAGTATTCCATGGGTGCTGGAAGGCATCCTCTATCGCAGCCCATGGGTCCTACACTATTGAACAGAACACAGAACACTGGAAGTTTCCTGCTGTACTGGGTAGCTAACAGGTTGATGCTTGGAGTTCCCCAAAGCTTGAAGAGCTTCTCTGCAATGCTTGGATGTACAGACCATTCTGTCCCTGTTACCTGACTCTGGCTACTGAGCTTGTCTGCTACTATATTCTGAGCACCTGGAATGTACCTGGCTGCCGAGTGAGCTACTACCAACTCATGCACCTGCACAGCCAACTGGTGTAGCTGGAGAGGCACAAGTTCTGCCTTGCTTGTTGACATATGCCACTACTGTGTTGCTATTGTTCATCAACACCATAGTGCCCCATCACTCGATCCTGATACTCCTAAAGAGCAAGGAAAGCAGCCTTTAATTCCAACACACCTGCCACTAACAACTCCTCTAGGTTAGTGCCCCATCCCTTGTTGGGTGTGTCCGAAAACAGAAGCATCTCCACTGGGAGAGTGCCAAGCTGTGCCCTTACTGTGAGGTTCCTGTCATCTAACCACCAATTCAGATCTCTCCTTACTTCCTCCAAAAAGGGAATAGGAAAGAAAGGAGGGTTCCTTGTCAGAGATCAGAACTCCTTTACTCTTCACTGGAGGGAACAGAGGGGAACCCGCCTATGAGGGAGAAGCTTCCAAATGAAGACAGGCGACTCAAAACGACTTGCCACTGCTGACCAGGTTTTCCTGTCACGACAGGAACTTCCACGCTATCTCCTCTTGAAGTTTATCACCACACCCAGGTCGTGATAAAATTTGAGATCATCTCTGTCCATAAGTAATTGCAGCAATGTCCTCACCTGAGTGAATATTTGGAGGGTGGCTGAGCCTTAAACAGAGTGCCCTGAACTGGAACAACATCCTCTAAGGGTAAAGTGGAGATACTTCTAAGAGGATTGATGGATGGGAATCTAAAAATATGCATCCTGTAAGTCCATCGAAAGCAGAAGTCTATCTCCTGATGGAATCTAACGCTGAGCAAACAGTTTTCATCCCGAACTTGGTCCAGTGAATGAAATGGTTCAATAGACAGGTCGATGACCAGTCTCCAATCACCTGTCACCTTCTCCAACAGGAACAGGTGGGTAAAAACCTAGAGATTGATTCTTCACAACTTCTATTGTGCCTTTCTAAAGCATTGCATTCATCCCCTCCCAAAGGATGAGATCTTCTGCAAGCTGGGAACAAAAGTCTGAGACCAGACTGGATTGAAAGTGAAGGGTGGCAGATACTTGAAGGGTAGTAGTTACTTTTCATGAGGGACATCCTCAACCCAGGTCTCTGCTCCAATGGCCAATGGCTTGACAGGCACCATTCATCATCGGCAGCAAGCAGGGAGGAACACTGCCCTTGCCCTTAGCACCCTACTTCCTTCTTGCCCTTCCCTCCCTTCCTAGGATGGACAAGGGCTGCAATGGACCAGACTGCATGTCTTGTGCTCCCAAGGCAGAAGAAGGCAAGATTCCTCTACAAGGGGAAGAGGAAGTCTGGGACTATCTCTGGTGCGATGAGGAGGGGCCAGCCTGACCCAAGGATCATGCTGCAGTGCCAAGCAAAGACCAAGAGGTTTAAGACACTGTTTTTAACTCAAAGTCTCTCCACTGTGGCATCCACCTCACTCTGGGGGAAAGGAGAGGCAGATCCCAGCACAGGTCTGTTTCTGAGAGCCAAGTCTGACTCCAGTCCAAAGAAAAGTGAGAATTGAGAAAGAAAAGTGTTCTTCCTCTTCAGAATCAAGTTAGACCACAGGCTTGCTGTCTGGTGGGAGAGGTAGGTAGAAGCACTATACTCCTACAGCATCAGTCTCTTGGAAGGCATCCTGTTTGGGTGTTCACTCTCCCATCAAAGATGCAATCCTGACCACCACAAGTGACCAGAGCTTGAGCAACAAGACTGTCAGGAGCACTGGCACGGCAGTCGACTCCAGGGCTGCTGCCTCTGTTTGAGAGAGGAAACCTCCTTCTGCACCAAGCCAGTGAAGCTCCAACCAGCAACAGAGACAAGTCAAGTCTGGGTCTATCTGATTAGTCAGCAACAAACTCTCCAAAGGAAGGTAATAATTCCTCTGACAAGACAGAGGCAGAGGAAGTAACTTACTGGACTGGCTAGACTAGAGTGAATTCTCTTGCCCAGAAACGAGAGAATTCACCTGGTATTTTATAAAAGTCTTGATCATGGTAGGCTGAATGGAGCCTTGGGCTCCTTTTGCAGCCCCCACAAAGACTTGTAATGGCTTAAAGAAACAGTCTGTAGAACAGGCCATGGTCTCTTCCTCAAACCTTACCTTACCTTACAGACCTTACATCTTGTTCGGGTTGCCCCAGGTCCCTCAGTGTGAGGCACCTCTAATGTCTACCAGAGAGTTGCTAGTACATCTTCCGGTATATTTTGCATCTTCCAATCTTGGATGGTCTGGGATGCAGTTTAGATATTTGTCGAGCTTATTCTTAAACACATCTACGCTCACTCCTGATATATTCCTCAGATGAGCTGGCAACGCATTGAATAGACGCTGCATTATCGATGCTGGTGCGTAGTGGATTAATGTCCTGTGTGCTTTCCTTATTTTTCCTGGTATATTTTTGGGCACTATTAATCTACCTCTGCTTGCTCTTTCTGATATTTTTAGTTCCATGATATTTTCTGCTATTCCTTCTATCTGTTTCCATGCCTGAATTATCATGTAGCGTTCTCTTCTCCTTTCCAGACTATATAATTTTAAGAATTGTAGTCTTTCCCAGTAGTCTAGGTCCTTAACTTCTTCTATTCTAGCTGTAAAGGACCTTTGTACACTCTCTATTTGTGCAATATCCTTTTGATAGTGTGGGTACCATATCATATTGCAATATTCAAGTGGACTACGAACATATGTTTTATAAAGCATAATCATTGTTGTTTCAGCTTTTTCCCTTGTTTTGAAGTGCCGTAACAACATTCCCATTTTTGCTTTACATTTTGCCAACAGAGTTGCTATTTGATCATTGCATAACATGTTCCTATTCATCATCACACCAAGGTCTTTAACTGCTTCCTTATTTGTGATGGTCTCATTATTAGGTCCCTTATATGCATATAGCTTTCTTTCTCTGTCTCCATAATTTATTGATTCAAATTTATCAGAGTTAAATACCATCCTATTTACCTCTGCCCAATCATATACTTTGTTAAGGTCTCTTTGTAGAGCGTTCCTATCTTCATCACAAGTAATTTCTCTACTTATTCTTGTGTCATCTGCGAAACTACTCACTACCGAATCCTTAACATTATTGTCTATGTCTTCAATCATAATAACAAACAGTATTGCAGCTAACACCGTACCTTGCGGCACACCGGATATTACCTTGGCTTCATCCGATTTCTCGTCGTTTGCAATAACTATCTGTTTTCTGTTGTGTAAAAAATTCTTTTAACCATCTTCCTACTTTATCCACGATATTGTGTTTTCTAATTTTCTTCGCTAATATATTATGGTCTACTTTATCAAAAGCTTTTGCAAAGTCTAAATAAACCACATCTGTTTCATTTCCGCTTTTCATATTTTTGAATATGTTTTCACGGTGGACTAACAGTTGGGTTTGTGTACTTTTTCCGGGTACGAAACCATGTTTTCCTTTATTAAACAAATTATTTTTTATTAAATGTTTCATAATATTTTTCTTCATTACCCTTTCATACACTTTCATTATATGTGATGTTAGACTCACAGGCCTATAATTACTTGCCTCTAGTCTTGATCCACTTTTGAAAGTAGGGGTAATATACGCTAATTTGTGCTCATCATATATCTTGCCTGTATCTACACTTTGTCTTAATAATATTGCAAGTGGCTTTGCGATAGAATGAACTACTTTCTTTAACAAAATAGCAGGAATTCCATCAGGCCCTGCAGCAGCTCCATTTTTAATTTCATTAATAGCCTGCACAATATCAGCTTCATTAATATCTATGTCAGCTAAATATTCACTATTTTCATCCCTTACTTCTATATCTTTTTTTTTTTTTCATTATCTTCATTATCTATTTCTAGGGGTGAATTCTCTCTTATATCGTCTGCCAGTATGTTGCAAATTTCCTTTTTTTCATTCGTTAATCTCCCTTCAATTCTCAGAGGGCCTATTTCTATTCTTCTTTTATTCATCTTCTTCGCATATGAGTATAATAGTTTGGGGTTTTGCTTGATATTTAATAGGGTTTTTTCTTCCAAGTCCCGTTTTTCATTTTCTTTTGATTGTATAATCTTTTTTTCTGCATTTTCTATCTTACTTTTTAGTTCTATAACTTTCCATGCATTTTTTTCTTTTGCAAGACCTTTTTTTCCACTTTCTGATTTTCTGGAACAAGATTCTTCTGTCTCTTGGTATGCATGAATGATGTTTTCTTTTCTTCTTCGGTATATATTTTTCCACTATTATCTCCAATATTTTATATAATATCTCCGTATTTACCCTTATGTCATCACTTACGAAAATGTTATCCCAATCTTTGTTTAATTCTTCATTAATTTCTGACCATTTTATATTTTTACTGTAGAAGTTGTATTTTCCATATCCTTCCCACTTTTTCATTTCTTGCTTATCTCTATTTTCACTTGCTTTGGAATGAACTGTTAATTCTATGACATTATGGTCTGAAATACTCGCATTATAAACTATTATTTCTTTAACATAATTAATTCATCTCGTTCACAAATACTAGGTCTAAAGTATTTTCTTTTCTTGTTGGCAGGTGATTTATTTGTTGAATGTTGTATTCTAGTAGCATATCTAATAGCTTTTCAAATTGCCTCTTATCTTCTGCACTACTATTACTCTCTTTTTTATATGTATAAGTACAACCACAATCTCCTATTCGTTCTTTCCATTCTACGAAAGGAAAGTTGAAGTCACCAGATAGGAGAATAGTCCAGTCCTTGTGATTTCTACATATATCATCCAATTTTTCAATTATTAAGTCAAACTCTTTAGTATTAGGAGGTCTATATATTACTATGTTCATCAATTTTTCAGATTCAAATTCTACCGCTATTAGTTCACATCTGAGTTACTATATTTCTCATATATTTTTCCTTGTTTTTTGTCTTTCCCATATATTGCGGTTCCCCCTTGATTCCTATTTTTTCTATCTGATCTATAAGTTTGGAACCCTTTTATTTGATCATCATTCCCAGTCTCTTGGGAATACCAGGTTTCACTTATATTCATTATATCTATTTTCTTTTCATTTTGGGTTAGTTCTTCTAAGTACTCTATTTTTCTTTTTGAGTTACTCGTAACTAAACCCTGCGCATTCATCACTATGATGGTTTGCGTGTTTTTTCTCCTTCATTTATACTGATAGTAATAAGATTTTCCCATGTCTCTTTCCTGTTTTGGTATGTTGTTCTTTTTTTCATTTCCAGAAATTCTGACATTAAAAAATCCAACTTTTCCATAATATTTGATCTTCCTTCCATCATAATTATTCATTTTGTGTCTGAATCTGCAATTTTCTCCGTTTCTGCAATATCCTCTTGCATAATAAATACAGTTATTATCTCTTGAGTAGAATTTCGGAGCTGATGCTTTGAAATTCTTTGCTGACACCTCTGCATATCTCATTGGTGGTTTGCTTTTCTCTTTTACCTGATATTCTTGATTTCTCTCTTTATTTGTTTCTTTCTTATTTTGGATTTTATTACTTGGTTGGTTATTTATTTGATTATGATTCATGGCTACAGGGTGCATATATTTGCATTTTTTGTCGAACTTACATCCTTTTCCTTCTTTTAGGTTTTTACATATTTTTGGATGCAGATCTCTGCAATCATCCCCATATCCATCTAAGTATGCACTTTACCATATATTTCATAGTTTTTGACATATCTTAGGATGTTTGTAGTAACATCTTTCTCCAAATCTGCAATTCCCTCTTTTCAAAAGGTTGCAGATTTTGTCTTTTTCTGTCTATTTTTTCCCTCTTTCCGTCATTGTATAGATCTGGGTAGAGCCTCTTCGGGATTTGCTTTTCTGTTGTCATATCGTAATTTATTTCTTCGTAGGTATGCTGCTTTATTGCCTCATATGTAGTATCAATGAGTATCTCTGCATCCATACTTTTATCTTTTGTCTTTGTTTTCCTTATTTTTCTCTGTCATTTCATTTTTGTTTACTTCTCTTCCGTTTTCTCTTCTTCTTTTTCTTCTTCTTCTTCCTCTTCCTCTTCTTCTTCATCCTCAACTATTTGTACATTCAATCTTGATTTAATAACATTGTCTATCCATGATAGACATGTTGAACAAAAAATTCTTGTATATCTTTTCTCAAATCTTGTATTACCTCAGCACACTGTGGATGGGTCGGAATGTTGCATGCAGCACATTTTCTGATTAGGTTTTGTGGATTGACTATGCTATACCAAACCTTACACAGTTTGCATGCTTTTGGCATCTTTTTCCTAATGCATCAACTTAGTATATTCACAAGATTCACCTTATTCATTTTCTTTGTCGGAATATGTTGGTTTATGTATATTTTCTTTATGAGTCTCTTGACCACTTGGATTTTATTTGGAACTTCTTCAATTATTTTCAAGATGTTTTCATTAGATTTGTTCCAGTTTGAAGGATTATATCCTTCTATATCTATGAATGCTTTGTATCTTTTTTGGTTAGGACTGTTGCTGATTTCATAGATAGAAATGCCAGTTTCCCTTCCTGCTACCTCATCGTATTGCGAATCTGCTAGACACGCCAAATTACGCCACCTTTTCCCGCAGTTGGAAACTTACTGCCATCTTGTTTCTGATTTATAGTATTACACTTGATAAACTAACTTAGAAGACGCTTTATCCTACTATTTTCACACTAATCTTATCACCGATAGTTCACGAACACTTCTAGATATTTCTCAAATTCTAGTCGTATGTTAACTTGTGATATCTGTTGATTATTGTGACTTCACGCGGGTACGTCTCACCAAGCAAGATGGCTACTACGGTGAATCATTTTAGTGATGTCCACAAAATGCCTCTGCAACTCAGGGGGTCCAAGACCTTTGCAAGTTATTCCCTCTGCTGGAGAGAGAGATTTGCCAGAGCCCCTGGCATTCTCCGCCACTCAGGAATATGACCTGTCTGGCCCAATGACCAAATCAAGTGTAAACCTCCATGATAGGGCTGGGATAGGATCAAGAATGGTCCCAATCCTGGACCTGGGGCTTGTCCGGCTCCCAGCTGCTGGTAAACTCCGAGGAGGTGGAGGGGACAAATGAGAGATTGTGAACACCTTTGCTCAGCCTGACAAAGACCGAAGCTTTACCAGGGTGAGCAAAGCTGTGGGTGGTTGTCAACCCACAGTAACAACATCTGCATAGGTCAGGGAGAGTGGTTCTGCACACACAAATGTGGGTGGGGGCTGTCCCTTAAGCGTGCTATAGTCTCCAAGAAGCTGTATCTTCCACAAGGGTGATTGACCCAGGTGGGCTGAATCCATTTCCTTGGACCACTGAACCACTCTCTTTGAAGTGAGAGGGGGTTGAAAGAGCATGTGCATGCTCTTGTTTCACCTCTCACTGGTAAATTGGGGGTCCAGAGAACCCTGGGTAGTAGTTGCACCCTTTCACTTGGTAATACATGCAGCAATACTCTTGGTACCACTAGTCAGTCCTCTCTGCAGCAGAGGACTGACAGGTGAAGGCTCAACGGAACTTCCTCTGGGAAAACACAGTAGACTTTTTTGTCCTCTTATTACTAGCTTTGGAAGAAATGGAGAGGAGGCAACAACACTTGACAATGAAGACAACTTCCACATCTTTGTCTACCCAAGTCAGCCAAGATCAGAACAGTAGAGAGCGATGGGAGGAGGACCTCCCCAAGAGATGTAGATGAAGGCAACACCTCCAGGCACATCACCAAAGATATGTGGGGATATATTATCAAGAGGGTGAGGGTGGTACAAGAGCCACTGGAGACCATAACCATTGAAGTCATCTTGATCATGGTAGAAGCGTTAATAGGATACAACTTCGTCGCCTTCAAGAGGTCAAGAAGGGACAAAACATTGGGTGCACCCTAGATACCCAGGGAGGGACACAACTCCCTGGGCCCCTCATCCTCCACTTTACCTGGAAAAAAAGTCGAGTTAGGGTGGCGCTCTTCCATTTGCCCCAAGAAAGACCGTTCCTCAGAAGAAAACTCTCCCTAAAAGTGAAAAGAAGCTGCAGGTGAAAAGGCAGGCTGGATGTCCTCCCCCATCAATGGCTCTTGACTGAACACTCAATAGGAATCAGCGAGGGGGAAACTACTCCCTTGGGAGTACAGTTGTGACAGTGGGTGGGAGTTTGACAGGGGAAAAAAAAGTGCTTAAGAGGACCTTCAGCGTCACCAGAGGAGTACTGCAACCTGATGAAACCAGGAAGACCTTCTCCCTCCTAGCAAACGTCACCTACTGGGAGGCTTAAGTGATTGACTGGTTTGACTTATCTTTATTTAACAGGCAAATCTCAACAATCAAACAAAGGTAATATATTCAAAGCAAAAATGGCAACTTGGGCACAGAATCCGCCGAGACATCTGCTGTATACTATACAATGGTGACTGGAAGCAAAATGGATTGCATACCGACAGGTGGGTCGGGCTTCTCACTACCTGTTGATAGTTAACGAACTTGTCTGGAAGTTAAATGGTTGTTCTAACTCTTATTTGCGAGCTGAATCCTGTGTATAGAACAAAATTTTGTATTTGTGCAGAAACATACTGCAATTACAACACTTTTGCGTTTATGTAATATGTACTGTGCTTCCAAGAAGTACACCACTAATCAGAATATTAATTAACTTCACCAAGACATATTGTAACTAAGGAAATACAGTATTGTATGAAAGCAAATGACAAACCTATCTATATAACTCGTCTACAAAGATTAATATTAAAAGGTCATAGACCCCCAAGTTCTCATATATAAAATGGTAAACAACAAAGAAACTAATCTTTACCCTGTTTTTTATCTTCTTTTGGAATTGCAAAATTGTCAGTTTTTATCTCGTAAAAATAACTGCAATGCTCTCCAATACTTCTGTAACAGGAACTCCTACTTCACCTTCAACAATCTTCCCTCTTATTCATTAATTATGATGCAGCATCATTTAAAGTGGTTACGTAATTTCTTTACCAGTTATGTAAGTACTTACCATACAGTAAGTTTTTTTAAACGCACAGAAGTACAGTGCTATCAGCTCTACACCAATTAATACACTGGCTCTGTATCTTCAATAGTGAATCACTTAATGTCATGTTAAGTCTTGGGACATCCCAGTACGTACATCATTACGTACACTATACGTATATAGTTTAACCAGACCACCACATTAAAAATACCATGTTGCATATGACTCTGCAAGCAACTCAAACAGATGGCAAGGAAGGAAGTAGTAGGTGTATTACATGGAAATCATATAATGGAACCCACGTTTACATAAAAAATTACAAAAACCTTGGAAATATCATACTAAAAGCACAACAAAACTAAGGTAACCTGGCAAGTCTCTCTTTTGGGGGAGATCAAAGCTGATGAATCACTGTAAATCAAAGGAATGTTCTTGTTAAAAGAGATTTTAACCCTTTTTAAGAGTTTCAAATTCCAAAAGCTTACTAGTCAAAGTCTGGTTGATAACTCGTGCTAACACTGTCTGTAGTAGTAGTAGTACTCTTGTTTAATCTCAATTTCCACATATAAATTCACAATATCTTTTGAGTAGCCTTTAAAAACTGTATGCCTCGTATTACAGTAGTATTTGCTTATACTCAATTTTAAACATAAATAAGACTAAATAAGAGAATACGAAAATATATCCCTAAAACATACGTTTCACATCAATATACTAATACAAAGATTTTCATTTGTCTTAATCATTTTCAATGTATTCATCTTTAATTATAACATTTTCTAAGTCTTCTTTTAATATAACATCAAAACGTTCATTTCCTTCGTGAAAATCCAATCCTGCAGGATTTCTTGGGCCATCATTTACTTCATCTCCCTCCCCAATATCTTCTTTTATAAACACACTACTATTTGAGGGGACTACTACATCGCTACGGTCTTTCTCATTACTATTATTATCAGTATCACGATGAACATTCTGACCAGAAATGTTACCTGCTTTATGCAAATCATCATTAATGGTATTTGTTTCACAAACACTAACATCAGCAAATTCCAAGTCGACTGAGCCACTGGCTGGATTCATAGAATCCACATGGACGATTTCTGAGTGCTCAGGCGTGCCAGTTGACTTCAGGTGCGTTATCACTCTGTGGACAACCATTTCGTGGTATATCTGTGAACGCTTCCTTGAAAATAGCTTCCCACATATGGAACAGTTATAACAAGTTATTTCGTCATTCAACAAGGTATCACTCTTTTCCTCTTCACAAGCATGATAATGTATCGTATGATTTACGACATTGCTCTTTCTCATAAATCGCTCACTACACAGGGTACAGGAAAAATTCTTTTCAGAGCATTTGTTCATACGCAAATGCCTATCCAAGGCATAACTGTCACACAACACTTTACAGCATTTGAAACACCTAAAAAGTTCTGCCGTACTTGAATGTTTTTTCATGTGTCGATCAAAGCTAGACTTTGATGTATAATACCTATTGCACTGAGTACAGTGGCGGTCCTCATTATGCATCTGCATGTGATTATCTAAAAGTTGTTTCTGATCAAACTGCTCATTGCATTCTGGACAATAAAAAGAGTCAATAATTTCATATGTAAATTCCTTTTTAAACTCTTTATCATTACTTGGCTCACCATTTAATTCATCCCCATCCACAATGCCTTCTTTTACAAACATTTTGCTTGAAGGGATGACTTTCTGATGATGATTTACACTGATGTTATGAGCAGAGTAGGTTAATACCTCCTTTACAATGCTTTCCGATCCACAGATGTCACCATCAGTTTTCTTACTAGCTTTACTAACTGTTTTTTGTTTGTTATCAATAAAAGTACTAGTTTTACATATAGTACTACCGGCAACATATTCATCATTAACCGAGCCATCTGCTTCATTCATATAAGCACCATTAATGAATTCTGGTTGTTCAGGAGAGTTGGTTAACTTCAGGTGATGCACTATTTTGTGGACAACAGTTTCATGATAAATCTGCGAACGTTTCCTTGAGAAAGCCTCACTGCACGAGGAACAACCATAACATGATATCCCAGTATTCAGAGAGGAATCGCTTGTTTCCTCTTCACAGGCATGATAAAGAATCGTATGTTTTATGACGCTGATCTTTCTTGTAAACCGTTCATTACAGAGCATACACATGAATTTTTTTTCAGAACATTTGTTAATGCGCACGTGCTTTTTCAAGGCCCAACTACTACAAAAAATTTTATAGCATTTAAAACATTTAAAGTGTGCCGCCTTACGAGAATGCCTTTTCATGTGCTGATCAAAACTAGACTTTGCCGTGTAGTACTTGTTGCAAATGGTGCAATACTGGCGCTCTCCTGTGTGCTTCTGCATGTGGTCTTCCAAAAGCTGTTTCTGGCTAAACTGCTTATCACATTCTGGACAGGGGAAAGGTTTAACCTGCTCGTGAATTAAACAATGTCTTGCAAGGTTTGGACTTGATATAAATCGCTTACCACACACTTTGCATTCATATGGTTTCTCCCCAGTATGAACCCTCATGTGACATGTAAACTTGGTTTTATGTTGGAAAGTTTTTCCACATACAGCGCACGTGTACGTCTTCCTCAAAGCAAGCTTGTCCTTATGAGAAATCACATGACTGATTTCATGTTTATAAAGTGATTCGTTGTTGTTGAACATCTTTCCACAAATTTTACAGCACATGCCATTTGTATGATGATCGAGGTGAGAATTAAGGTGGCTTCTCTGTTGAAATTTTCTGTTACAAATTGTACAGGTAAATAAATTTTCGCCAGTATGGAGCCGCATGTGTTTCGTCAAAGAGCCCTTTTCTGTAAATCTTTTGTCACAAAGATCACATTTAAAGGGTTTCTGTCCAGAATGAGTGATCTCATGTCTTTTAACATTACATAATAGACTAAAAGCTTTCCCGCACACTTGGCAACTAAATGGTTTTTCACCAGTATGTCTGCGCATGTGCTTTTCAAAAGTTCCCTTAGTTTTACTTACTGCATCACAAAGCTTACACGGATATTTGTTTGTTTTGTCATTCTCCATTATTGTTGACATTATAATCTGATTTTGCAAAGGAATATCAAGGAATATCATAAATCAAATATACCAAGACAATGAAAAACTTCTTCATATCTTCATCTGATGAAATAACCGATTGTAGGAGTCTGCACAGGACACATCTTCATCACTTGAGGATTCTGTAGAAAATAATTCCAAATATAACAGTTACATATGTACTACTGGAATGTAAATCTTACAATAAAGTTCAACTGCAGTTCATAGTTAAAAGGTACAGTACTTATCCATATTAAAACAGAGATTGGAGACCTCAGTTTTCTAAATGTAACTTCCTCTTGCAAAGGTAGACTTTACTTATCATTCTACTTAGAAGTGGATAGAAATTTTAAGTCATCTCATCTTCATTCATGAAGGTTGTCTTAACGCATAATGCTTCTGTATACTACTGCTATATTATTGAAAGCATGCATTAAGTTCAATAGTCAAAACTGAAGAAAAATAAGAAAAACCCCAAATTTTGTAGGGTGGAAGGCTGCTCAAAACCCAGTACTGCTATCAGTTTTATATTTGTAAAGAAACACATGGCCCCAAAACATTGACTAAACTGCTTCCTTTAATTTAATTTGGGCAATAAGGCCTAGTACCAGGGCAAAGCAAGGGCTGCCATTTAGTGCTGTCATGGCAAAGAAGATAAGAACGTTTATTAAAAAAATTACCCATGTTGTAAATCATGCAGGCATGTACAACCTAATGCATAAACATGCACGTCATCCACACACAATCATTAATATAAAAAATAACTGACAATAAATGATCTAAATGTCATTAAAAATGACATTTTTATAATAAAATACGAGCTATAGTTTCTATCCGTTGGCAGCTAGAAATTTTGAAATTTGCGGTAGTGCTCTATTGTTTTGGCTAGGGGATACAGTAGACCCCGGTATTTGCTGGGGATGCGTGCCAGACCCCTACGAATAGCCGGGAATACTTAGAACCCCCTCTAAAAAAACTTATAACTGTCTATCTGGAAAGTCCAAATACCAAATGTATACCTTAAATAACACCCTACTTAAAATATACCTTAAATTACTATCCTATTACTGTATTAATCTTTGAGATCGAATTATTAACAATTTCAGCTATCTTAAATATTTTACCATTGAAAATATACACTACGTACAGCCAATGAGAGAGAGAGAGAGAGAGAGAGAGAGAGAGAGAGAGAGAGAGAGAGAGAGAGAGAGAGAGAACCATTGAATCAGCAACATCATATATTTGACCATCAAGAGTGAAATTATGAATTATTTCTGAGACATAGTGAATAATAATGAAGAGAGAGAGAGAGTGTATACAGTGACCCCCTTGTATTCGCGGGGGATGCGTACCAGACCCCCCGCAAATAGTTAGAACCCATATAAAAATGCTTTAAACCTCCTATTTTGTTAGTTAAAACTCAAGAAAAACTCACTAAAACTTTTAATACCTAGTTTTTTTAATAGTTTTATCACAAAAAGTGCATTTTATGATGAAATTGATAAAAAATGGAATTTGTGGATATTTTTCATAGAAAAATACCACGAATAGGCGAATTTTCCACGAATAATGCAGGGAAAATGATCCAGCCAGAAATCCGCGAATGCGCAAGTCGGCAAATCCGGACAACGCAAATAAGGGGGGGTTCACTGTACATATATCAAACTGTCATTTACTCCCCTGCCCTCCTTCTCAAAGACTGGGAATCACTATTTCTTTTATTAATCTTATTAATATTTGACAATTAGTTATTAGGTAAATAATTTATTCTACAAAAAAAAAATACACATATAAAGTAAGAGAGAGAGAGAGAGAGAGAGAGAGAGAGAGAGAGAGAGAGAGAGAGAGAGAGAGAGAGAGAGAGAAATTTTTTTTTTATTGTTATTGTTTAAACTCATTAAATTTAATATTATTTGAAAATTAGTATGCACTGTAAATTATTTTATCAAAAAATTTAGTACAGTACCCTTAAAGATATAAACGTTATATATGTTAGAAGGGAAGTCCCTTCTCCCTCTGAACCCCGACCTAGTACGTATTCTATTCAGACGTGTCTGATCTAAGTTGGGGAGCTCTCCTTGGGGACAAAGAAGTCTCCGGGATATGGAATACTTGACACAGAGAGTGGCACATCAATTTGGCAGAATTGACTGCTATCCACTGGGGCTGTTGGAGTTTGCGGACCTGGTCAACAAAGTACAGTAACTGTCCACTCGGATGATACAACAGCTCTCTCTTATATCAAGAGATCAGAAACACACCAGAATCCTAAAAATGTTCATAAAGGGGAAATTCAACGTCCTCGCGGACAAATTAAGCAGCAAGAAGCAGGTTCTTTCCAGAGCGGATGGGGAGCGTATTGGTAAGCCTCGATTTTTGGAAACTATGGGCAGACCGATTCTAGATTCTATGTATTACATCAAAGAACCACCAGCCCCGTACGCATAAGCATGGGCGACAGATGGTGAGAGAGGTCATAAACAAGTTCAGGTCTCACCGGAACATTTCCAAGACACTCATTGCCCCATTACGGCCACAGCAGGAATGGTTTCCGGATCAGATCCTTCGATAGTGAGAAATCTAAAAATATACTACTACTTTGTCCTGGTGCCTGGATGTAGTTCTCAAATGGCTGTCCAAACCACAATTTGAGCCGTTGAATGTGGCTTCCTTAAGAGACTTAACTAAGAAAACTTGCTTTTGGTAGCCTTACCCACTGCGAAGGAGGTGAGTGAACTCCACTCGATGGATAAAAGAGTCAGTTTTGCCCAAGGTAATGCTGTGTGCACATTAACCTTTGGATTTTTGGTGAAGAACGAGAAGCCGTCCAAGCTGCGCCCTCACACTTTCATCATTAAAAGCCTTACAGACTTGGTAGTTTCAGAAGACTAAGGAAGGTCTCTTTGTCCGGTCAAAGCACTGAAATTTTATCTGACACGGATGGAGAAAATTCGGGGCCCCTCCGGTCGTCTGTGGTGCTCCGTGAGGAACCTGTCGTACATGATATTGTTAAACTACAATAAAGTTTTGTACATACTTACCTGGCAGATATATACTTAGCTATAGTCTCCGACGTTCCCGACAGAATTTCAAATCTCGCGGCACACGCGACAGGTAGGTCAGGTGGTCTACCTTACCCGCCGCTGGGTGGCGGATGTACGAACCACTCCCGTAAGCTTGTCAGATTTTTCTCTTCCACCTGTCTCCTGAGGGGAGGCTGGGTGGGTTGGCCATTAATCGTATATATCTTGCCAGGTAAGTATGTACAAAACTTTATTGTAGTTTAACAATATCATTTTTGTACATGAACTTCCCTGACAGATATATACTTAGCTGATTGGCACCCTTGGTGGAGGGTAAGAGACAGCTCAATAATACAGGTAAGACGGGAAACAACTAATGTTGTAGGATATAAAAACCTTGGTTCTCACCTTTTCAGGATGAAGACTTCATAGATACTATCTCTGAGTCTGCATTGCCTGGAGAGCTACAGCTAGGACGTGACCTGATGCTGAAAGACTCTCGGATCTACCACTGGGATATGTGATCCCCTATTGTGGTAGAATCCAAGTCGGATGCTGTTAGAGGGACCTTGTCCGCTTACCTAACAGATCCTTACCACTACCTCTGCAAGGAGCCAAAACCCACCAGACCACCTAACCAAAATACAAAGGGTGAATATTACGACAAAAAGAGGTGCCTCCTGCAACCTCTTTCAGACACAACCAAAAAACAACAATATAAAATATAGGGTAACATATAAAAAATTTACACAGGATAAGTTTCAGCTCCCTGCCCCAGCACCGAATCCGCCGATACGAAAGGACCCAAGCGAAGCATTTATCATATGTGATTTTTACATCACGTAGGTAGTGGTTTGCGAAAACCGATTGGCATCTCCAAAAAGTCGCCTCCATCAAGTTCCGCATAGACATATTTTTTTCTGAATGCAAGCGAAGTTGCGATGGCTCTCACCTCGTGAGCTTTCACTTTCAGTAGTTTTAAAATGTTCTTCCTTACAAGCAACATGTGCCTCTGTAATAAGGCTTCTCAGAAAAAAGGAAAGAGCATTCTTCGACATGGGCCGAGTGGGGTCCTTTACAGAGCACCAAAGCACATCTTGATTAGCCTTAAGTTGTTCCTTCCTCTTAAGGAAATACTTCATAATTCTCATAGGGCAAAGAGTTCTTTCAGGCTCTTCCCCTACTAGAAAAGATAAACTACGAACTTCAAAGCTCCTGGGCCAAGGCCGTGATGGGTTTTCATTCTTTGCAAGGAAATTTGGAAGAAACGAACACACCATAGAATCTTCCTTAAACCCTACATTGCCCTCAATAGCTTGGAGCTCACTCACTCTCTTAGCTGTAGCTAGGGCCAAAAAGGAAGATAGCCTTCTTCGTCAGATCCTTGAAAGAGGCTAAGCTAGGAGGTTCGAATCTAGACGATCCAAGGAATTGTAGAAACTACGTCTAGATTCCAGTTTGATACCACATGAGGACGCTTAATGGTTTCAAATGATCTAATAAGATCATGCAAGTCCTTATCATCGGATATCTTTAAGCCTCTATGCCGAAATACCGCCGCTCAACATACTGCGGTATCCCTTAATAGTTGACACAACCAGATGACATTCTTCTTTGAGGAAAATAAGGAAATCCGCAATTTGGGTCACAGAGGTACTGGAAGAGGAAATGTTCTTCCTCTTGCACCAACGTCTGAAGACATCCCACTTTGACTGGTACACGCAAGGTGGAAGGTCTCCTCGCTCTTGCGATTGCTTTAGCAGCTGTTGCTGAAAAGCCTTTCGCTCTGACCAAACTTTGGACAGTCTGAAGCCAGTCAGACTGAGAGCGAGGAGATTTTTGTGGTACCTGTCGAAGTGGGGTTGTCTGAGTAGATCGCTCCTTAGCGGGAGCGATCTTGGAAGGTCCACCAACCATTCCAGTACCTCTGTGAACCATTCTTGGGCCGGCCAAAAGGGAGCGATTAAGGTCATTCTCGTTGAATCGGACTCTACGAACTTCTTGATGGTTAGCCCCAGGATCTTGAAGGGGGGAACGCGTAGACGTCGAGTCCGTTCCAGTCTAGAAAGAAGAGCATCTATTGCTAATGCCTCTGGATCCGATATCGGAGAGCAGTAAGGATCCAGCCTCTTGTTCTTTGACGTGGCAAAGAGGTCTATGTGTGGCCTGCCCCATAACTTCCACAGGCTCTGGCATACATCCAGATGAAGGGTCCACTCTGTGGGAAGGACCTGATCTTTCCTGCTGAGGAGATCTGCTCTTACATTCCTTTCTCCCTGCACGAACCTGGTGAGAAGCTTGATTCCTCTTTCTTCTGCCCACAGAAGAAGGTCTCTTGCTGTCTCGTACAGGGAGAAGGAATGCGTCCCCCCTGTTTCCTGATATATGCCAGAGCTGTAGTGTTATCCGCGTTGACCTGCACTACCGATCTTCTGACTTTGGGCTCGAAAGCCTTCAGAGCCAACCACACAGCCATCAACTCCTTTCTGTTGATGTGCCAGGCTACCTGGTCCCCCACTTCGCTGGTTCCCAGAGTTGCACCCCACCCCGTGTCCGACGCGTCGGAGAACAACACCAGGTTGGGGGTCTGTGATTGAAGAGACAGTCCCTTCGCAAAGAGGTTGGGATCTGTCCCCCACATAAGAGATGTTTCTTGATGTCCTGGGATAACGACAGGGAGAACGTCAAATCCTGAGAACGACGACTCAATTCCGATGAAGAAAGAATTGGAGCGGTCTCAGGTGCAACCTTCCTAGGGAAACGAATTGCTCCAGCGAGGAGAGCGTCCCCAGCAGACTCATCCACTCCCTCACTGTGCATACTTCTTTCCCTAAGAAGGTTGTTACTCTCTCGAATCCTCGGGCTATCCTTTCCTGCGAGGGAAAAGCCCGAAAACTCAGAGAGTTCATCTGTATCCCGAGATACACACACTCTTGCTCGGGAATTAGTGACGACTTCTTGAAATTGACGAGAAGTCCCAAAGCCTTCGTCAATTCTAAAGTTACTTGTAAGTCCTTCAAACAACGATCTTCTGAATTGGCCCTTATTAGCCAATCGTCAAGGTACATGGATATCCTCACCCCTTTCAAATGAAGCCATTGAGCCACATTCCTCAAAATCCCCGTGAACACTTGAGGGGCCGTCGAGAGGCCGAAACACAGAGCCCTGAACTGAAAAATTTTCCCCCCCATCATGAATCTGAGAAACTTCCTCGAGGAAGGATGGATCGGTACGTGGAAGTAAGCGTCCTGTAAATCCAAGGAAACCATCCAGTCCCCTGGACGAAGTGCTGCCAGCACTGAAGAAGGCGTTTCCATCGTGAACTTCTTCTTTTCTACGAAGAAGTTCAGGGCGCTTACATCCAACACCGGTCTCCATCCCCCTGAGGACTTCGGAACTAGGAAAGGCGTTGTAGAAGCCCGATGAATGATGGTCTGTCACTAGTTCGATAGTCCCCCTTCTCCAGCATCTGATCTACTGCTAGATGGAGAGCTTGATTCATGATGGGGTCTCTGTACCTGGCCGTCAGTTCCCTTGGGATGGTCGTCAAGGGAGGTCTTTCGACGAAAGGGATGAGGTAACCTCTCCTCAAAATAGAAAGGGTCCAAGGATCCGCCCCTTTTTGGGCCCAGACTTCTGCAAACTCTAAGAGTCTGGCGCCCACCGTTGTTTGAAGGACTTGCAAGTTATTTGGGGGCTTTAACAGACTTGGCGAAAGTCTTACCCCTTCTTGAAGGTCTACGACCTCTAAACGTAGAGGTTCTTGATGAAGACGCCCCTCGAAAGGGTTCTCGAACACTTGCTTTTTCCTTCTTAGCCTTAGTAGGGAAGGAAGGGCGAGGTTTTCTTGCAGACTGTGCCAAAAGGTCCTGGGTGGCTTTGGCCGAAAGTGATCTTGAAATGTCCTGCACTCGATGTTTAGGGAACAACTGAGCAGACAGAGGAGCAAACAGCAAAGAAGACCTCTGGGCATGGGAGACAGACTTCGTTAAGAAGGAACAATAAACCGACCTCTTCTTCACGATCCCGGTCCCCATACAGGGAGGCCCGATTTCACTCGCTCCGTCTCTTACCGACTTGTCCATACAAGACAAAACACACATAAGATCTTCTGGCGAAATTGACTCTGGCACTTCAATTTTCTTGGCTAGGACTCCCAACGACCAATCAAGGAAGTTAAATACTTCTAGCACTCTAAACATGCCTTTGAGCATGTGATCCAATTCATTCATTGCCCAAGTCGTCTTAGCAGAGTTAAGGGCAGTTCTCCTTGTCGAATCTACCAGCGCCGAAAAATCCGAATCAGCCGAAGACGGTAGACCCAATCCTAAGGACTCTCCTGTTTCGTACCAGAAACCAGCGCGTCCTGATAACTTCGAAGGAGGAAAAGCGAAACATTGTTTTGTTTTTTCCCCGCTTCTTCTTTGGAAGCCATCCAGGAACCAAAACTCCTCAGTGCCTTCTTCATAGAAAGAGTTGGCTTCATCCTCACACAAGAAGAACTCTTCGCTGTCTTTGCCGTTGAAAAAAGTGAGTGAGGAGAAGGAGGAGCCGTAGGAGAAAGGGAATCCCCAAAAACTTGCAAAAGTAGCTCTGTAAGCTTCTTGTAAGAAGACACAGCAGCAGAAGTGTTCGGTTCCTCATCCGAACCTTCTAGGACGTCTTGTCGAGGCGAGCGCGGAAAGATCCTTAGGTGACGAAGGGATCCTAGTAGGAGTTGAGCGAGAGGTTGGAGAACGCCCTCTCTTAGAAGAGTTCACATCCACTGGAGAACGAAGAGAAGATCTGGGATGTCTACGATGAGACTCCCTCTTCGAGGTAGACGGAATCTCAGCCGAAGGAGAGGTAGGGCTCCTACTCCGAGAATCCTCGGAAATATCCACAGGGCGCTTACGAGGAGGCGAGCGCCTACTATACTCTTTGCGTCTATCCTGAGGCGAGCGGCTGCCAGGAGAAGAGCGCCTATCGAGAGCAGAGCGCTTGCGCGGCTCTCCATACCTGTCCAGTTGCGTACGTTCAACGGAAGTTCGACTGGAAGGCGAAATGCGCCTACTAGGAGAAGGCTGCTTGCGAGACTCTTGACGTCTAACAAGAGGGTAACATTCAGGAGAAGGGCGCTTCAAAGCTAACGAGCGCCTACTTGGAGAAGGGCGCTTCCGAGATTCCTGTTGTCTACCAAGGAGACAAACGGTCAGGAGAAGTGCGCCTAGAAGCGGGAGAGCGCCCCGCTACACGGAGAAGGGGCGGCTTGAAAGACTCTTGTTTTCTGTCCCCTGCCCCGAGGAAGAATAAAATCAGGAGTATGACGCCTTAAAAGAGACGAGCGCCTACTAGGAGATCGATGTGCAGTAGGCTCTTGGCGCCTACCTTGCGGGGAGCGGCTAACAGCAGGCCGTCTGTCATGCACAACGACTCCTACCAGACTCTTGATGCCTGTCAGGAGAGAAGTCACGATCCGACACTCGAGGAGAGTGACATCTGGACGAAGAACGCCTACTTGTATAAGGGCGCCTTCTAGAATCTTGAGGCTGCTGAGGAGAAGTCTCACGCGAGGAGTTGAAGAAATAGCGTGATGAGCAGGTGCAGTGCGCTTACCAGAAGCGGGAATCCAATCTGGAGAAAAAACTTCTTTCTCCATAGAGCGTCCTAACCGATGTTTGGCGCCTTGAAGTCGAAAGAGAGCCAGGCGAGCGAGGGCGCTCACGCGAGCCCCTACCTTCATACGAAACCTCCCCATATGAAGGAGAACGCCTAAAACGAGGAGAACGATCCTCTGAAGAGCGGCGCCTAGATCTCTTGATCGGAAGAGAAACGTCCTTAAGTCTTCCTATGTGATCTACTGCTAGAGAGTCTGCTAGCGCCGTGATCTGAGCTTGAAGTCCCGCGAGTACTCTCGTAGGCGAATCTTGTTGTTCTTCCTCGGAAGCAGGCGCCGAGCGCGGAGCGCGAAGAGAAGAAGAACGATCACAGGATTTCTTGGGTTTCTTCGCTCCACCGACGATTCTTCCGGGAAAACCTCCGGACTAGAAGCCAAAGGACTGCCGGGAGCCTTCCAAGCCCTCTTCAACGGGCGCGACGCATCCGGGGACGAGTTCCAACCTCTCTTCGGAGAGGGAGACGATGAAGAGAGAAGCATTGGCGTAGTAGCTCCTTCTTGTAGCGATCCGAGGCAGCCTGGGAGCGTACTTCAGGATCTGCCGAGGGACGCCTGACCGGTGGGGGTTCTCCCTAGCCCTCTTGCGGCTTTCGACTTTCCTACTCCACTGGAACTGGGAGTCTGGAAGAGGTCTAGGCCTAGAGGCACTAAGGAGCCGGTCAGACGCACCCTCCACAACACTGGGACACTGCACTGATCACTAACACTCTCCTTACCTTCCAACTGACGAATCTTCTGATCCATAGAACGAATCGTGGCTCTCAGAGCTGCCGCCTCCGAAGGCGAATCTTCGGCTTCGGTGCGGGGAGCAGGGGCTGCAACTTGGGAAGAAGGTTCTAATTCTACGTTAGTATTAGGATCCACATCCAACTCACTCATTCTAGATCTACTAGAACTTCTAGAGGAAGCCTTACGCACTCTATCACGTTCCAACTTCCTAACATAAGAAGAGAGAGCCTTATATTCTTCTTCATTCAATCCCTTACATTCACTACAAGGGTTAGCAAAAGAACATTCATTCCCCCTGCATTTCATGCAAACCGTGTGGGGGTCTACCGAAGCTTTCGGCAACCTCACCTTACATCCTTCATTCACGCAAACCCTAAACAAAACCGAAGTTTTAACTACCGAATCTAGGTCAGACATCGTTAAAGAAAATCAAAATCAAAATCAAACCGGTCCACAATCAGCGTATGCCAAGCCAAACAAAGCGAATACGTCACCAAAAGAAGTCCAAATTAACTCCAGGCAAGCGAGAATCGAAAAACTATCGAGAGGAACCGACAACAGTTGTTATCGTTCCCGCGACAGAGAAAAATCTGACAAGCTTACGGGAGTGGTTCGTACATCCGCCACCCCAGCGGCGGGTGGTAAGGTACCACCTAAACCTACCTGTCGCGTGTGCCGCGAGATTTGAAATTCTGTCGGGAACGTCGGAGACTATAGCTAAGTATATATCTGTCAGGGAAGTTCATGTACAAAACCAATGTTTACGAATGCCCTGGCAATCTTCTTGAGAAATCTGGTTGTGGAGGCTCATTCTCAGTTTAAAAAGTTAGATTTTAATTCACTTAAAGTGAAAGCTCATGAAGTAAGAGCAATAGCAATGTTGCTATATTTTAAGCATAACCTCTCTTTGGATTCCGTTATCCAAGCGACATATTGGAAATCCAGATCATTGTTCGTTTCTCATTACCTGCATGACATCGAAACGGTTTATGACAACTGCAATACCCTAGGTCTGTATTTAGTTGTTGGCTAGGTGGTAGGTGAGGGTGTATAGGAAGTCATCTCTTCCTAGTCTGTTCTCTTCGCCTTGAATAAGGTCACAGAGTCATAATGGAAGCCTGGGGGTATTTTGTACCAGGAATACCCTTCAGTCCTTTTTGATAGTTGGGTATGGTTTTTAATATATTTTGGCAGTGATATATTTTTACTCTGGTTTCAATGTGTTTGTTTTGGTACTGCACCCTCGGCAGGGGCATATTTGTGTAGACCTTGTTATCCATGGACTATTCCTTAGCTGCATGGATCCCAGTAAGTAGAGGACGATTCTTGGCAATAATGCCACGTCTCTGCAAGTTAAGATGAGCATCATCCAGAAGCAGTAATCATCTATAACAGTTCTCTTAACAGATAAGGAACCAACAAGCATTATCTATATCTTTTCATTATTTTTATATGAATTGTAATCTACTATCCATGGATCCCACCTCCTACAATGTGGGATTCCGCCTTGTAACTACTTGGTAGGTTGCATACATAAAAATGACATTTTTCTAATAAAATAAGATTTTATGTATAATTACTAAGTAGTTACATGATCAGAGCCCTCTCTCCTCCCCTCCCCTCTCATGGATAGGAGGGCATAACCAAATGATTTTCAGTGCCGATTTGGTTCCACTCTCCCCCAGTAGTGGTGGGGGTACAGCCAACCCCCATATTTGTGTTCTTGAGATTCACAGATTTTTCTTTGGACAATATCTACCCATTATTTGGAGGAAATTCACCTATTTGCGGGTTTTCCTACAATAAATATTCACTAGTTTATTTTGATGTTATTTTCATGACTACGTACATTTTTATTATACAAAAATGATTTACTAATTTTAAAATATTAATATTGATTAATACTGTATTAGTAAGTTTAATAAGATTAACTGATATCACATAAAAAAATAATTCTTTCTCTCTCTCTCTTACAGAGATGTATGTTTTTTGTATGATTCACTAATTTTCAAATATTAATGTAAACAGCAATAATATCAATTCATTAAAGAAAATACTAGTAAAATGTACATATTGTGATTAAGTAGTATTTTAGCTTATAAATTAAAAAATTATGTAAGAATGAAGGAATTTCCATTCTACTCCGCATCTTTCTTTTTAGATCCAGGGACTAAGCTGAGGTCCAGAGCTGTCAAATATATCAAGTAATGTCACAGGAGTGGGAACGAGTTACAATAATTTCTCTCCATTTCTCTTTTACTGAGATGAGGGAATTTTAATGGTAATATGTATATGTTTATTAATATTTTCAAATAATAATATTAGCCCTTAAACGCCTATTAGACGTATTATATGTCGACTAAAGTTGTCTGTCGGGTGCTTACTTGACGTAAGATACGTCGACTACAAAAAGTTTTTTTAAATATTCACGGAAAAATAGTTATAGGCCTAGTTTGCAACAAATTTGAAGTCATGCGCCTTGAGGGATGCTGGAAGTTCACGGATCAAGCTGTTGTTTTGTTTACAAGCATTACCCAGCCGCGCATGCGCGAATTGCATTCTTCTCCTCCAGCAAGCATCAGCTACGCGTCGTCAGAGAGCGATCTCTTGCCGCATTTGTGTTTTGCAGAACTTTTGCGAGTGTTAAAGTATTTGTGATGTAACAGGACATTCACAGAGATGTCCCAACATCGTCAGGAGCGTGAAAGGCGTGTATTGCCTGTCGGTAGTGATCGTGTGAGGCGATTTTTAGGCTTGGATGCTGGAGAGGGACCAAGCACCCAAGGTGACCCAGCTCTTCAACGCCGTGTTGTGCGGCCTCGTGTGGCCAAAAGTGTCCGAGGACCACATCCTGTGCCTTTTACGACCCATAGGAAGCATCGGGGTGTCCTGAGGGGCATTCATAAACATTTGGGAGGCCTCCAACAAAAGGACATTGATGAGTACTTGTTGGAGCTCGATCGAGAGCAGCTCGAAAGTCCCAATTTTGATGGCAATTGGTCATCTAGTGACGAGAACATCAGGCCTGATGTCAGTGATGACGAATATTTGCCCCCAATGTACGTATGGGAGCCACAGCCTGAACGCGAGCTCGAATTTAGTGCATTTGAGGGCGAGTCTGAGGAGGAGGAGGAGTCACCGAGTTTTGTTGTTGGGGACGAAACAGAGAGCGAGGGTGAAAGCGAGGGAGATGGGCCAGGGGAGGGGAGTGCGAAGCCGTGCCCGAGCATGTGTGCGTGCGCACGCACAGGCCCCTAGAAGGTCGCAACGTCGCGGCCAGCCTAGGTGAAGGCCGATCGTCCAAAAGTGACGAGGGGTGATTGGAGGACCCCATCCCACCTAACATGCACCCATTCACGGCAGCACCTGGACTCACCGTACCTGTTCCTCTCACTGCACTGGGGTTCATTCAGCTGTTCCTGACGCGGGAATTGCTGAAATACCTGGTTGCAGAGACGACGGATTACGCTCGGTACTGCCGTGAAGAACTGTGGACGACATTGTCGTATTGCTGGCGGGGCTGCAACCTCACAGACATGGGGCATTTTTTGGGGCTCCACATTTTTTTGGAATGATGCCTGCTGCTGACGTCAGGCAATATTGGAGGTGGAATTTTTTTTTAAGGCATTGGACAGGTATTTCAATGCCTTCAACCGAAGGGCCATACCCCGGAATAACCCGGACCGCCTCATCTTAGTCCGCCCAGTGTTGGAGTACATTCGTGAACGGTGCCAGTTTCTCATGGTTCCTGCCAAGAACCTTTCTTTGGATGAGGGGATGATGTCTTACAAAGGACGTCTCAGCATTAAAGTGTACAACTCCAAGAAGGCAAAGAAATATGTTGTAAAATTATTTTTTATTATGGAGTCCAACACTGGATACGTCGTGGACTTCTCGGTGTATTCCGGGGTCTTCTCCACGCTGCGTGACACTGTCTTCGGTCTTGTGGATCATTTCCATAACCAGGGATACCACCTGTTTATGGATAATTATTATAACTCGTATCCCTGGCCCAGGAACTGTATGAAGCAGGTGTGCATGTCAGTGGTACCCTTTGGTGTGTGTGTGGAGCCCCGAATGTCCTCAAGAGGTTCGCTAGCCAGCCGCAACATCTGGCAAGAGGAGAGACAGAGTGGTGGCGGAAGGGAGATATCTTTGTCATCTGTTGGAAGGGGGTCTGACTCGTGCCTATGATTACGACGAGTCATGAGCCCATCCAAGAAGAGATCGTGCAGCGGAAGAAGACACGTCGGCAGGGCCAAGTTACGTATGAGGAGTTTCGTGTCCAGCGGCCTACTATCATTGGGCACTACAACCGGCACATGGGACGAGTTGATCTCTTTGATCAACTCATCCAGTATTATCCCTTCGCCAGGAGAACCAGGAGGTGGACATAGAAGCTCCTCAAATACATTCTTCAGTTGGCCCTCCAGAATGCCTACATCCTCTACCGTGGGTACAATTCTGACCCCGGGAGGTTGTCCCACATGCAGTTTCTCGAGGTGGCCGGGAATCCCCTCATAAACTTCAATCCCCATGAGTGGCCTTCCATCACCGCCCCACTGCCCTGAGCTCCAGATCTGCCCCTAGAGAAAGGGCAGATGTTAGGAGGTCCAACCTCGGTCGTCTGCTCCTGCCGCTGCTGCCGCCTTTGATGATGCCGCCCCCTGCTGCCGCTGTCCATGATGATTCCGCCCGCTCTCAGATTCCGACTTCCTGTCGGATAGTGGACCTTCTGTGTTGGCTGCAGCCAGGGGATCACACAATGGAGCTCCTAAAAGGGCGCAGGCAGAAATGGTGCAGGTGTGCCATATGAATGACATAAGAAGAGACACCCGGTACGTCTGTCACACCTGCCAGGGAGCGCTTTGCTACAAGTACGGGGAGTGTGACCGTAAATATCACACTGTGGTCATATATTGGAATGCGCCGACCCAAGGGACACTGGAGGGCGCAGCGGACCGCCGAAGGGCGGCCCATTGGCAGTAAGGGTGCGCGTCTCCCTCCTCCACTTGTACCTCGTCATGTCGAGAGGAAAAAATGCAAGACTCTTCAATGGAGGAGGGAGAAAACCAGAATAGAACAAAGAGTCAGGATTATGAGTGAGTATTATGCATTGATTTTATATTTAGTTTTATATTTATTACAAGTTTTTATATATCTGTATTTATTGGTGTTTTGTATATTATTTCGTTTTCTGCAAAAAATGATATTGTTATGATACAATAAAGTTTGTTCATACTTACCTGGCAGATATATATATAGCTGTATTTTCTGAAGTCCGACAGAATTTTAAAAACTTCCGACACACGCAGTGGCGGCCAGGTGGTTAGTACCATTCCCGGCGCTGGGAGGCGGGTATCAGGAAACCATTCCCATTTTCTATTCATAATTTTTATTTCCACTGTCCCCTGAGGGGAGGTGGGTGGGTACTTGATTATATATACAGGCGCTCCCCGGGTTACGACGGTTCCGGCTTACGACGTTCCGAGGTTACGACGCTTTTTCTTAAATATTCAATGGAAAAATCCGTCCTGGGTTACGACGCTTGTTCCGAGGTTACGACGCTGACGCTTCCGACGCTCCGAGTAACGACAGCTTTTAAAAAACGCATACTATGATAAAAATCCTTTAATAGTTTAGCACAGTATATTATAAAAATAAGTTTCTGGTTAGATACAACAAAAATTTTGAGATTATGTGATTTTCGACACTTTTTTATGTTGTATTTTTCTATGTTTTTTAGTGACGCCTCATATGCGGAACTAGTTTCCGAGCGAATGAATACATACTAGTTTACATATAACAGTCCAAAAGCGCAAATAATGAAAAAATCATTGCTTGTTTCCTTAGTAATAATAACAAAACGAAGTTTCTGGTTAGATTACAACGCAAATTCCAAATAATCCAAACCAGAGAGACAATTATCCAGTAATTTGATCAGAGAGAGAGAGAGAGAGAGTAGAGAGAGATCTGAGAGAGAGGAGAGAGAGAATTGAGAGAGAGAGAGAGAGGCGTCTTCCGACGCTCCGATGTTAACGACGCTTTTAAAAAAAGCATACTATGATAAAAATCCTTTATAGTTTAGCACAGTATATTAATAAAAATAAGTTTCTGGTTAGATTACAACAAAAATTTTGAGATTATGATGATTTTCGACACTTTTGTTGTATTTTTCTATGTTTTTTTAGTAGACGCCTCATATGCGGAACTAGTTTCCGAGCGAATGATACACATACTAGTTTACATATAACAGTCCAAAAGCGCAAATAATGAAAAAATCATTGCTTGTTTCCAGTAATAATAACAAAAACGAAGTTTCTGGTTAGATTACAACGCAAATTCCAAGCCTATCCAAAGAGAGACATATCCAGTAAGGGGGTTTGATCAGAGAGAGAGGGAGAGAGAGAGATGAGAGGATGATGATTAGGAGAGAGAAGGACGGAGGAGAGACGAGAGAGAGAGAGAGAGAGGAGAGAAGAGAGGCGTCTTCGACGCTCAGAGTTAAGGCCAGAGAAGTGTTCGTTTCGTTTTTAAACGGCCTCTGACTCATGCCAGTAAATGTTTGTTGATACTAATAATATAAGCCTATTTAAAGATACGTTTACTTTAATTAGTCTATATGATTACGTAAATAGATAATCAACTGTTCTTGTAGCCCTCAATATTTGGCAAAATCGAAGTATCCAAAGAGACATTATCCAGTACGTAATTTGATCAGAGAGAGAGAGAGAGAGAGAGAGAGAGAGAGAGAGAGAGAGAGACGCTTTGGCAACAATGGTCTCGGGGGTTTTTATAGCTTCCTTCTGCTTGATGATCGTGGATATTGTAGAAGGATTTCGACCATACTCGTTTGCCAAATCGACGATACGAACGCCACGTTCATTGCTTGCTATAATTTCATGTTTTGCTTCCATCGAAATCATTTTCTTGGGTTTTTTTTCTTATCACCTGCTTTGTCTTTAGCTTTGAGACCCATGGTTAATAATAAAATAGACAAAATAACACGAAAAATAGGCGCAAATACAACGAACTAAACAACGACGTGTTAACATGCAGCACCAACAAACAAACAGACTGAACGCCATTTATCGGTCGCCTATACAACTAACACTCATCGCAAAATCGTATCTCAAATATTTCGTTGTATATCAAAGCTTGTATTTTCGCAAATTTTCTGTTATATCTCAAAACATTCGTATATTAGGGCAATCGTATGTCAAGTTTCCAATGTAATTTGATCAGAGAGAGAGAGAGAGAGAGAGAGAGAGAGAGAGAGAGAGAGAGAGAGAGAGAGAGAGCGAGAGAGAGAGAGAGAGAGACGCTTTGGCAACAATGGTCTCGGGGATTGACGTCAAGGTTTATTTTTCTGAAACAGATAGGACAGAGAAGTGTTCGTTTCATTAAACGGCCTCTGACTCATGGCAGGAAATGTTTTGTTGATACTAATATATAAGCCTATTTAAAGATACATTTACTTTAATTAGTCTATATGATACGTAAATAGTAATCAGCTGTTCTTGTAGCCCTCAAGATTTTGCAAAATCACTCCAGGTTGTACATAAAACTTCAAGAATGTAGTGTCACCAGAGGATTACAATAGTTTTTACCTTCAAGAACCAGCATTCTTTTATGAAAATAACTCCAGGTTGTACATAAAACTACAGGAAACGACATGTAGTGTAACCAAAGGATTACAAGTAAGGTTTTTTATAATCTTTTATTAGTTTAAGACATATTTCCAAGCGTCGTTCCGGCTTACGACGATTTTCGGCTTACGACGCGTCTCAAGAACGGAACCCCCGTCGTAACCCGGGGACTGCCTGTATTCTGCCAGGTAAGTATGAACAAACTTTATTGTATCATAACAATATCATTTTGTTCATGAAACTTACCTGTCAGATATATATATAGCTGAATCCCACCTTTGGAGGTGGAAGGGACAGAATAGAAGGATTTTGGGAAACAAATGCATGCAGATGATTTACATCTTGGTTCCACCTGTTAGCATAGCTGGCTTCGTGGTTACTGCCACGTAACGTGCTTGTGCTACTAGAGTTGCCAGCGAGGTAGAGACCTATATAGCTGGTGCACTCCAGATGATCTGTCAACAGGGGCGAGACCACGACGTGACTAGACCATATTGACCATACCATGAGGGCTAAGAAGTAAAATAAATATATATATATATATATATATCACCACCTGACCAACCTAGCCAAAGTTAAGGTGTGTTAACTAAGGCTTAAGAGTTAAGAAGTCGCCGTTGTCGGCGACTCAACAACTAAATTAAGAGCTCTTCCTAACCATTTTCTACAGGATAGGATGAGTGGTACTTCTTGCCCCCAAGATTGTGTCTGCAGACACGTATGGCCCTAGCGAGCAGCAGATCTCATATGCCATCTTCACATCTCGCAGGGAGTGTGAAGTGAACACAGAGTTGCTTCGCTAAAAACATGGTACTCAGGATGTTGCTGAGTGCCATGCTCTGTTGAAATGCTTCCGAGGCCGCGCCCTCACCTCGTGAGCATTCAGATAAAAGATTTCAAATCTTTGTGCAAACACAATGAAGGAGCATTTTTGAAAGAACTCCTTAACACTAAAGCCAGGCTGTTCTTCGATATGGGCAAGTCTGGCTCTTTTTCGGAAACACTGCAGATTGCCCGATTGACTTCGACTTTCTTGAGTTTTATGTAGATAAAACTTGAGAGACCCGACAGGGCACAGGACTCTCTCTGGCTCCTGCCCACTAACTTGTGCCATCCTTGCTTCCAAGCTCCTGGCCCAAGGACAAAACGGTTACATTCTTAGGCCACAACGGAAGGGTTAGAGAGCACACCGCCTTGTGTTCTCTAAAGCCAAAACTTGTGACGATGGCTTAAAATCTCACTAACCCTCTTTGTCGTATCTAGGGTGGTTAGAAGAAGGCCTTCCTGATCACATGCAAGAAGTTAACAGGTAGGAGAGGTTCGAATGCTTTGACATCAAGAACTTCAGACTACGTCTAAGTTCCATATTGAAAGCTTCGATCTGGACATGCACAGTCAGTCCGTCTGTACTAAAGTCAGGTGACCGACCAGTTGACCAGTCAAACGAATCAAGGACAGCAAGGCTGTACCCTGAAGACCATAAGGCACTATTCTTCGCTGAAGGATGAGTGTCTGGACTGCCTGGGCGATTCAATCTAAGCAAACCTTGGGGTGTATCAACGCAACCCAACGTCGTCAGCGAATCAACTCCTGACTCGAGCTTGGTGCCAGAGAGAAAGGAGCGAGGAGCAAAAAAGGCGATTCAGTCCCGAAGGAAGAATGCTGACAGTCCAACCTGGTCTCATGTTACACGATCATCGGTGGTGTATAAACGCAACCGACTTCGTCAACAAGAAACTCAGGGCTACTATATGTCGCCTGATCTCGCACGAGTGTCTGACTCCGAGAAAACAGGTGAGACAAAAAGTAGATGGTGAGCGAGGTTCGAGATTCCACAGAACTCAAAGATCGTGAAGGCTTTGTTGTTTGACAGACGCAAATCTCTGAGCCCAAAGGCCGTCAACAACATATTTGCGTATTCTTTAATAGTTGTGACTGCCAGCTTATCCATTCTTCAGACGGAAATGGAAGACGGTAATCTTATTCCTGTCAACATCTCGATAGCCTGAACGTAGTCAAGACTCAGAGCGGAGAGGTTATAGGTACCTTTCGAGTTAGAGTAGACCGACTCTCTCGGAAAAGGTCCTTGGAAAGTGAACTAGGAAGTATGTGACCTCTGTGAATCCAGGATCCTGAAGGCCAACATGGGGCGATCAGCGTCATTGTCTCCCCTGTGACGTCATAAATCCTCTTATTACATTTTCCTAAGCGATTGAAAAAAGGGGAAAGACTAAATATCCATCCCCGTTCAATATCATAGGATGGCGTTTAATGGTACCGATCCCAGATCGAGAATAAGGGAGCAGAGAAGAAGAAGCCTCTTCGTCCTCAACATATCGAAGAGAAGAATGAAAGGGCGTCCCTAAAGTCTCCACAACTCTCAAACTTACTTCTAAAGAAAGATTCCACTCGGAAGTCAATAGTTGCTGCCGTCGATCGAGACGATTCGTACGGACTTTTGCAATCCGGTAACGAACCTCTAGAGGATCGTTACATTCTACGCCTGTTGTTATAATAGGCTTTCTCGTAAACTCGAACAGGGACCGAGAGAAGATACTTCTTAAGATATGAGAGAGCTGTGGAATATCAGAGTTGATCTGGACCACTGGTTCCCAAAACTCGTTACGAGGACTGGAGGGACTACCGAATCGCTTTTACTTCTTTCAGATTAAGATCCAGGACATCTGAAACCCTATCCAGATGTCCGGCACCTTCTTTCTATCACCTCAGGTGATAAACGCACTGAGAGATGTTCAGAATCATTCCTAGATCTTGAATAATATTTCAGTTTCCCGGTAGGAAAAAACTGTGGTCTGAATTGCAGTCTATTCGGGGAAACAAACTTCTTCAGGAAGGAAATGGTCCCCAGCAAGCTCATCCATTCCCTCCCCGAGTATGCTTACTTCCCTAATAAGGCTGCGCTTTGCCTAAGCAGGAGAGCATATAATAGTGCAATGTTGCGGTAGACTCGTAGTTCTATACCGTGCGGTAACGAGCACCGAAAGGATTAAGAGATAACTCTGTTGAACATAGTAAGGCAAAACGAATGCAACGTTTATTTCACGTAAGAAATCCCCTCAATCTTAGGCTAAAGTCCGTGATTGTAGGGCAGAGTTACAGTTAGTCAGTCAATCCCGCAGGAGAGACGTAACCGCCAGCACAGAGATACGGTTAGTCAGTCAATCCCGCAGGAGAGAGAGACGTAACCTACGGCGCATGACAGCGCCCGATCTGTTACTGGCTCGGTTGGACTGGAAGACAGACACAGCGTGACAGCAGCAGCCAGCAGCTTACGAACGTCGTCTCTTAACTTTATGTCTGGGTTGCCAGCTACCCTATTCTACGAAGAAATAGGTCCGTTATTTTTTTGAGCCGAAAGACTCTCAAGCTGGTATATTTAAGCGAAACAGAAAACGCTAAATATATAGATGCGTTTGTGTCGTCAGAACACTACCATACAACGGTAAAAGATAAATCGGAAACTCCTGGAAGGCTGCAGGGAGTAACGATTAAATGTCCTTAAAATAGACAATAGACCTCTCGGTGCCATCCGAAGAGGTAACTACAGCAAGCGTATATGACTTGAACCAACCAACCGGAAGTAAAATAACGCAAGGCAAAATATGAAATTATATACAATAAAGTTTGTTCATAACTTACCTGGCAGATATATATAGCTGAATTCGGAAATACAGCTACATACATATCTGACAGGCAAGTTTCATGAACAAAACTTAAGAGAATCGAAGCAGTCAGCTCAAGCTTCTTATGTTACTGGACATAAGCGTTCATTAACGTAGTCTACAAGTCTTTTCTTGTACGAGTCTGCGAATGACGAATGAGAGCTCTTCCGAATCTTGTCAATAAGAGCTTATTCGCTTACGCAATATCAAGTTAATGAGATGTTTGTCAATGAGAACTAACCCATTTACGGGACAAAGAGATATTTTGTCAATAGAGGGGATACCCACTACTTGACAAAACGAAAGTATATTGTCAATGGGGAAAGTCACTGAATTGACAAAACGTAATCCAGGGAGTCAAGCATTTAATTTTTTCGATTCCCGTCTCAAACGAGGAAGGGGCAAGAATCCTGTTAAGAGACTGGGCTTACGGCAGGTTTAGAACGACGATGTTCAATTCGGCAGCGTAGTCCCGACTAGAAACTAACAAAATCTATCATCTGAAAAACCCTTTCAGATGGGCTAAAAAGCTTGCAAAATTATCCTGGGAAGAGGAAGAAACTCTCCAACCAGCTTCCTCTCCCGTATCACAACTAATGCCTGCTAAAGCTTAAAATTTATTGGCAGTATGGCAAAGGAAGTCCTGTCTTGCGCTTTCCTGAAGAGCGTCCTTTTGATGAGTGCCTTTGCAAGAATCCCACTGAACGTTGCCAGAGTCCTGACGTGCAGGACATCGAGCCTTACATAACCCGTAACTGCCTTATCGCAAAGTCTTGACTGCGGTAGTGGCAACTTAAATTTATTGGCCGAATGGCAAAGGTTGCGGTAGAGCAAACGAGATCTTCCCTTGAGCTTTCCTTAACTCCATCCACCTATGCGAAAAGCAATATTAATTGACAGAGACCTCTTGAATTCACGAAACCCGATGTCTTGCTGATTATTAAAACATCAAGAAAAGGAATTTTGTTGTCTGTTTCCCATTCAACTTTAAATTTGATGCTGGGCACTAATGGATGACATACTAACATTTTGGGATAATAAGTGGGGTAATTTTAATGAATTCCTCTCAAAATTAAACGCATTAGTGCCCAGCATCAAATTTAAAGTTGAATGGGAAACAGACAACAAAATTCCTTTTCTTGATGTTTTAATAATCAGACACACGACAGAATACAAATTTACCATATACAGAAAACCAACGTTCTCACTTTCATATATTCACTATTTTAGCTATCATGACAATACCATCAAGATAGGTCTAGCTAGCAACCTATTCTTAAGAGCCTTACGAATTTGTTCCCCAGATTTCCTGGAAAAAGAATTTGAACTAATTCGCAAGCAACTTTCATCTTTAAAGTATCCTGACCATATAATTGAGAAAGGCAATTCAAAAGCAAACGTAATTTTCTACCGACCCCCTAAAGACAAGACCAGACACACACCCAACAATAAAATAAAAATTCCCCACCTGGAGACGATTAAGAGAGTAACTCACACCCTTGGGAAATCCAACCCTTTTGCATTTACCTACCTACCCCAAATACCTTAGCCAAATCCCTGATTAACGTCCAACAAAAGACATCGCCCAAAGACTCTGGGGTATATGAGATCCCATGCCAGGACTGTGACCAATCTTACATCGGATTTAAAACAGGTAAATCACTTCCCCAGAGATTAATACAACACAAACGGTCAGTTAGGTATGGACAACAGAACTCGGCGGCTATTTTCAATCATATAAATTGAACATAACCATAGGATAAACTGGAATATGTCACGTGTAATTTATAGCAGCAACTGCCGGTACAAGAGTCAAATGATGGAATCGGCCTTAATAAAAGAGAAGCAGGTAATGAACATCTCAAAAGGGAATTGGACATCCGACATCGTCGACGCAGTGTTCATTCAACCAAGGCTTAAGAAGATTAAAGGAAGATTATCAGCGGGGGTGACCTAAATTGGCTTACTTGTGGACGAATCTCTTGGTATAAATACCACCTTTTCTGTAAACTTTTCTCATTCATATACCTGAAGAGAGACAGCAGTCTCTGAAATATAGTACTTTCTCTCTACATTTTGGTGTTTTTATGGGCTCCTTTTATTAGATATATATATATATATATATATATATATATATATATTATATATATATATATATATATATATATATATATATATGTGTGTATATATATATATATATATATATATACATATATAATTATATATATATATATAATATATTATATATATATATATATATATATATATATATATATATATATATATAAGGTATTTTTTGGTAAGCAAAAAATCTAACATTCTAGTGATATTCAATCATTTACCTTCATTTTGCAACAAACAGGAAGTTTCTAGCACAATATTTTGATTTATGGTGAATTTTTGAAAAAAACTTTTTCCTTCCCACCGCGTGCGGTAACTCGGCCGAAAATCTCAGAAATGCTTGAGTCACATTGTCGTAATTTTCACACCATTTTATATTAGGTCTTACATAAAGTGTTATACATGAAAATGTGCGCAATTTCATGTAGAATACAACAAAAATTAACTCATGGTTGTATCTTTTATCAGTTTTGAAATATTTTCATATAAATCACAATAAATCGAAAAAATTTGACCTTCGGTCAACTTTAACTCAACAGAAATGGTCGAAAAATGCAATTATAAGCTAAAACTCTTACAGTCTAGTACTATTCAATCAATTAGCTTCATTTTGCAACAAACGGGAAGTCTCTAGCACAATATTTCGATTTATGATGAAATTTTTGAAAAAACACTTTGCCCTTCCCACCGTGCGGTAACTCAGCCGAAAATCTCAGAAATGCTTGAGTCACCTTGTCGTAATTTTAGCACCGTTTTATATTGGGCCTTACATAAAGTGTTATGCATGAAAATGTGCGCAATTTCATGTAGAATACAAAAAAAATAACTCATGGTTGTAGCTTTTATTATTTTTGAAATATTTTCATATAAATCAAGATAAATGGAAAAATTCGACCTTTGGTCAACTTTAACTCGGCCGAAATGGTTGAAAACTGCTATTGTAAGCTAAAACTCTAACATTCCAGTAATATTCAATCAATTACCTTCATTTTGCAACAAACGGGAAGTCTCTAGCACAATATTTCGATTTATGGTGAATTTTTGAAAAAATTAAAAACTTTTATTTATGTCCACATGTTACGAATTCATGCATCACTTTGTGATAATATTTTCTGTGTTGCTTTGATCGTTTTACAATTTGTTATATACCAAAATCATCACAATTTAGTGTACAATACAATGAAAAAAAATTAACTCATTAGCTTAAACTGTTTTGCTCACAGCGTGATTTGTATACAATTATATATGAAATTTTTTTGCGCTGTCATATATTCCAATATTTATATATGATAACGATATTTTTTTATATTTCTGATGGTTGCATACTAAACTTCAGGCAATGACAAAAAAAAAGGAGCCAAAATTGAACTCTTAATCTTAAAAACTAAGCGTGCTGTGATTTAAAAAAAAAAAAACTTTTTTTCCACTTTGGTGCTAACTCCCGAACGCTGCTGGCATACGAGAGACACTTTGGGAAATAGCGGCTCGGCGTTTAAGGGTTAATATAACTGTAATTACATAACTCATGTGTGCTAGTATTTAAAAGAAATACAGTAATCTTTCCATTTCACTCATAAACTAGGATAACTCTCTCTTGCCCATTATAATACAGCCCACCCTCCTCCCCTCACATGAACACTTATCTTATTATATGGAGGGCAAAACAAAATTGAGGTATCTTCATGTAGTTGTTCCTCTTCCCACCAGGTAATGGGAGGAGCCTGTTCACCTATTGGACACAGGAAGAAGTTTTTAACCACATTCTTGGGAATTCAAGCTGCCGTTGACTAGAAACTACAGCTGTATAATTACGTACTGGGTAAGTATACTAATAAAACTATTTTATTATAAAAATACCATTTTGCTTTCAGTTTGAATACAAATTAACTGTGTGTGTAAATCTTGGAAGCAAAACAAAGCTAAGCACCACCACCTCACCATGGGTGGAGGGGAGACTGTTGAGGGATAGCCAATAATTAACCAGTACTTCTGTGCCTGTCTATATACAGCTCTGCCTGTAACCATTGCACAGCATTTTTAGACCATACACACTCTCCCAGTATTCTGTCGTTTCACTTGTTGTTTCAGAACCATCTAGACATGTGGTGAAATTCTCCTAAAAATTTATGGTATTTGCTGTTTTTATGCATTATAGTACAGGCAATCCCAGGTTAATGGTGGCATTGGTTAACAGCAATCCAGTTTCACAAGGCTTGTCTAGCGATGCTGTTAACTGGATTTTCACCACCGATCTCCAGTTGACAGCACTCATATCAAATTAATGGTGCCATTAAGCAAGTAATTACAGCTGTTATCGCCGATTTTCGGTAAGCGGGGTCAGCCAGGAATGGAACCTCTGCTGTTAACTGGGGACTGCCTTATATACTATACTTTATTTCTTTATCAAGAGTAGCAAAAGTGATAAGGAGGATTCTGATGTAGAAATTACAGAGGCTGTTGGTTTTCGGGCTGTGAAAAAGATGTGATTGCATGATGACTACAGAAAAGGAATGCCATACAGAGAAAATTGGCCTTTTACACTGTTCAGTACGATTTACTTCCATGCAGTCATATTTAATAAAATTGCTTACTACTAATGGAAAATTCACTCATAACGTTTTCATAACCACTGTATCCTTTTAACATTCAATCACTATGAACTATTTTCATGCATTGGTTAAGATGTGAATAAACACAGCACTGTACTAGTTTTATTACTATATTATTTTGTCTTGTTTTATGACATTGTAATGAAGCTGGACATGAAAATATATCATCACACAATATTTTCCATGAAATTTATTTCAAACACCATAAAAATAAAAGTTTTCATTGCATCAAAGTTATGCTTAGTGCATGATAAATGCCTTTATTAATACTTCATTGTTAAAATTAGCTTTCTAACTTTGAAAATAAAAGTATTACTGCAGAAGTTTGCACAAGTTTTGACTTTTTTTAATGGCTTTTCACTGATACATAATTTATACAACTATCTTTACTGTTTATTGTACACTAATCAGAAATATGCTATCACCTGAAATAACAAATCTTTAATGAATTTGTATTTTTCATAGCTAACAAAACTGAGGTCTCAGCAATAAGATAATCTTTTAGCACCAGCTGGAAGCTGGTTAAAACAATCAAAGATTGTAAAGCAAGGAACCTGTGGCATCTGGCAACTCATCCATATATGAGATGGAGGCTGGTCACCAACCGGGCTTGGGACCTTGTGAGTTGTGACACGTCAGTCTTTCTTCCAACCTAGGATTTGAGAGGGGCGGCCAGAGGTGGGCAGTCAATGTTAAGACCTCAGGTTTGTTAGCTATGAAAAATACATTGATCAAAAATTTGTCATTTGTTCATACGTGGAACAAACCTTCGGTCTTAAGAATAGGATAAAATTATACTTGGAGGTGAGGTACAAGTACCCTGAACCAGCTGGGGATTCAGCCCACCTAACCACCCTTCCTGAGCCCGTGAGAGAATAGATAAGCAAGGATCTAAAAACATAGCCTGCTGGGTTTAAACACAGTGAGATATGTCCAGATTCATTGAATTCTTAGAAGGTAAAGAGAACTGTCCAGGCAACAAGACATGTAGGCCACAGGGGTTTGTAACCACTCCTCTCTCCCCTTGCCAGACAAAGGAGTAGGGCTACTGAGAAGCAGATTTGTCTATTATATATAGGAACAGACCAAATAACTGCAACCAGTATGACTGCCACACTCACCTGTATGAGACCAGTTCCAGCATATAATGTGTCTATTCTTCAACCTGCCCATAGGAAGAAAAAAAAAAAAGAGAGAAAGAAGGAGACCAACTAAGTCACTTATTCTCTCTTCTACATAATCATCTTAGGTAAGATACAAACTGTCCTGCCAGGGGCACTGGATGAACTATACAACTTGTTGGGCAGCCACCATTGGACCCAAGGAAAGTGTCCAAGGACCTGTGGGCAATGTCCTTCAGGTAAAAGGAAGTACACCTGCTTTGCCAAAGCCAGGAACCAGCATTCAAAATCCTATGAACAGACAAGTTCTTCTTAAATGCCAGAGAGGTGTCATGTGCTCTAGCTTGCACAAACTTGGAGGCAAAACTAGCATGTGAGTAATATGCCTGATTAATCACCTCACGCAGCCAGAATGAAATGGCATTCTTGGACACTCACGCAGCCAGAATGAAATGGCGTTCTTGGACACTTCCCCTTCTGGACCAGCACATGCTAATAAAAAAGTCTATGATAACTAGGTCTTAGGTGAAGAGTCCTTTTTAGATAGAAGCATAGAGCTCAGACAGGACAAAGCAATAACTCCTGTGGATCGTTGTTCACAAACTCATTCAGTGAGGGAACTGAAAATGAGGCAAATCTCTCATCATGCAACGAGGGATTCTGAGTCTTACCCACGAATTCCCGGACAAATTCGAATGTCACAGCTAGAGCATCCTTAATTTCTGCCATTGTCATAGGGTCATCCTCCTCCTCCTTGCCGCTGCTAGAGAACTCTTCTTGAACGACGTTATGTTGCATGGCCTCCAACTCCTTCTGGTCATCCGTCGTAAGCTCCTCTTGGTGCTCCTTGAGAAGGTCATTGATGTCATCCTCGTCGACGCCCAGCCCCATGGACATGCCGAGTGCAACGATCTCGTCAAGATCTGGTTGCGACACAGTTTCAGGATCGTCAACTGTTTCTGAATCTGCATCAGCTTCGCCCATGTCGAATCCCTTGAAGTCTCGGGCGGATACGGCATCAGGCCAGAGTTTCCTCCACGAAGAATTCAAGGTTCACCTCGAAACCTTCTGCCAAGCTTGATCGATGAGTCGGATGCATATCACGATATCGAAATGCTCCTTCCAAAATTCCCACAAGGTGAGATTTGTGGTATTGGTGATGTCGAAACATCTCTTGAAAAGATGTTTCATATACAGCTTCTTGAAGTTCGATATCACTTGCTGGTCCATAGGCTGGAGAAGAGGGGTGGTGTCAGGCGGAAGGTAAAGAACCTTAATAAAAGAATACTCCGCTAGGATATCTTCCTCAAGGCCAAGAGGGTGAGCAGGGGCATTGTCCAACAACAGCAGACATTTCAGAGGGAGGCGCTTCTCTTCCAAGAATTTCTTCACTGTCAGGCCGAAACACAGATTTGCCCTCTCGGTAAACAAAAGTCTCGTTACCCAGGCTTTCACATTAGCCTTCCACATCACTGGAAGCTTCTCCTTTAGCACTTTGTGGGCCTTGAAGGCTCAAGGAGTCTCGGAATAATAGACAAGTAGGGGCTTCACCTTGAAATCCCCACTGGCGTTTGAACAAAGTGCGTGCGTAAGCCTGTCTTTCATAGGCTTATGCCCGGGTAGCTTCTTCTCTTCCTCCATGATGTACGTCCGATGAGGCATTTTTTTCCAAAAAAGGCCAGTCTCGTCACAGTTGAAGACTTGCTGAGAACTGTAGCCTTCGTTGATTGTCATCTTGTCGAATGTCTTAATAAAGGCTTCGGCTGCTTTCGTGTCCAAGCTGGCAGCCTCCACATGCCGCACCACATAATGGATGCCAGTTCGTTTCTGGAATTTTTCAAACCACCCACAAGAAGCCTTGAAGTCTGGGGTTGGTGTCGATGTCCCTTCTCCTTCATCGTCTTCGGCCTGGGCAATCAAATCGCCGAAAATAGCGCTGGCCTTGTGGCACATTGCCGTTTCGGTTATCGTATCGCCAGCAATTTCTTTGTCTTTTATCCATACAAGAAGCAGCCTCTCCATCTCATTGTGCACGTTGCTCCTCTTGTTGGACAAAAGTCATGCCCTTGGAAGGTGTAGCTGCTTTGATGGCTTCCCTCTGCTTAAGAATGGTGCCTATCGTTGACGGATTTCGGCCGTATTCCTTAGTGATCACACTCAACCGCATGCCAGCCTCATACTTCTTGATAATCTCCATCTTTTTCTCCATAGAAAGCATCCTCTTCTTTCCATGAACTTCAGCAGCTTTCTTGGGATCCATGACTATACGTATGTAATTAAGTTACTCATTAAGTTCTCACACAACACGATAAAGTACAAAGCGAAATCACTAACACGAATTTACGTTAGCAAATGAAATCGTATACGAACGAATGAATTCTGCATTATTACGATAACAATGCTGCTACGGAGTGACCGAAGAATGCCTTTACGTAGATGCACGATGAGAGAGATGCTGACCAATAGGAGAGCAGGATCTTACGGCGGTGACTAGCATCAGGAACCAATGGGAGAGCAGGAGGATGGTGGCGAGTCTACTCAGTTGGCGGCGTGCGAGTTTTAAAATTGTTCTCAGTGGTCTGGGCAAATCTCGGGACTTTACAGCAACAACCTTTCGCAACCTGAATTATTTTCGTATGTAGAGGCAAAAAAATCTTCGTATTTGCTTTCGTAACTTGAATCTTTCGTAAGTGTGGACTTTTTTATGTCGAGGTTCCACAGTATAAGAACTGGTGGGTACTTCAGGTACATGTACCCCCAGGCTTCCCAAAAACTCAACAACCTTAAATCCAAGGTGAGGAGATAGTAGAGGGAAAAAAACCGGGTCCCCCTATGGTTCCTCTCCCAACACCTTTCCCACTACTGACAACGGTCCCAATCTAAAAGTTTTCGAAAGTAGTTTCTACCTCCTTCAAATAGTGCAATGTAAACATTGATTTCGACCTCCAGAACGTTGTTTGCATAATGGAGGATACAGACATATTTTGTCTGAAAATCCAAAGACGTTGCTACTGCACGAATCTCGTGAGTCTTCACTTTTAGCACACTAAGATTATGTTCCTGAGTTTGGGCATGAGCTTCTCAGATCAAACTCCTCAGGAAAAAAGACATTGCATTCTTTGAAAGAGGCTGAGACGGGTCTTTCACTGAGCAAAGTTTCTGTTCTAGTCAGGTAGTGTCTGAAGGCTCTGACTGGACACAATGTACGTTCCTCGTCTTCCGACCCAACCAAGTCCATTAAGTTCTTTATCCTGAAAGAACGGGGCCAAGGATTCGAAGGATCCTCGTTCTTAGCAAGGAAGTCTGTTACATATGCACAATACGCATTGCCCTGGGCGAAACCCACTTCCTTACTCATCGCCTGCAACTCGCTTACTCTTCCTGCTGTGGCTAAGGCGACTAGAAATAGTGCCTTCCTAGTTACATCTCTTAAGGTTGCTGAATTCAATGGTTCGAATTGGGGACCGGTGAGCCACCTTAAAACTACATCCACATCCAAATTCCATTCCACTTCTTCGGGCTTAAATACTGATGTAAGCATGGCCCTATATCCTTTAATAGCTGAAGTGGCCAACTTCTTTGAGTCTCTCAGAAATAACAAAAATTCTGCAATTTCTGTTATAGATGTTTCAGAAGAAGAGATGTTATGTCGTTTGCACCCTGACCTAAAGACTCTCCACTTGGACTGGTAGAGCTTGGCAGAAGAGCTTCTTCTGCAGCTAGCAATAGCTTCTGACGCCCTTCGCAAAAAACCTTTTGCTCTGATGAGGTTCCTGACAGTCTGAATCCTGTCAGGGCCAGAGTGGACAATCCTTGGTGATATCGGTTGAAATGGCGTTGTCTGAGAAGCGATGGATTTTGTGGAAGTAGTCTGGGAAAACCCACTAGCAGACTGAGAAGGTCCGAGAACAACTCTTTCCTGGGCCAGAATGGAGCTACTAGGGTCACTGTCAAATTCTGGTGTGATTGAAGCTTGTTTATTACCTCTCTTATCATCCCGAAGGGAGGAAAAGCGTAAACGTCTAGTCCTGTCCAATCTAGCAGCATTGCATCTGTTCTCCACGCTAGTGGTTCTGGAATCGGAGAACAGAAAATGGGGAGGCAATTGTTCCTTGATGTGGCAAATAGGTCTATTGATGGTCTTCCCCAAAGCTTCCAGAGGTCCTGACACACTCTCGTTCAGAGCCCATTCTGTTGGTAAAACCTGATTCACACGACTCAGTTTGTCTGCAATAACGTTCATTTTTCCTTGGACGAATCTTGGAAAAAGGGTGATCCTCTTCTCGTTCGTCCAGGTGAGGAGATCTTCGGCTATCTTGTTGAGAGAGAACGAGTGGGTCCCTCCCGGCTTCCATACGTATGACAACACTGTGGTGTTGTCTGAGTAGATTGCTATGTTCCTTCCGGTGACTATAGGCTCAAACGCTTGTAGTCCTAAGAGGATGGCTTTCAATTCTTTCACATTGATGTGCAAGGTCTTTTCTCGTTCTGTCCACAGACCTGATACTCTCTTGTCTCTTAGAAGGGCTCCCCATCCGCTGTCCGAGGCGTCTGAGAAGAACTGCAGGTCGGGGTTTGACACGACTAGGGAAAATCCTTCTTGTAATCTTTCCCTCGAATGCCACCAACGAAGATCCACCTTTATCTCTTCCATCAGAGGGAAGACTAGCGAGTCCAGTTGCGTCTCCCGAGACCAATTTGCTTTTAGGGAGAACTGAAGCGACCTCATGTGTAGGCGTCCTAACCTGACAAAACTCTCCACTAAAGCCAGGGTCCCGAGGAGGCTCATCCATTCGAGGGCTGAGCAGGACGGGCGAACAAGAATTTGTTGGATTGTCAACATCCTCTTTGGGGAGAGAAAAGCCTGAAAAGCTAGAGAGTCTAGTATCATCCCTATATAGAGAATCCTCTGAGTTGGAATCAATAGGGACTTCTGCATGTTTATTAGAATACTCAATTGCTGTGTCAAAATGCAGCCACTTTCCTAGGGGAGCGAGAATCCGAGTATAAATACTTGAGGGGTGGTTGACAGTCCGAAGCAGAGGGCTCTGATCTGGAAGACTCTCTTCTTGAAGACGAATCTCAGGAACTTCCTTGAGCTCTGATGGATGGGGACATGGAAGTATGCATCCTTCATGTAGAGAGACACCATTTAGTCGCCCGGTTGGATGGCCGACATCACCGATCTACTGGATTTGGAATTTCGTCTTCCGGACGAAGAGGTTCAGAGCGTTTACATCCAAAACAGGTCTCCATCCCTGATGCCTTGGGGACTACGAAGAGCCTGTTGTAAAATCCTGGGGAGTTCTTGTCTGGTACCTCCTCTATGGCTTCTTTGCTGCTGAGTTCTTCTACTTCTTTGGCTAAAGCCAAAGCTCTTGTTGATCCTGTCGAGTATGCTGTCAAACAGACAGGTGTATTGGACAGTGGTGGATCCTGCGTGAATGGGATCACATATCCCTCTCGAAGCATCTGTATTAACCACTGTTCCGCTCCTCTTCGACTCCATTCCTCCCAGTAGTCGTGGAGTCTCGCCCCCACGGGTGTGTGAAGGATCTTTCGTTCATTTCTCTGTTTTAAAGAGAGGTTTCTTGGTAGACTTGGAGGTAGTTCGTAAGTTAGCCCTTGGTCTCTGCTGCCACCTCGACTTGCCTCCTTGAAAGGGGTGCTTTTGTAGAGGGGAAGCTTCAGCTCCCGTCGCCAGAGGTTCCTCAGGGCTTCTCGCTGACTGAGAAAGAAGATCAGTAGTGGACTTTTTCTTGAGGTCCGACAATACATGTTGGATTGTTTCTTCTGGGAACAGGTGAGACTTACTCAAGGGGGGAGAACAACAAAGCCAATTTTTGGTTTGTGGTTACTCCTCAAGATGTGAAAGAGCACCACCGTTCTCTCTTCTTGAGTACTCCCATAGTGAATAGAACGGCCAATTCTCCTGAACCGTCTCTCACTGCCCTGCCCGCACTGGACAAAACATTGAGGCAGTCTGCAGAAAATTCTTCATCCAGAGACTGGCAATCTTCTATTTTTCTGGCTAACTCTGAAATTGTCCAATCCAGAAAAATGATATTGTTAAGATACAATAAAGTTTTATACATACTTACCTGGCAGATATATACATAGCTATTACTCCGTCGTCCGACAGAAATTCGAATTTCGCGGCACACGCGGCAGGTAGGTCAGGTGATCTACCCCCCCGCCGCTGGGTGGCGGGAATAGGAACCATACCCGTTTTCTAATTCATATTTTTTCTTCCAGCTGTCTCCTGAGGGGAGGCTGGGTGGGCCATTTAATTGTATATATCTGCCAGGTAAGTATGTATAAAACTTTATTGTATCATAACAATATCATTTTTATACATTCAACTTACCTGTCAGATATATACATAGCTGATTCACACCATTGGTGGAGGGTAAAAGACAGCTATTACTGAATAGACAGGTAAACAACATACGTTGTAGGTAATAAATAAATAAAACCTTGGTTCCTATGTGTTTAGACGAAGGGTCGACTTTCTAGCTATTGCTAGTAGTCTGCTTCGTCTCAAGAGCCTCAGCGAGGATGTGACCTATGGCTAAGAGTTCTTGTAGATCTGTCCAATGGGGTCTTATCCACTTACTTGACAGAATCTAGTGGTCATTTGTCAATGGGGTCTTATCCACTTACATGACAATACACCAATGCCTATTGGCATAATTTAAGGAGCCACAAACACCCCGATCCCGATCACCTGATCCTAACACGAGGGTTTGTGCTTCAATTTGAAAAGAGCTATCCCCAAACTCATTTCAAATAACCCCAGAAAATAATACTTACTTGGTTGTTAAAATAAAAAAAAAAAAATTTTTTAATTCACTAGTTAAGGATCAGTGTCGGCTCCCTATCCCAGCAACGCATCCGTGGACACGTATAACAAAGAGAGAAGGATCTCTCATAGGCCCACTTTGATCTCCTTCGTGCAAGAGAAGTCACACAGAGTTGCATCTCCCGTTATTACAGCTATATTGACTCTCACGACATATTGTTATGGAAAGAACAAGAATTGTTAAAAGCTCAAAAGCATCGCACTTCAAGCGCTTTTAATTCTTAGCTGTTTGAAGGAAACATCAAGTTACTCAAGAAGTGCTTTAGAGATTCCACTCTTCCAAAGAAGACCAGGGCTTTCTTTGCAACAGATTTCTTCTGGATGAAGCCCAGAGCCTGGCTTTGCGCCTGGCTGCGCCTCGCGCCTGCCTGGTCGCCCTCGCCTGCCTGGCGCCTCGCGCCTGCTGGCGCCTCGCGCCTGCCTGGCGCCTCGCCTCCCCTGGCTGGCGCCGCCTCGCGCCTGCCTGGCGCCTCGCGTCTGCCTGGCGTCTCGCGCCTGGCTGGCGCCTCACTCGCGCCTGGCTAAGCCTGGCGCCTCGCCCCTGACTGGCGCCTCGCGCCTGGCTGGAGCCTCGCGCCTGGCTGAGCCTCGCGCCTGCCTGGCGTCTCGCGCCTGGCTGGTGCCATCGCGCCAGCCTGGCGCCTCGCGCCTGCCTGGCGTCTCGCGCCTGCCTGGCGTCTCGCGCTGGCTGGCTGGCGACTCACGTCTGGCTGGTGCTTCGCTTGCCTGGCTGACTTCTCCCCACTTGCAGGAGATTCGAGCTTGTTAAGAGTCTCGATGTAAAACTGATGATGTCCACCTCGGACACTTTATTTGCCTGATTATTCGCCTCTAGCGCATCTGCGCCAGATTGGAGGCCAAAATACTCCTTCTCCTCATCAGACAATGACAGTGTTTATTTGGACTGTCTTGCTCTGGCGTCTTTAACGCCTGTTGGCATTTGGCGCCTGATTGGCGCTACATTGTCCGAAAGTCTGAACATCCACAATCGTTTATCAGGAGAAAGGAAAAGGGTGGAAGAAGTTCTTTCACTTTGAGCTTATTGGCCTCTGCAACAAGGGGAGGTAATTTTAGGTCGGCTACATCCAGTAGACGATAGGAAATCTAATAGTGCCGAGAGACCAGTCTTCCTCCGAGGAGGATCATACTTGATACTTCAGTTGCCAAACGAGCACTCTTCCTACATGTTGACGAGTTCTCCATCGTTGCAAAAACTTCCCTATCCTTGCACGAAGGCAGGGAAGAGCCTGGAAGTTTAAGGCAGACTCTGAGCTGAAATTGGGAGGATTCCCGATTTCTAGCTCTTTAAATATATCTCTTCGAACCTTCTGGGAAGTAGTTTTGAGCCTCATCGTATTCCAAAGACTCTGTCAGCAAAACGTTTAAAAAACCTTATCTTCTTTTGTAGATAACAACGTAAATACATTGCCTGGACAAACGAATCCTTTATCTGAAAGCGTTGATCCAGGAATAAAAGGTTATAGTTCTTTTGCCAAACATACCATGCTGGCAGGAACCCGTTGCCGATTCTTTCTAGAATTTGATTCCAGATTCCAGGCCCAAAATCTCACTCGTCCTTTTGGTCGATTAGTACCAAGAGAAACATTGATGAGGAGCAGTTCCATCTTATCAGAACACGGAATCTGAGGCCCAAATAGGATCCCATTGTACTATAAGATCTCCAAGTCTTGTCGTATAGAGGTATTGTGTAAGATCCCGAAGATCTTAATGCTCTGCTATCTCCAATTCCCTTTATAGAGACAGAGTATAGCCTTTTACTGCGTTCTTTGATAGCAGATATATACAAAGGTAATTCTTCCCTCTGAAAGGGAAGAAAAACCGCTATGTGGTTCACAGAGGGTATCGGAAGAGGCAGTTTTTTCCTCATTCCCTCAAGCACGATCTGCAGTAATTATATATCTTATCCATGACTACTGTCATTTACCTTGAAACATCCTCTCATTCATGTCCACTTCTGGTCAGTCTGCACGCAGACAGACTCAGAGTGGAGAGGTTGTTAAGGTCCATTTAAAATAGATGCTGAAAGAATATTCAGACTGTCTTGGAAAAGACTTCCAAAACCTGCTGTGAGAACCGACCGTGACCTCTGATCCCAATCCTCTCTCTAAGTCTAAAATGAGGCATAACATATATCCTCTCTTTCTTTGACGCCCTTTGTCTTACATTCTGTAAAGAAGTTTATCTTTTAGGGGAAAACAAAAGACTAAATTTTATTCCCCTTCTATAACATAAAGATGGCGTATATTGCTACCTCTCTCTTATATTCTTCTTTCTTCCTGTTTTCGTGCCTGGCAACGAGAGAATGGAAAAATTCTATCATCGTTATTCTGCAAAACAAATTATTATTATCCTATTCTCCTACTAACTGATCCAGGATCGAGGAGAATCATTCAAGATTCCTATCCTAGGACATCAGGCCGTAATGTACGGTTCAGATACTTGAAAGAGCCTCTCACCCAATACTGAGAGCTCCTACGAGTCTTTTCCAGTACCAAAACATTACAAGGTCTCCCTTGTTATATGTTTACATAGGAGTAGGATAATATACCCATCCTGTTAATAACAATGAAAGAGGAGAAAGAGGAGCTGCATGGTTCAAGGGACTAGCCGAAACGTGCAATAAAAAAGGGGTTGCCAAGGTCTTTCTAAAACCTGCACCCAGATTAACTTATAGTCCGATATATTTTCTATCACTTTGTCTCATAAGGTTGAGGAAAGCGAGAGACCTCTAAAGATATCAGTTCTCTTCACCATGTAAAGGTCTATAAAAGCAGAAGAGCCCACTTATCCTGACACGTACTACGTTCGCCTGTGCGATATCTAGAATAATTGTCAGTAGAGGGTTGATCTGGCAAAAAAAAAAAAAATTTTCTCCCAAAACAACTCCTCTTGCCAGGAAAGAAGTCGCTCACGCGACCACTATATTACCTGACATGAGAAGTCTGTTCTTGTTAGAGACTTCCAAATTTCAGTTAATCCTGACAAGGGCCACGGCCGCCTGTGCGACAACTTGTGTCCCTGTCAGGAAAAAACTGATCTTGTGTCAGGTTTCTCAAAGAGGAAACTCTTGGAAAGTCTATCTCCAAATACTGAGAAATTGGAGATCCTGATGTCTTGCGCCTGGCTGGCGCTTTGCGTCTGGCTGGCGCTCCGCGTCCTGGCTGGCGCCTCGCGCCGGTGGCCTGGCCAGCCTCTCGCCTAGCTGGCGCTCGCGCCTGGTTGGCGCCTATCGCCTGGTTAAAGCCTGGCTGGAGCCTTATTGGCCTATTACTCGCAACCTTGGTCAGGAAATCTCTATATCAAAATAAGAAGAGGTGCTGTAAGAATCCTATAATTCTACAGTACTTCCATAGTTGGATGTTTTCTTCTCAATTTTCCTCTGAATACGAGTATATCGGAAGGGGAATTATTCTTTCCTCGGTTAATTCTTCCGTACCCCCCCCCCCCCCCCCTTTTTTCCTGAACGAGAAGGACCACTCCAGTGCGAGGGACTGAGTAACTTCCCAGCTCTATGTAGGAAAGCATAATTTGCTCTAAGGTATATCTATTAACTAATTATTTTCTAGTTAGAGCCAGGCGTCTGGCTGGCGCTTATGATTCCTTATGGCATGGTTTGAGGAAAAGGAAGCAGTCTACAGGAAGACTGTTTGTCTTCTTCTTGCTAAGAGATCTATGAAGAAGACTTCTCAGGTTTCAGGTTCCACAACTCTTTGCAATAAATGTTAGACATACTTTAACAGTTATTATCGTCGATCGAGGTTCTCACGGACTCGCAAATTCTTGCATTGCTTTTATTTAATAACTCGCTCAAACGAGAAATGTTTTGGATGGTGCTCTAGGCTTATTGCACCAAGTTGGCGCAATTTGCGCCAGGGTGGCGCAACTTGCGCCAGGCTGGCGCAACCTGCGCCAGGCCGGCGCAACCTGCGCCAGGCCGGCGCAACCTGTGCCAGGCCGGCGCACCTGGCTGCCGGAGGGGGGCGGCCGATGCGCCAGGCTGGCGCCTCCTACTAATTAATCTTTATGTTTTTATGTGCCAGAACATCTGTGTCTTTATGGTACCCGACATCCTTTCATATGTTAATTCCGTTCTTATTATGAAAAACTTTTATATACGTAGGTATAATCCATTCAGGGAAACCATTTCCCACTAAAAGAATGTTTCCCATCCGACTCATACAACTTCTGCGCAATATCCGATTCTAAATACGGTTGTGTCCTTTCTCGAAAGACTTAACCATACCGTAGTCTTGAAGTGAATCTCTATTACATCTCTCTTCTCACTAAGTATGTATTCTAATAAGCCATGCTTTCGCAAGTATGAGTGCATTAAATAATATCATGTTCTGCTGCATTAGAATCCTTTAATCATGTTACCTACGGTAAACAGCATTGAAAGGTTGTAATATCCTTCTTATTGAAAGATTCCTAACAAAAGGCAGACACTATTTTATTTATGATAGCTTCAGTATTCTCTCAATCCGAGGCTAAGACCACGATTGTAGGGAAGAGATACGGTTAGTTATCCCATTCCGCAGGGGAGAGAGCTGTAAACGACCTCTCACGACTGAGAACAAGATGGTACTGCGACTGCGTTGGTTGGTCTTCAAAGCGAAAGCAGTCTGGCCTTCCCTTTCCATAGTTGCCAGTTACTCCATTAAATAAAGGAATCTTATAAATTATTATCGAACTTCAGGAAGTTTTTATATAAGCATAATTAAGCTAACGAGACTTCGACAAGTCTAGAAACTAAATAGGTGTCGTCTAAACAATTCTTTTTAAAACCTATTTCCTTCCTATGGAAAGTCCTAGAAGGGTAACTGGGTAATTCATGGAAACCTCTTCTAACACGAATGAAAAAATGCTATCCTACCCTGCTCAATCGCCACCAATAAAGATATGCTTCTCCGATCACTTCCTCGAAGACACGATAGCATCATATAACTCATACTACTAGCGTAATAGAATCCTCTATAATACTGTTACATTAAGGTAAACCGTAATTAATTTAGGAAATTTTGTAAGGATTTCACTTGACCATTATAGCATAAATTTTCGGTATGTGTCTATGCCTTGCCATACCGTAGTCCTAAGGCGATTTGTCCCAAGCATGGTAGGAGCTAGAAGCTTAAAAGTCATACATATATGCTTTATCACTCAACGAGATCCATATAATTCATTCGATTGACAAACAATCTAAATCGTTCTCATCATAATAGATTTATATCTAAAAATGCACCGATGGGGAATCTTATGTTGAAAAAATAAACAATTTCATCCCCCAATGTGGGATAGCGCTCTCGTCTAGTTGCGAAAAAAAATGTTTGAACAATGACTTTATCACAAATGTTATCGAATGATCTCTAATATTAGAAGGCGCTAAATCGTCGCCTGATTCCGAAAGGTGGATCGATTAATGTCATTCTCATTTTGAATAATTCTACCAGAAGGCATTATACGAGGATCTTCGCCAATTTCATTCATTTGAAGTTCTTCTATCCATCGAGGAACCGTACACATATAAAGGGAGAAACACTGTTTTAGGATGCCTTTCCAATGGCTATCCCTGGCAGTCTGGGACGCCTCTACAGAACCTGCCGAGGGACGCCTGACCGGTGGGGATTCTCTGAAACCTCCTTACAGGTTTTCGACATTCCTTCTCCTCTGGGCTTGTGAGCTTGGAAGAGGTCTAGACCTGAGAGCGAGACAGAGCCGATCAGACGCACCCTCCATTGTAATGGGGGAACCCTATATTCACTTCTTACGTTCTAAGAGTTCGCATTCGAACTATATCCAAAGTCTACAATTTGCAAATATGATATTGTAGATTCTGCAGAGTAAGAAGGTGATGAGGATGCAACAACTACTAGTACTGTTACTACTATAATTGCTCGTTAACACAAGAGCTAATAAAGCTTCTAAAGGATCGTTACTTTTCTGACTTCCCCAACTAGGAAGAAAGATATACATTTCCTCAATCAAACTCTAACACTTATTTGTATTAATGAATAAATATAAGTAATTCCCTTTCATGAAAGTATACGTAATTCACTTTCGTGAAAGTGGATGAGTGTCTACCGAAAACTTGGGTAGTTACACGTCACTAATCTTCTAAATTTTCGAAGTTAATTTTATCAAAAAATTCTAAAAGTTAACAAAAGCGTATGCCGAACCAAAGATCCATTACTTCCCTGTAAAAGTTAGTCCAGACGATCGATGGCGATGAAACACGAAAATCCATCAGGAGGAACTGCAAACATTGTTTACATTCCAAGCGACAGAAAAAATATGAATTAGAAAACGGGTATGGTTCCTATTCCCGCCACCCAGCGGCGGGGGGGGTAGATCACCTGACCTACCTGCCGCGTGTGCCGCGAAATTCGAATTTCTGTCGGACGACGGAGTAATAGCTATGTATATATCTGACAGGTAAGTTGAATGTATAAAACTGAAGACTTCAATCACTTTGTACAAGTTCTTCACCAGGTGATCCAACTCGGGTGAAGAGAACACACTTTCGCAGCAGAGAACGCTGCTCTTCTGTGTGAGTCCACAAGGCTGGAGAAGCCTCCTTGGGAGGAAGCAGATACTCCCAAGGAAGGAACTTCTCCTGTCGCATAAAACCTATAGGTTTTATTCTGCACCTTCCACAGAGGGTAGGCGAATGAAGCCTTGCCTGACTCCCTCTTCTTAGCAACCCACTCTTCTACTTCCCTCAGTGCTTTCTTCGAGGACTGAGAGAGAACTGGTTTTGGTAAACCCGAAGGCACTGATCTCCTATCCTTCACGAACATCGACGGAGGAGAAGGCGAAGCTGGCTCAAAAAAATCCGGATATGTCTGTAAAAGGAACCTTAACAGACTAGAATAAACTGAAGAGGGTTTTGATTCCTGGTCTTGAGTTTCCTCTTCAGACAGGACGGGTGGTTCATTGTCTTCTTCAAAAAGACCATCAATTCTTGAAGTTGATGTTTAAAGGGGCCCAAAGCGTAATCCTCTAACAAAGGTTTGGTTTTTGAATCATCCTTGGTCGAAGTTGAAGTCGTGGCTGTCGCACAGCTCTTCTTCGAAAACGATTGACTGGGAGTCGAAACAACACGAGATGTATGAGGCGAACGAGTAGAAACTCCTATCGACACACAATGAGGCAAGTCGGCATCGCAAGCACTCGAGTGCTGTACCGCACATGAGTGTCTAACTTCATCCGAAGTTATACTATCCGAAGAGGACTGATGATCTTCCCGGAAAATCTGGTCTGGAGCGAAACTGCAGGAAGGTTGGGGACTCCAGTGCTCCTTGGATTTCTTAATAGGCGGCGACATCCCTCTCGCACACGGGGAATGTCTCTTCAATGGATGCGACACTAAATCACTCCACACCTTTTGCCTCGACACAGGCGACTGCACTTCCAAGTCAGATGACAACTGCACGTCACTGATATCTACGCCTTTCCAGCGGCGTTTCTTAGGCCCTCGCAAGTCGACTACGTAGATGACTGACCGTGGGCAAAACCCCCCTAGTCTCCCTTCGACCTCCGGTATGTCTTCTCCTGGGTGCTGGGGAGCGGGACAGTGACCTTCGTCTAGGAGAAATGGGGGGACGGACAGCCGCCTCCTCGGACACGACACTGACACTTGGCCCAACACTGGCCTTTTCACTTGACTTCTCTATGAAAGCACGAAACAACATCCCTAAATCCAAAGCGGATTTTGCCAAGAACTCAAAATTTCGTCCATTTTGGACTCTACATGGAAATGGTGTTGGGATCAGAAACATGGGATACCTGGACTGAAGTAATTGGTACTGAAGTTGGAGGACTATCAATAGGTGAAGTGAACTATTAGATAAAAGTGGAGAAGATAGTGACGGTTTGTTCGCCTCTAAAGGCACAGGAGTTGTCTCTACTCTAGCTTTACTACCCGCTCTAAGAGCTGCTTTCCTTTTCCTATCTTTGTCCATTTTATCCAAGTGAGCTTGAAATGTCTTCCAACCTTGTTCATCTAAACTACGGCACTCATCACAAGTTAATTCCTTGCTACAGCACTGACCCCTACATTTAACACATTTGGAGTGCAGATCGTAACATAGTTTAGCTAATCTAGTTTTGCAGCCACTGCTGCAAAACCTAACAGACGATGAACTAGCATCAGACATCTTTGCAATAACTTGCTAATAAGAAGGCAGCTAACTAATGAAGCAAAAAAAAAACAACCAAGAAATTGTACATCACCAAATAAGATATAATCCAAAATGGCACCGAAAGTCGACTGCAACAACAAACCACAGGTGTTACCCCGTGGCCAGCAGAAAACAAATTGACGACAGTTAGCTCAGCAGTACCGGGTATTCCCGAAAGTGGGTGGGACCTGTATCACCTTCACGAACAATGGCAGCACCGCCACCAGGAAATTTGAATTTTCGACTGCCAGGTAAGAAAGCTTACAGCTAATGTAATTGTTTGGTAAGTCACTTATGTGAAAATGCTGATATAATTTCATCCTAGCCATGTGATGGCTCCCACTAACTTTTCTTTCTGTTAACCTTCCATCTTCTCATATCAGACCAATTACCTCACCTCAGTACAGGTTTCTACCCATGGTACTATGTGTTTTCCAGGTGAGTAACTAGATCTTGATTTCTGCTTTTCTTATTGACTTACACAACCAATCTCTTATTTTTTTAGCCAATCTGTCTGCTTCTAGACCAGACTTCACCCACTAGCAGAGCCTAACACAACATTACTGATTTACATCCATTACCTTCTTGCCTCATGCAGTCACTGCAACACAAAAGTTGCTCTATAACTCAATATTATTCCCACCTCTGAAGACATTCACGACAGTATATAAGAAACAATTTGCCTATGGTATAAACAATGGGTTCTTCAAAATAAATTTTGTTTCTTGATCTTAAGGGCTCTCTCCCCTCCGTCCTTTCTAACTGACAGCAGAAACATCTGTTCTAGGATAGTTCTTTCAAAATGTACAGAGTAGGTGAGAGAAATAGGGATGTCATCCTTCATGAGGAGTACAGTATCTTTCACTACCTATGGTAGCAGGACTTTCATTTTTTGCAAAATGTCTACATCAACATCAACTCCAAACCAAAGCATAAAGGCTGCCTAAAACAATGGTTTGTATGTAAAAAACAAAATCCCAGAATACTTATGTTCAATATGTGTATGTTATCACACTTTATGCTTACTTGCTCAACAGCATTCTTGTTTAATAATGATGTCTTCAACTTCCATCTTACATTCAATAATGAATTCATCATTCCTTTTCACTCCATCAGGTAAATTTGTATAACTCTCTTTTTATGTTTGTATGGCATACAATATCCCCTGTATTAGTTTTCATTGCTACTATTTAAATATTACCTGGAAACTCCTTGCCATTAGCAATCACAAGGCCAAGTACAATGCCTGTGTCACAACTGTAACTGGGCCTCACACTGCTGGTAACAATGTCAGTTTCATAATAGTCACTAACCATTACACTGCTCGTTACAATGTCTGCCCCAGCAACAATGTCTGTTTCATAATATTCATTATCCATCACATCGCCAGTAATAATGTCTGTTTCACAACTGTCACTAATAATCACATCTGTATCACAATTGTCACTTTCATTACCAGTTTCATTACAAATAGTGCTTTCCTTTTCATTTACATCATCAATATCAATTTTGATAAATTCAAGGTGATGTGGATCACTGGACTTTAAATGCTGCACTATTTTGTGGACAATGATTTCATGATATCTCAGTGAACATTCTTTTGAGAAATATTTGCTGCAAACAGTGCAAATAAAGTATTTCTTATTGTCATCTAAAACAGAATCACTATTCTCCTCCTTCCCTTACTTGCATGAAACTTTTCTTGAACCAATGCTCGGTAACGAGAGTTCTACTGGATAAAAAGCATTCTTTACAAAGAGAACATACAAATTTTTTCTTCAGCCAAGTACTGTTAAGCATGTGTCTTTTTAAGTACCAGTGTGTGCTAAATAACTTATGACATTTAAAACAACTGGCTGCCTTAGAAGAATGTTTCCTCATATGAAAATTGAAAGTACTTTTACTTGTAAAGTACTTATTGCACTCTGTACAGTGCTGCTGCTCTCCAGTATGCTTCTGCATATGATCAGCCAAAAGGTCTTTCTGTAAATATTGTTTATCACAAATTTGACACTGAAAACGTTAAGGCCTGACACCATTGTGACTCATCATATGTGTAGCAAGATTCCCAGATCTGGTGAATCTTTTGTTACACACTTTGCACTGATATGGTTTCTCCCCTGTGTGACTTCTCATATGGATCCTTAATGTGCTATTCAGGGTGAAACCCTTCCCACAGACAGCCCATATAAATTTCCTTTCACGAGTAGCCCTGGGTTTCAGAAGTAGACTCTTTATCACGCCATCTTCCATAACATCTCCATGACTACTTTTATGACTGCGAAATAACAGACTGTAAATTTTTCTCCAAAAACATCACAAAACAGTTCTTTATCACTTGTGTGACAATTCATATGAGCCTTTAAATGGCCTTTCTGAGAATAGGTCCGATTACATATTGAACACCTGAACAAGTTCTCTCCTGTATGAATGCGCATATGTTTAGTCAGAGAACCTTTTTCAGTGAACCTTGTGGAGCAAATATCACAAACAAAGGGTTTCTCCCCAGAATGTTTCACTTCATGTCTCCTACAGCTACTTAAAAGACTGAAATATTTCCCACATACTGAACAACTAAATGGTTTTTCACCAGTGTGTGTACGTAAATGTTTCATAAGAGCTGATTTAGACTTACATGTTACATCACAGTGTTCACAGTTGTATAATTTCACCTTAAATACCTCCATCTTGGAACAAAGTTTTAAAATGATATTGTTAAGATACAATAAAGTTTTGTACATACTTACCTGGCAGGATATATACTTAGCTATAGACTCCGTCGTCCCGACAGAAATTCGAATTTCGCGGCACACGCTGCAGGTAGGTCATGGTGATCTACCGCCCCCTGCCGCTGGTGGCAGGAATAGGAACGATTACCGTTCTAGAACCAGAAATTTTCTCTTCTTCCACCTGTCTCCTGAGGGGAGGTTGGGTGGGCCATCAATCGTATATATCTGCCAGGTAAGTATGTACAAAACTTTCTTGTATCTTAACAATATCATTTGTTGTACATGGAACTTACCCAGCAGAGATATATACTTAGTTCTGATTGACACCCTTGGTGTTGGGAAAGAGACAACTATTTAACTGCAATAGACCAGGTAAACAACATACGTTTTGTAGGTAATAATAAACATAAAACCTTTGGTTTCCTACTTGATCAGGCGGAAGTCCATGGCTAATGCCTAGGAATCTGCTTCGCCTCAAGAGCCTCAGCGAGGATGTGACCTATGGCTAAGAGTTCTTGTGGTCTGTCGATGGGGTCTTATCCATTTACTCAGACAGAGCCTCTTACATGACAATATGCCTATGCCTAGTGGCATAATTAAGGAGCAACACCGATCCCGATCACCTGATCCTAACACGAGGGTTATTGCTTAAGTTGAAAAAGAGTTATCTACAAACTCCTTTCAAACAACCCAAAGAAAAAACACGACGTTAAATAAAATTTAACTCACTAGTTAATGATCAGTATCTGCTCCCGATCCCAGCAATGTATCCGCAGACACGTATCAACCAAGAGAGAAGGATCCCTCGAAGGTTATCTTGACATCCTTCGGATAATGGGAAGTCAACACAGAGTTGCATCTCCGTATGTGACAGCTAATATGTCCCCCTTAATGTACATATTTGGTTTAGGGAAAGAAACAAGAAACTTCGGAAAAGCTCGCACTTCATGCACTTTTAATTCTCAGCTGTTTGAAGGAATCATCAATGCACTTATCAAGTGCTTAGGAGATCACAATGTCTCAAAGAAGGCCAGGGCGTTCTTTGATATAGATCTCTTCTGGGTGAAGCCTGGAGCCTGGCTAGCGCTTCGTGCCTGGCAGGCGCCTAGAGCCTGTCTAGCGCCTCGCACTGGCTGGAGCCTTGCGCCTGAATGGCGCCTAGAGCCTGGCTGGAGCCTCGCGCCTAGATGGCGCCTTGCGCCTGGCTGGGCGCCTCGCGCCTGGCTGGTGCCTGATTGGCTCCTCCTTCCTGCTATCGCCTCGCGCCTGGCTGGAGCATTGCGTCTGGCTGGTGCCTTGCGCCTGGAAGGCACCTGGAGCCTGGCAGAAGACTTCATGATTACTGTCTATGAGTCTGCATGCCTCAAGAGTTTCAGCGAGGTAGGGACCTATGACTGACAAACCCTTCTGGATCATGTCAATGGGGGCTAGCCCGCTTACACGACAGAGCCTTCTCGGATCGTGCCAATGGGGGCTGACCCACTTACATGGCAGAGCCTTACCTGTATCATATCAATGGGGACTAGCCCTCTTACATGACAGAGCTTTAGGTTTCTCTTTACTGGAAGGAGCCTTGCGTCTGGATGGATCCTCAATCCTGACTGGAGCCTAGCCTTGAAGGAGCCTGGCACCTGGCTGGCTTCTAGAGCCTGGCTGGCTCCTAGAGCCTGGCTGGCTCCTAGAGCCTGGCTGGCTCCTAAGAGGCCTGGTTGGCTCCTAGAGCCTGGCTGGCTCCTAGAGCCTGGTTCTGGCTCCTAGAGCCCTGGCTGGCTCCTAGAGCTGGCTGGCTTCCCTAGAGCCTGGCTGGCTCCTAGAGCCTGGTTGGCTCCTAGAGCCTGGTTGGCTCCTAGCCTGGCTGGCTCCTAGAGCCTGGCTGGCTCCTAGAGCCTGGCTGGCGCCTCGCGCCTGGCTGGCGCCTCGCGCCTGGCTTGGCTCCACCACACTTGCTGGAGCTTCGAGCTTGAAGAGTCTCTAGGCTGTCTGGCAATGTCCACATCGGACCACTCTTATTATCTGTCCGATTTGTTCGCCTCTGGTGCATTTTGCGCCAGGTTGGAGGCCCGCTCCTTCTCAGTATCCGATCATGACAGAGTTCCTTGGAACTGTCCCCGCCTCTGGCGTTTTTTCGCCTGTATTGGCATTTGGCGCTTGGCTGGCGCTACATTGTCCGAGAGTCCTGAACAACCACATAGTTTTACTCAGGAGACTGGAGAAGGGTGGAAGAAATTCTTCCCCTTTGAGCTTTTGGCCCCTGGCAAGGGGAGGTGATTTAGTCAGCTACACCCAGTAGACGACAGGATATCTAACATACGATAGAGAAGAGTCTTCCTCCGAGGAGGATCCTTCGTGAACACTTCTTTGCTAACGAGATCTCTTCTTACATGTTTGATGAGGTTCCTCGTTGCAGAATCTTCCCTATCCTTGCCGAAGGAAGGGAAGGAGTCTGGAAGTCGAAGGAGACTCTGAGCTGAAATTGGGCGGAACCCTGATTTCTAGCTCTTATTGTATCCTTCTGAATACCTTCTGGGAAGCATTTTGAGCCCTCATCGCACCCCGAAGACTCTGTATGGCAAACGTTTAAACCATCTCTTCTTCTGTAGATGCAAAATGTAAGTACCTGCCTGGCTCAACTAAACTTCTATCTGAAAGCGTTGCGTCAGGAATAGAGGGATTTATTTCTTTTGCCAGACATACTATGCTGGCAAGAACCCATTGCCGCCGTCTCCATTGAATCTGATGCGAGATTCCAATGCACAAAAAATTCACTTGTCTTCTTGGTCGTTTAGGGCTAAGAGAACAAAGAATTCCTTCATAAACTTCCTCAAAGAAGTTTGATGAGGAGCAGTTCCATTTTGTCGGAACACGGAATCTGTGGCCACAAAAAAAAAAATCCCATTCGAAGTACATGATATCCTACTCTTGTCGTATTGCGGTATCGTATAAGATCCCGAAGATCTTAATCCTCTGTTATCTCTAATTCCCTTTGTAGACAGAGTATGGCCTTTTACTGCGTTCTTTGATAGCAGATATATACATAGGTGATTCTTCTTCCCTCTGAAAGTGAAGAAAAAACCTCGCTATGTGGTTCACAGAGGTATCGGAAGAGGACAGTTTCCTCATTCCATCTAGCACGATCTGCAGCAATTCTATGTCTTAAGCCATGACTATTGTCATTTACCTTGAAAAAACCTCTCATTCATGTCCACTTCTGGTCAGTCTGCACGCGGACAGACTCAGAGTGGAGAGGTTTTATAGGTCTATTTATAATAGATTCTGATAGAATATCCGATACTCTTGGAAAAGCCTTAACGAAACATGCTGTGAGAAGAACGTGACTTCTGTGAATCCAACCTCTCTAAGGCCAAAATGAGGCATACATCCTCTCTTCCTTTGACGCCCAGTTATCTTAATATCTGTTAAGAATTTATAACTAGGGAAAAAAAAGGCTAAAGTTTATTCCCCTTCTTTAAATTTAAAGAGTCCTTATATTGCTACCTCTCTTGGTTCGAGGAAAAAGCAGTAGTCTAAAGGAAGCCTGTTCGTCTTCTACCTTACAAAGAGATCTATGAAGAAGACTTTCCGCAGGTTCTCACAACTCTTTTCAATAAGTGTTAGACATACGTTAACAGTTATTATCTTCGATCGAAAAGGTTCTCACGGACGATGCAAAATCTTGCATCGAACCTCTTAAGGATCGTTACGTTCCGTGTCTGTTCCCAATAGGTTCTCTTTTGTTAACGCGAACAGGGGGCGAAAAAAAAGAGATTCTCGATGCTCTTTGCGATATGAGAGAGTCGTGGAATTGGCCTAGTGATTAAAATAAATCATTTCATCATTCCTTGTAAGCGACCCTTTTCGATTAAAATGGGTAACGAAATCAGGAACGAATCTTGCCGTTACCGAGCCTGCTGTCGAGAGGCTACTGGACTCTTAGGTTAATAACTCGCTAAAATAAAACGAGAAAATATCTTGGATGGTGCTTCTGGCGCGGCAGGCGCTTCTGGCGCAATTTGCGCCAGGCTGGCGCTTCCTTCTAGTTCTTTTTAGTTATGTGCCATAACAACATGCCTTTATGTACCACCCAGACATCCTTCACATGTTAATTCCGTTCTTAGTGGGAAAAAACTTTTATATACGTAGTATATCCATTCAGGGAAACACTTCTGCCACTAAGAGAATGTTTCCCATCCGACTCGCCCAACTTCTCTTGAGCAATATCCGAATTTAAAAAGGTTGTGTGCGTTTCTCGAAAGGATGAGAATTATATATATCGCGCGCTGCCGTATTAGAATCCTTTATAATACTGTCCACATTGTGGTAAACAGCATTAATCTAGGAAACCTTTGTAAGGATACTAGGAATTCTGTAGTAACCTCGGTATGTGCATAAGACTTGACCATACCGTAGTCTTAAAGTGAATTCTCTACTACATTCATCTTCTCACTAAGCATGTACTCTAATAAGCCATGCTTTCGTAAGCATGAGAGCATTATACAATATAGAGTTCCGCTGCGTTAGAATCTTTTAAAAATGTTACCTACGGTAAACAGCATTGAAATGTTGTAATATCTTTCTTATTGAAAGCTTCTTAGCAAAGGCAGACAATATTTTATTTGATGCTTAACTATCCCCTCAATCAGAGGCTAAAACCACGATTGTAGGGGAGAGACACGGTTATTTATTCCATCCCGCAGGAGAGAGACATGTTACCGACCACTCATGACCGACACCTACATGATACTGCGTTGGTGTCTAAGCGATAGCAGTCTCGTTAGCCGACTGGCCTTACTCTTCCAGAGTTGCCAGCTACTCCATTTAATAAAGGAATCTTATAAAATTATTATCGAACTTCAGGAAGTTCTTATAATGCGAAACAGACTTCGATAAATCTAGAAGCTAATAGGTGTTTGTCTTAACAATCCCTTTAAGCGTAGTCCTTCCTAGGAAATTCCTGGAAGGATACTGGTAACTGAGTTGCTCAGCAAAGAAGTAACTACGGTATGTGCTTATGATTTGCCGTATCGTATTCTCACACAGCAGATACTCTACTACCTTCTTTCCCTGCCGAGGCAGATAGAGAAAGGATATTCTGGTGCCTGGATCCTTGCACCTAGCGCCTGGAATGTTCCGCGCGCCTGGAACTGTTCGCACGCTAGAAAGGAGACTCGCTCCTGGAACGTTCCGCTTGCGTGGAAGGTCCCGTGCGCCCTGACAGTTCCTGAGCGCCTACTAGACCCCTTTTAGAAAGAGCCTCTTGCCCGGAAACGTTCAATGGAAGGATCGTTCTGATTGCCTTACTCTACTGTAAGGCTTCCTTGCTCTAGCCGTCTGTTTTTCTGGCGCAATTTGCGCCAGGCTGGCGCTTCGTCTCTTTGAAGGCGCCTTGCGCCAAGAAAAATTTTCTAGAACGCGGCTCGCGCTAGTCTGTTAGCTGGAACGCGCCTCGCTGCTGGCTATAGGAACGTAGCTCACGCTAGCTTGCTGGAACGCGGCTTCCTGGCAGCGGCTGGCCTCAGTGTTCTCTTATTTTCAGAGAACGCGCTAGATCATCGCTCCAAACATACATTCTTCGTCTTTTCGGATGTAAGATGAAGAGACGCACTTTTTTTAAAGGATGCCTTATCAATGGCTATCCTTGGCAGTCTGGACGTTCTACAGAACCTGCCGAGGGGACGCCTGACCGGTGGGGGTTCTCCCTAACCTTCCTGCGGCTGTCGACTTTCCTCCTCCACTGGGTCTGGGAGTTTGGAAGAGGTCTAGGCCTGGAAGCGCTACGGAGCCGATCAGACGCACCCTCCACTGCACTGGGAACACTATATTCACTTCTTACCTTTTTAGAGCTCGCCTTTTGAGCTCCTCCATCCATTTATCTTCAAATTTGCATATGAATTTGTAGATTCTGTGGAGTAAGAAGGTGATGAGGATGCAACAACTACTAGAATTGTCAATACTCTAACTGCTCGTTAGTACGAGAGCTCTTAAAGCTTCTAAAGGAAGCGTATCTAGTTATATGCTTTCTGACTTCCTAAAGTAGGAAGTTAGATCTTATATTTCCTTCATCAAGTTCTAACACTTATACACGTATTAGTGAAAAAAAATATCAATATTTCCCTTATTGCAAAATATAAGTGTCTACCGAAAAATTCGGTAGTTTCACGTAATATATTTTTCGAAATTTCGAAGCCAAATTCATTAAAAAATTAATAAAAGCGTATGCCAAACCAAAGACCCAGTACTTCCCTGCAAAAGACAGCCCAGAAGGTCGATGGCGATGAAAAAACGAAAATCAAGTCAGGAGGTAGCAACAACGTATGTTGACACTACCGCGACAGAGAAAATCTGGTTCTAGAACGGTAATCGTTCCTATTCCTGCCACCCAGCGGCAGGGGCGGTAGATCACCTGACCTACCTGCAGCGTGTGCCGCGAAATTCGAATTTCTGTCGGGGACGACGGAGTCTATAGCTAAGTATATATCTGCTGGGTAAGTTCCATGTACAAAAAAGATAAGTCAGAATTATGCAGAGTAATAACTACACATTGTCACAAATGCCACATAAAACATAATTCTTTTTTCTTCTAATGAAGTAGTAACTGTTAGCGTAATTCCCCTTGGGACGATGGTGTCTTCATTGTAGTAGTATTCTGTTAAAAAATAATTCACAGTAATTATGTATGAAAATCTATTCAGATCAAATTATGTTCACATATAATTTACTGCATTGCTAAACTGCTAATATAGCTACCACAAAGCTTTATGCAGATGAGAAAATTTTCACAGAGCACAGATTAAAAAATCTGAAGTGTTCCTACTGCAAATAATTGGTGGAAATGAGACCAATATCAAAGATCAACAGGTTAAGGGGATTAGCCAGTTAGCTATGGTGCAGCTGAACATGGGCAGTCTGCATGACCACATGGTGAAACAAGATGAGGAAAGGAGGAAATAAAGAATGGAGCCCAAATTCAAAGATGGGCTAAAGCCAGTTCCCAGAGTGCAATATGATGACAAGTGCCAAAGAAAATGGAATCAGGACGCTTGGCAATACTGTAAAATGAAGAAAACTTACACCAATTTAAGCATTCCAAGGGTTTTGGAATATATAAGTGGGAATTAAAAAACTAAACTTCTGGAAAATGTTAGGTTTTCAGTTATAGTATTTTATTGGATAAACAGGCCTATGGAAGCCATTACATATGACTGATTGGTTATCTCTAAGGCCACATTAAATTTTCTCATGGCAGGTGGCAACTGTAATATACAATAATACTGTTTCAATGGGCTGTGCCTTTCCACAGCAGTGAATTTTAGTTACTTTAATCAGGATGTACTGAACCAAAAAGTACATTTATTAATTTTATTTTTTCATTGTTAACAGTAAAAAGTCATGATTTAACAATTACAGTATTACTAATGAAATATGTTATTGTTATAATACAATTAAGTTTGTTCATACTTACCTGGCAGATATATATATAGCTGTATTTTCTGAAGTCCGACAGAATTTCAAAACTCGCGGCACACGCAGTGGGCGGCCAGGTGGTAGTACCCATTCCCACCGCTGGGAGGCGGATATCAGGAACCATTCCCATTTTCTATTCATATTTTATTAATGCCCCTGTCTCCTGAGGGGAAGAGGGTGGGCACTTTAATTATATATATCTGCCAGGTAAGTATGAACAAACTTAATTGTATTATAACAATAACATTTTGTTCATGCCACTTACCTGACAGATATATATAGTATAGCTGAATCCCACCTTCGGATGGTGGGAAGAGACAGAATAGGATTTATAGGAAACTTAAATTAAGTAGATGATGTATATCTTGGTTCCTCACCTGTTAGCAAAGTAGACTCTGTGATTACTGTCACTTAAGCCTGCTTTTGCTTAATCAGAGTTGCCAGCCAGGTGAAGACCTGTAGTACTGGTGCGCTCTGGATGATCTGTCAACGGGGACGTGACCTCAACGTGACAAGACCATCGAGCCATACATATGAGGGCAACGAAGCAACTGACCACCACCTGACCAACTATCCAAAGACCCCTTGAATACTAAACTAAGGGATGGGAGATCTTCACACAAGACTCACCACAACCTAAAAACTAACCTAAACCTAACTAAGGGATAGGGAAAGAGCTACCTCCAGCCCCAAAGACTGTGTCTGCAGAAACGTATGGCCCAAGAGAATTACAGTCGTCATAAATCGTTCTCACATCCCTTAGGTAATGTGAGGCGAAGACAGAGTTGCTCCTCCAAAAGGTGCCATCAAGAATATCCTTGATTGACATATTCTTTTGGAAGGCAAGAGAGGTAGCGACAGCTCTAACTTCGCGAGCTTTCACTCGTAAGAGGCTCAAATCAGTCTTCTGGCAAGATGAATGAGCCTCTTTAATGACGTCCCTCAGAAAGAAAGCAACAGCATTCTTAGATAAAGGTAACTCTGGTCTCTTCACAGAGCACCAGAGATTACCTGAGGGACCTCTTACCTCTTTTGTTCTATGCACATAGAACTTGAGAGCCCTGACAGAGCACAAGGCTCTCTCTGGTTCTTGGCCCACCAGACTTGACATACCCTTGATCTCGAAGCTTTTCAGCCAAGGGTTAGAAGGATTTTCATTCTTTGCCAAGAAAGTTGGGCTCAAAGAGCAGACAGCGTTGTCTCCTTTGAATCCCACTAGATTACTAAAAGCTTGTATTTCACTAACTCTCTTAGCCGTCCCCAGAGCTGTTAGGAAAAGAGCCTTCCTTGTCAAGTTTCGAAGAGACGCTGCTTGAAGAGGTTCAAAAGGACTCGACATTAAGAACCTAAGAACCACGTCAAGGTTCCATGAAGGCGGTCTCGTTTGGGGAATCTTCGAAGTCTCAAAAGATTTTAAGAGATCATGAATGTCTTTGTTGTCAGAAAGGTCCAGGCCTCTGTGCCTAAAAATGTTATTGTTATAATACAATTAAGTTTGTTCATACTTACCTGGCAGATATATATATAGCTGTATTTTCTGACGTCCGACAGAATTTCAAAACTCGCGGCACACGTAGTGGGCGGCCAGGTGGTAGTACCCATTCCCGCCGCTGGGAGGCGGATATCAGAAACCATTCCCATTTTCTATTCATATTTTATTCATGACCCTTGTCTCCTGAGGGGAGGAGGGTGGGCACTCTAATTATATATATCTGCCAGGTAAGTATGAACAAACTTAATTGTATTATAACAATAACATTTTGTTCATGAAACTTACCTGTCAGATATATATATAGCTGAATCCCACCTTCGGATGGTGGGAAGAGACAGAATAGGATTTTTTAGGAAACTTAAATTAGGTAAATGATGTACTTCTTGGTTCCTTACCTGTTAGCAAAGTAGACTCTGTGATTACTGTCACTTAAGCCTGCTTCTGCTTTTATCAGAGTTGCCAGCCAGGTGTAGACCTGTAGTGCTGGTGCACTCTGGATGCTCTGTCAACGGGGACGTGACCTCAACGTGACAAGACCATCGAGCCAAACATATGGGAGTAACACAGCAACCGACCACCACCTGACCAACTAACCAAAAAATCCCTGACAGTTAAACTAAAGAATGGGAGATTTCCACAGAAGATCTCACCATCAACCAAAAACACAACAATAAAACTAACCTAAACTAAGCTAAGGGATAGGAAGAGAGCTACCTTCAGCCCTCAAAACTGTGTCTGCCGAAATGTATGGCCCCAAAGAACTACAGTTCTCGTAAATCGTTCTCACATCCCTGAGGTAATGTGAGGCGAATACGGAATTGCTCCTCCAAAAGGTGCTATCAAGGATATCTTTGATAGACATATTCCTTTGGAAGGCAAGAGAAAGTAGCTACGGCTCTGACTTCGTGAGCTTTCACTTTAAAGAGGCTCAAATCAGTCTTCTGGCAAGATGAATGAGCCTCTTTAATGACGTCCTCAAAAAGAAAGCCACAGCATTCTTTGACAATGGCAAATCTGGTCTTTTCACCGAGCACCAGAGATTACCTGAGGGACCTCTTATCTCTTTAGTTCTATGAACATAGAACTTGAGACCCTGACAGGGCACAGGGCTCTCTCTGGTTCTTGACCCACGAGACCCGACTACCTTTGATCCTCAAAGCTCTTGGGCCAAGGATTAGAACGGGTCTCATTTTTTGCCAAGAAAGTTTGGGCTCAACGAGCAGCAGCGTTGTCCCCCTTGAAGCCCACTAGGCTACTGAACGCTTGGATTTCACTAACTCTCTTCGCCGTCGCCAGAGAAGTTAGGAAAAGCGCTTTCTGCGTCAAGTCCCGTAGAGAAGCTTCGTGGAGAGGCTCAAAGGGACTTAACATTAGATGTTTAAGAAACCACATCGAGTTCCCATGAGGGTGGTCTTGCCTGTGGAATCTTGGAGGTTTCGAACGACCTTAGGAGATCGTGGAGATCCTTGTTGTCAGAGAGGTCCAGTCCTCTGTGTCGAAAAACAAGGCCGACAACATACTCCTATAACCCTTAATTGTAGGGACTGCCAATTCTGCACATTTCTTAAGTAGAGCAAGAAATCTGCTATCTGGTTCACAGAGGTCGTGGAAGAGGAAATTCCTTCCTTTTTGCACCATGCCCTGAAGGAGGCCCCCTTTGATTGGTAGACAGCTCTTGAAGAGGCTTTCTAGCATTAGCGATTGCTCTCGCAGCTGCTTTCGAAAAGCCTCTCGCTCTGGCCAACTTTTCGATAGTCTGAACGCAGTCAGAGCCAGAGCGGAGAGGTTTTGGGTGATATCCTTTTTGGAAGTGAGGCTGTTTGAGTAGATCTCTCCTCCAGGGCAACGTTTTCTTGGGAAGTCCACAAGGAAAGTCATGACCTCTGTGAACCATTCTCTTGCTGGCCACATCGCGCAATCAGAGTCAACCTTGTCCCTTCTGAAGCTGCGACTTCCTCATAACTTCCCCCATGATCTGATGGGGGAAAGGCGTAAAGATCTAGGTCTGTCCAGCTCCAGAGCAACACATCCACCGCAATTGCTCCCTGGATCCAGGACCAGGGGGCAATACAGAGGAAGCCTCTTTGTCACCTCGACGTAGCGAACAGGTCGACTAGAGGACGTCCCCACAGTCTCCATAATTGCTGACAGACTTCCTGGTGCAAGGTCCACTCTGTTGGCATAATTTGATTTCGACGACTGAGAAGGTCCGCCCTGACATTCTGTACCCTGCCAGCACGAATCTCGTCAGGATCTTGATCTGCTTTACGTCTGCCCATAGCAGAACTTCCCTTGCAAGGCGAAAAAGGGATCGGGAGTGAGTTCCTCCCTGATTCTTCAGATATGCAAGGGCTGTGGTACTGTCCGAGTTGACTTGATGACCTTGCCTGACACTTTGCCTTTCGAAGAACTGCAACGACAGGACGATCGCTGCCAGTTCCTTCACATTGATATGCCAGGCTACCTGTTCCCCCTCTCCAGGAGCCTGACACTTCCTCCCCTTCCCTCCTAGTGTTTGCTCCCCAACCGGAAAATGAAGCGTCTGAGAACAACACTAGGTCGGGGCTCAGAAGATTTAGGGATAAACCCTCTTGCAACTTCTGAGGGTCGAGCCACCATCTTAAGTGGTCTTTCACTGGGTTTTGAGATCCTTAGGATCGCATTCAGGTCCTCCTTGGCTTTCCATTCTTCCGCAAGGAAAAATTGAAGAGGCCTGAGGTGCAGTCTTCCCAAGTAGACAAACTTTTCCAGCGAGGAAATGGTGCCCAGCAGACTCATCCATTCCCTCGCCGAGCAAGTCTCTCTCCCTAGGAAGGCTGAGACTTTCTCTAAACCTAGCTGCTGACGTTCCTGGGATGGAAACGCCCGAAAAGCCACTGAATCCATCTGAATCCCCAGAATACACGATGGACTGTGTCGGGGTCAGATGTGACTTTTCGGAGTTGACTAAAAGGCCCAGGGACTTTGCTAGGCTAACGTTGATTGAAGGTCCTCCAGACATTTTCTTCTCGACGACGCTCTGATCAGCCAATCGTCAAGGTAGAGGGATATCCTGATCCCTGAAGAATGCAGCCACCTCGCTACAAAGGGCTCTGAATTGCCAAACCCTGTTGCCTAAGACAAATCTCAGGTACTTCCTTGAAAGAGGGTGGACGGGGACGTGAAAGTATGCGTCCTGCAGGTCTAGAGACACCATCCAGTCGCCAGGTCCTCAAGGCTCCTAGCACTGACTGAGGCGTCTCCCATCTTGAACTTGTTTTTCTCCACAAAAAGATTGAGCCTGCTCACATCCAGGACTGGGCGCCAACCCGACGACTGCTTCGGCACCAGGAAAATCCTGTTGTAGAAGCCCGGTGACCCCAGGTCCACGACTTGCTCCACCGCTCTTTTTTCGACCATCTGGTCTAAAAGATCGAAAAGGATGCTTTTCTTCTCTCCCTGATAAGTCGGAGAGAGGTCTCTGGGAGTTGATGTTAAAGGAGGAGGATGTAAAAAGGGGATCTTGTACCCTTGCTCTACGATCTTGAGAGTCCAAGGGTCCGCCCCTCTCTGCCTCCATGCCTCCGCAAAGAACTTCAGTCTGGCCCCGACTGGCGTCTGAAGGACAAGATCTTCATTTGGTAGATTTTGGCTTAAATGAAGCTCTTCCTCTTGAAAAACCCTCTCCCATCGAGGAGCTGCTCTCGAGGGGGTGGCCCCCGCGAAAGGGTTTGACTTTCTTCGGGGGTCTCACGAACGAAGATGTAGAAGGAACTGCTGGGCGCCTTGAAGACTGTGCCAAGAGGTCCTGGGTCGCCTTTCTCCTGCAAACTAGTCGCAAGATCTTTCACCATAGCCTGGGGGAAGAGATGGTTCCGAAAGAGGCGAAAAGAGCAATTCCGCTTTCTGAGCGGGAGAAACCGACTTAGCGGTAAAATTACATAGAAGAGCTCTTTTCTTCAGGAAAGCTGTTCCAAAATGAGAAACCAGCTCTTCCGAACCATCCCTGACGGCCTTGTCCATACACGACAACACGCTGGACAGCTCCCCCAGACTGAGAGAATCAGGGCTTCTAGACTGAAGGTCCAAAACTCCCAAGCACCAGTCTAAGAAATTGAAGACTCCCAACGTGCGCAGCAGTCCTTTCAAGTGGTGGTCCGTCTCCACAGGAGTCCAGGACACCTTTGCAGATGATAAGAGGGACCTCCTCTGAGCGTCCATAAACTGGAGAATCCCCAAGAGAGGACGAAAGGAACCTTCACCCCCACGTCCTCCTTGGTTTCATACCAAATGCCTCCTTTCCCGGAGAGTCTAGAGGGAGGAAGGGCGAAAGTGGTCTTGCCCTGGTCCTTCCTTCGAGACATAAAGTCTTGGAGCTTCTTGAAAGCCCTCTTGGTTGAAAGCGACGTCTTCATCTCGACAAACTCAGGAGTCTTGACTGACTTAGAAGACGAAAGTTGAGAGGGAGGAGACCTAGGGGCTGCCGGCTGAAACTTATCCCCGAAGGACGAACGTAACAGCCGCACAAGAACCTTATAGTCTGAGACAGCCGAAGCTACAGGAGGTTCCTCTTCGACTGAACTCGCTGGACTACTATGTTCCCCTTCTTCTCTAAGAGGAACTGGAGAACCTCCATCCGGAGAGGGCGTACGTCCAGCAGGCTTAGGTCTAAACAAAGACTTCCGCTGATTGGAAGTTACCGCTTCAGGCACGGACTCGTCCTTACGACGATCCTTAAGACTTGTTGAAGGACGGACATCTTGTAAACGTTGAGCGTCCTTAGAAACGACGGGGACTGTCTTACTATTAGACACGTCCCTACGAGAGGAAGCACGAGCTTCCTGACGAGAGGCGCCAAAAGCGTCCTGCTTAGCAAGGCAAGCGTCCTGCTGAGCGTCCTCAAAAGCGTCCTGCCTCGTCCGAAAAGCGTCCTGCTTTGAACGGAGAGCGTCCTGCCGAGCGTCCTGAAAAGCGTCCTGCTTCGTGTAGCAAGCGCCCTGTCGAAAGCGCAAAGCGTCCTCCCGAGCGTAAGATCTACCCGGAGAACGAGAACGGTGACGATCCGGAGGAGGAGAGAGAGACGAACGAGATGAGAGAGAAGGAGACTGCTTCGTCCTCTTGACGGGCAGCCTGACGTCCTTTCTCCGCTTAGGCTCGACTGCTGCTGGGCGAGTCCTTTGAGCCATGAGAGACGAAATCTGGTCCTGAAGGGACAAAAGGATTTTCTTCGTAGGTGATGAAGAAGAAGGAGCAGGACTGACCCTGTGAGAAGGCGAGGGGTGAGGGGCGAGGGGACGCCTCCTTCCTTCTCGCAGGTACAGCTACCTGCATCTCAGGGGAACACGCCTGTGCGCGCAACCCAGCGTCCTCGTCGGTTGAGACTCTACCTCTCTTCTGAGGAGGAAAAGCGTCATACGCGTCCTCTGAAGAAAGCGGTGATATAGGACGTGAAGTGTCCTCAAAACGAAAAGTCCTTTTCAGTGGACGAGAGTCTCTCCGAGCGCTCCACCCCTTGCGCGGGGAGGACGCTTCGGAGGACGAAAAGCAATCTTTCAGGACGCGCGCCCGTGCGCGCTCCTTGGCAGCCTGGGACTTAACAACAAGGCCTGCCGAAGGGACGCCAGATCGGTGGGGAGCCCCCGTAACCCTCTTGCGGCTTTCGACATACCCACTCTCTGAGTCCTGGGAGTCCGATAGAGGTCTAGGCCTAGAGGCATTATGGGGCCGATCTGACGCCCCCTCCACAACACTAGGGGCACGATCACAAACTTTCACAGGGCCAGTTTCTAAGGCCAACACTTTAGATTCAAGAGCGCGAATAGACTCGAGAATCAGAGAAAGGGCATTACCTTCTCCAGACACAGCAATAGGGCCCGAAGGCAACAACACAGGATTAGGTTGAACAAAATCTACCGGTGTTAGAGGAGGAGAAATATTACATTCCTTACCTTTTGTAGAACTGCTCTTGGAGGAAGACCTCCTGACTCTATCACGCTCCAATTTACGCCGATAGGTCTCATACATCTTCCATTTATCATCTGACAAATCCCTGCATTCATTGCACCGATCATCAACCAAGCAAACATGCCCCCTGCATTCCATACAAACTGTGTGAGGATCAACTGAAGGTTTAAGAAGCCTCACCTTACATTCACTCCTCACACACACTCTGAAACTCCCTGTACTTGATCCCGACATCATGTACACAGAAAAGCCAATCCAAAATAAAAAACCAATCCACTATTACGCGTGCCAATCCAACAATCCAGAGTCGATACCAAAAGTCAATCCAGATCATTTAAAGCGAGATAATCCAAAAATCCTAGACGGAGGTACTGCAAACAGTTGTTTCCAGCACCGGCGACAGAAAAAATATGAATAGAAAATGGGAATGGTTCCTGATATCCGCCTCCCAGCGGCGGAAATGGGTACTACCACCTGGCCGCCCACTACGTGTGCCGCGAGTTTTGAAATTCTGTCGGACGTCAGAAAATACAGCTATATATATATCTGACAGGTAAGTTTCATGAACAAAACTGCTGACAACATGCTCTTATATCCCTTGATGGTAGGGACTGCTAATTTCTGCACATTCCTGAGAATGAGCAGAAAATCGGCTATCTGGTTCACAGAGGTCGTGGAAGAGGAAACTCCCTCCTTTTTACACCATGCCCTGAAGAAAGCCCACATCGATTGGTATACAGCTCTTGTAGATGCACGTCTTGCATTTGCGATTGCTCTCGCAGCTGCTTTCGAAAAACCTCTCACTCTGGCCAACTTTTCGATAGTCTGAACGCAGTCAGACCCAGAGCGGAGAGGTTTTGGTGATACCTTTCGAAGTGAGGCTGTTTGAGTAGATCTTTCCTCCAGGGCAACGTCCTTGGAAAGTCTACAAGGAAAGACATGACCTCTGTGAACCATTCTCTCGCTGGCCACATCGGGGCGATAAGGGTCAACCTCGTCCCTTCTGAAGCCGCAAACTTCCTCATGACTTCCCCTATGATCTTGAATGGCGGGAAGGCATACAGATCTAGGCCCGTCCAATTCCATAGCAACGTGTCCACAGCGATTGCTTCTGGATCTAGGACCGGGGAGCAATACAGAGGAAGTCTCTTGGTCCTCGACGTCGCGAATAAGTCGACCAGAGGACGTCCCCACAACCTCCAAAGGTCTCGACACACGTCTTTGTTTAAGGTCCATTCCGTCGGTAGGATTTGTTCCCGACGATTGAGAAGGTCGGCCCTGACGTTTTGCACTCCTGCAATGAACCTCGTCAGGATCGTAACCTTTCTTCTTTTCGCCCACAGCAGAATCTCCTTCGCCAGGTGAAACAAAGTCCTGGAGTGTGTTCCTCCCTGATTCTTCAAATAAGCGAGTGCTGTGGTATTGTCGGAGTTTACTTGAACGATCTTGTTCATCAAACTCCCTTCGAAGAACTGCAGAGACAGAAAGATTGCTGCTAGCTCTTTGACATTTATGTGCCAGGCTGCCTGTTCCCCTCTCCAGGAGCCTGACACTTCCTCCCCTCCTAGTGTTGCTCCCCAGCCCGCGATGGAAGCGTCTGAGAACAACACTAGGTCGGGGCTCAGAAGACTTAGGGACAAGCTCTCCTGTAGTTTCTGTGGGTCGAACCACCATCTTAGATGGCTCTTTATTGGATGCGATATTCTCAAGATCGCATTGAGATCGTCCTTGACCTTCCATTCGTCCGCAAGGAAAAACTGGAGAGGCCTGAGGTGCAGTCTTCCCAAGGAAACAAACCTTTCTAGCGATGAAATGGTGCCCAGCAGACTCATCCATTCCCTCGCCGAGCAAGTTTCTTTCCCCAAGAAGGCCGAGATCTTCTCTAATCCTAGCCACTGACGTTCCTGGGACGGAAACGCTCGAAAAGCCACTGAATCCATCTGAATCCCCAGATACACGATGGACTGTGTCGGGGTCAGATGCGACTTTTCTAGGTTGACAAGAAGTCCCAGGGACTTCGCTAGGGCTAACATGAACTGCAAGTCCTTCAGACACTTTTCTCTCGACGAAGCTCTGATAAGCCAGTCGTCGAGGTAAAGGGAAACTCTTATCCCTGAAGAGTGTAGCCACCTCGCCACATTTTTCATGACTACGGTGAACACCATTGGAGCCGTGGTCAGGCCTAAACAAAGAGCTCTGAACTGCCACACTTTTTTGCCCAAGACGAATCTTAGGTACTTTCTTGAAAGAGGGTGGATCGGGATGTGGAAGTACGCGTCCTGCAGGTCTAAGGACACCATCCAGTCGCCCGGTCTCAAGGCTCCCAGAACAGAATGAGGCGTCTCCATCGTGAATTTGGTCTTTTCCACAAAAAGATTGAGCCTGCTTACATCTAGGACTGGACGCCAACCTGACGACTGCTTTGGTACTAGGAAAATCCTGTTGTAAAAGCCTGGAGACCCCAGGTCCGCGACTTGTTCCACCGCTCTTTTTTCGATCATTTGTTGTAGAAGATCGAAATAAAAAACTTGTTTCTTTTTTCTCCCTGATAGGATGGAGGAAAGGTCTGGGAGTACGTAGAAAGAGGAGAAGATCTAAAAAGGGATCTTGTACCCCTGTTCCACGATCTTGAGGGACCAAGGGTCCGTGTCTCTCTCTCTCCATGCTCCCGCAAAGAACTTCAGTCTGGCTCCGACTGGTGTCTGAAGGACATGCGTCTCACTTGGATGGCTTTGGTTTGAAAGAAGCCCTTCCTCTTGCAAGCCCTCTCCCTCGAGGAGCTGCTCTTGAGGGAGGAGCCCCACGAAAGGGCTTAACCTTCTTCGGCGGCCGTACAAAAGCCGAAGAAGTGGAAGGAACTGCCGGACGTCTCGAGGACTGGGCTAAGAGGTCCTGCGTTGCCTTTTCTTGCAAACTGCTTGCCAGGTCCTTAACCAAAGTCTGGGGGAAGAGATGGTTCGTAAGAGGAGAAAAGAGCAGCTCCGCTTTCGGAGCTGGAGTAACTGATCGAGCCGTGAAATTGCACAGCAAAGCTCTCTTCTTCAAGAAGGCCGTCCCAAAATGGAGAGACAGCTCCTCTGAACCATTACCCCTGACGGGCCTTGTCCCATGCATGGATAGCACGCTGGAACAGCTCCCCCAGACTGAGAGACTCTGGGCTTCTCGATTGCAGATCTAGAACTCCCAAGCACCAGTCTAGGAAGTTGAATACTTCAAGAGTCCGGAGCAGCCCCTTCAAATGATGGTCCGTCTCCGTATGGGTCCAGGTCACTTTAGCAGTGGATAAAAGGGACCTCCTCTGAGAATCCACCAAGCTGGAGGAATCCCCTTGAGCTGAAGAAGGGATTCTCACACCCACGTCTTCTTTGGTTTTATACCACATACCTCCTTTACCGCTGAGTCTAGCGGGAGGAAGGGCGAAAGTTGTCTTGCCTTGATCCTTCCTTCGTTCCATCCAGTCTTGGAGTTTCTTGAATGCCCGCTTAGTGGAGAGCGAAGTCTTCATCTCGACAAACTCCGGGGTCTTACAAGTCTTAGAGGATGAAAACTGCGAAGGAGGAGACTTGGGAGCTGCAGGCTGGAACTTGTCCTCGAAGGACGAACGCAACAGCCGCACAAGAACTTTATAGTCCGAGATTGAAGAGGCAGCAGAAGGTTCCTCTTCAACAGAGTCAGCAGGACTACTCAACTCTCCTTCTTCCCTAATCGGAAGAGGAGACCGCCTCTCCGGAGAGGGCGTACGTCTATCGGGTCTTGCCTTAATCAAAGACCCCCGATGTTTACTGGTAGAGCCTTATCTAGGCTGTCTTCTTTGTGGCATTTACCGCTCGAAGTAGGTAGAGCGTCCTGACGGCGTTGAGCATCCTTAGCGACGCCCGAGGCAGCCTCACTTGCAAGAGAAGCGTCCTTACGTTTCCTCAACGAAAAGGTAGACATTTTCTCAGGTATACGCGCCTGTGCGCGCAACCCAGCGTCCTGGTGTACGTCTTCTTCTTGGCCGGAGTCCCCCGAAGCGTCCTGAAAAGCGTCCTGCCGAACGTCCAGCCTAGCGTCCTGCCGAGCGTCCTGCCAAGCGTCTTCAAAAGCGTTCTGAGCGCACTCAAAAGCGTCCTGAGCGTCCTCCCAAAAATCACGGCAAGCAGCCTGCCCATGACGTCGAGAGGGAACGAAAGCGTCCTGACGACCCGTCTTCTTAGCGGGCGAACGAGATCGGCGAATCGCCGAAGGAGACGAGCGAGGAGAGGGAGAAGGAGACTGCTTCGTCCTCTTGACGGGCAGTCTAAGGTCCTTCCTCCGCTTAGGCGCTTAGGCTGCTGGGTGAGTCCTCTGAGCCATAAGCGTCGATAGCTGGTCCTGAAGGGACAAAAGAATGTTCTTCGTTGGAGAGGAATGAACAGAGGGAGCAGGGCTGATCCTGCGAGAAGACGAGGGGCGAGGGGACGCCTCCTTCCTTCTCACAGGTACAGCTACCTGCTTCTCAGGGATATGCGCCTGTGCGCGCAACCCAGCGTCCTCGTCGGATGAGATTTTACCTCTCTTCTGAGGCGGAAAAGCGTCATAAGCGTCCTCCGAAGAAAGCGGCGATACAGGACGTGAAGCGTCCTCAACATGAAACGTCCTTTTCAGCGGACGAGAGTCTCTCCGAGCGCTCCACCCCTTGCGCGGGGAGGACGCTTCGGAGGACGAAAAGCAGTCCTTAAGGATGCGTGCCCGTGCGCGCTCCTTGACAGGCTGGGACTTTGCAAAAAGGCCTGCCAAAGGGACGTCAGATCGGTGGGGAGCCCCCGTAACCCTCTTGCGGCTTTCGACATACCCCTCCCTGATTCCCTGATCCGGGAGTCCGATAGCGGTCTAGGCCTAGAGGCATTATGGGGCCGATCTGACGCCCCCTCCACAACACTGAAGGGCACGATCCACGGCAACATTGCACTGAGCCAGTTTCCAAGGCTTTCAATTTGGTCTCTAGAGTACGTAGAGACTCCAAAATAAGAGAGAGGGCATTACCTTCTCCCGACACAGATTCAGGGCCCGAAGGCAACACAGGTTTAGGAGATGCAAAATCTACAGGTGTTATTGCAGGAGAAATATTATCACCCTTACCTTTGGTAGAACCACTCCTGGAGGAAGACCTCCTGATCCTATCGCGTTCCAATTTACGCCGATAGGAATCATACACCCTCCAATCATCATCGGTCAATCCATCACATTCATTGCACCGATCATCCACCAAACAAATATGCCCCCTACAACTCATACATACTGTGTGGGGGTCTACCAATGATTTCGGTAGCCTCACCTTACAATCACTCCTCACACACACTCTGAAACTCACTGCACTTGATCCAGACATCATGTTTACAGAAAAGCCAATCCAAAGTAAAAAAACGGTCCACTATTGCGTATGCCAATCCAACAATCCAAAATCAATACCAAAAGTCAATCAGATACTTAAATGCGAGTCAAATCCAAAAAATCCTGGGCGGAGGTCTGTAAACAGTAGTTTACCGACCGGCGACAGAAAAAAATATGAATAGAAAATGGGAATGGTTCCTGATATCCGCCTCCCAGCGGTGGGAATGGGTACTACCACCTGGCCGCCCACTGCGTGCCGCGAGTTTTGAAATTCTGTCGGACTTCAGAAAATACAGCTATATATATATATCTGTCAGGTAAGTGGCATGAAGAAAATATTTATTCATCATTATATGATATGCATAATGTAACTCCAAAAAATGAAATTTTCATTATTAAAATGAAGTTTTATTGTATACTTACCGAACAATTATAGAGCCGTGATTTCCACGAGCGGCAGGATACTAAATTCAAATTTAGCGCGCCGGCGTCGCCAACACTGGTGGTGATGACGTCATCTCCCTCCACTCGCGGGAGAACCAGGTACAACTGCCCAGGTGAATCCAATTCTTTCTGCCCGTCCGTCCACCTAAGGGGAGGAGGGTGGGTATAATCATAATTGTTCGGTAAGTATACAATAAAACTTCATTTTAATAATGAAAATTTCATTTTTATTGTAGTGTCTTACCGAACAATTATAGAGCTGATTACACATTTATGGGAAGGTGGGATTCAGTGGACCGCTAGTATTTTTAAATGGTTACATTTATTGCAATACCAGTAAACACTCAAGGTGTCTGTTGTACCTTACCTTGTAAGAGAGCTACAGCAGACTGTTACTGCCTCTGGTCGGTGCTCTTCTTACTATTGTAGAGGAATTGGAATTTGACCAAAGTTAGCCTCTACAGGAGTGGAATCCTTCCGTAGTTCAAGCGAGTCAAGGCTGACTGACGGAGGATAGTAACAACAAAGATTGCCCTTGCCCTGGGTTAAGACCAGAAATTCAATCATACAAAACATTTGTCACCAACACCAGATTTAAAAACATATATACCCAACCATTGTAAAATCTGACCTAACAGACTGGTGAGTATCCCAGGTACTCAGTACCCCCAGCTTCCCTTGAACTCGACAACCTATTCAAGGTGAAAAGTTAGCATAGAGGTGACGACCCCTGTGCCGTTTCTCCCAACACCATGCCAGAAACCGCCACCGGACCTAACGTTTTACAATTCTCGAAAACCGTTTCTATCTCTTTGAGATAATGACTCGCAAAAACCGAATTCGATCTCCAGAACGTGCTCTGAAGAATCGAAGCTAAAGATAAATTCTTTCTGAATGCTAAAGAAGTTGCCACTGCTCTAACCTCGTGAGCTTTAACTCTCAGAACGGAAAGATTGTCGTTCTCGGACTGCGAGTGAGCTTCCCTGATAAGCTCTCTAATAAACGATGATAGCATTCTTAGAAAGAGGACGAGAGGGATTTTGAACGAGGTCCAGAGCTTAGAAGATTGTCCTCTAATACCCTTAGTGGCAAAACAGATACTGCTTAATAGCCCTGACTGGACATAAGAGCCTTTCTTCCTCCTCATGTCCAACCAAATCAGATAAGTTCCTTACCACAAAACTCCTCGGCCAAGGATTAGAAGGATTCTCATTTTTGGCTAGAAAGGTCAAAGATACCGAAAATACAGCATTGCCTTGAGAGAAACCGACTCTTTTGTCTATAGCGTGCAATTCGCTGACACGCTTAGCAGAAGCTAGTGCAATAAGAAAAAGTGCCTTCTTAGTCAAGTTCCTGAGTGAAGCCGACTTCAAAGGCTCAAACGGTGGGCCCCATGAGGAACTTAAGCACCAACATCTAAGTTCCAAGTCACTGTATCTTGCGGGAGCTTAGTGGTTTCGAAAGACCTAATGAGGTCCGACAGATCTGAATTGGAGGAAATATCCAAACCTCGATGTCGAAAAACCGAAGAGAGCATGGCTCTATATCCTCTGATCGTCGAAGGAGCCAGTTTCTTAGAGTTCCTAAGAAATAGAAGAAAATCTGCTATTTCTGTTAAAGAGGTCGCAGAAGTAGAGACTTTAGCACTTCTACACCACTCTCTGAAGATTCTCCACTTCCCTTGATAGAGTTTGTTAGAAGACTCTCTCCTACAACGAGCGATAGCTTCTGCAGCTCTTCTTGAAAATCCTTTCGCTCTGACAAGATTCCGGACAGTCTGAACCCTGTCAGAGCTAGAGCGGACAAGTTTTGGTGGAACCTCTTGAAGTGCGGTTGTTTGAGAAGCCACTTCTCTGGAGGAAGAAGTCTGGGGAAGTCTACTAACAACTGGAGAAGGTCCAGGAACCACTCTTTCCTGGCCCAAAAGGGAGCGATTAACGTTAGTGTTACATTGCTGTGCGACATGAACTTGTTCAGCACCTCTCTTATTAGACCGAACGGAGGGAATGCATAAGCTTCCAGACCCGACCAATCCAACAGCATTGCGTTCCACCGACCAAGCTAGAGGATCTGGGACTGGAGAACAAAAGAGAGGAAGACGGTTGTTCCTTGATGTCGCGAACAGGTCTATTGACGGTCGTCCCCAAAGGCGCCAAAGTTTCTGACAAATCTTGTTGTCCAAAGTCCACTCCAGAGGTAACACTTGCTGTTGACGACTTAACTCGTCCGCCAGAACGTTCATCTTTCCCGGAACAAATCTCGGGACTAGCTGAACCTTCGCTTCGTTTGACCACAGGAGGAGATCCTTGGCTACTTCGTACAGAGAGAAAGACTGAGTCCCCCCCTGTTTCCGCACGTACGAGAGAGCCGTGGAGTTGTCGGAATGCACTGCCACTACTCGACCTTCTACTAAACTCCGAAACTGTCTGAGCCCCAAGAAAATTGCTAACAGTTCCTTTACATTTATGTGGAACTTCTTCTCCTTCTCCGACCAAGCTCCTGAAGTCCGTTGATTTCCCAGTAGGGCTCCCCAACCTGTGTCCGATGCGTCGGAAAAGAACTGTAGGTTCGGGAGGATGGGTCGTAAATCTAACCCTTCTTCCAACCTTGCTCGAGAGAGCCACCACCTTAGGTCCTCTTTTATTTGATCTGTGACAGGAAGGTAATCGAGTCTGGTTGTGTCTTCCTGCACCAAGAGGCTCTCAGGAAAAACTGCAGAGGTCTCATGTGCAGTCTTCCCAACGTCACAAATTTCTCCACTGACGTCAATTTGCCCAGAGCCTCATCCACTGATTGGCAGAACTTACCTTTTTGTCCAAGAACTCCTGAACTGTCTCCCAGACAGCCTTGAACCCTCTTCGGGGACAGAAAAGCCCGAAAAACTTGAGCATTCAGAATCATCCCCAAATAAAGGATGCTCTGAGATGGAACCAACTGGACTTCTGTTTGTTGACCAGAATTCCTAACTTTCTGGCAAGATCCAGAGTTGTTCCAAGGTCCTTCATGCACCGACTCTCTGATTCCGACCGGAGAAGCCAATCGTCCAGATAGAGGGAGATTCTTACTCCTAATATGTGCAGCCAGCTTCCTATCGGGGATAGAACCCTGGTGAAACTTTGAGGCGCGGTCGCTAGTCCGAAGCAAAGCGCCCGAAACTGAAACACCTTGCCTTCGAACATGAACCTCAGGTACTTCCGAGATTCGCGATGTATCGGAATGTGAAAATAAGCGTCTTGCATGTCCAGAGAGACCATCCAATCCCCCTGTCTGATGGACTCCAGAAACCGACCGAGTGGTCTCCATATGAAATTTTGTTTTTCTGGACATGCAAGTTCAGGGCGCTCACATCCAAAACCGGCCTCCAGCCCCCTGATGACTTGGGAACTACAAAAAGGCGATTGTAAAAGCCTGGAGGAAAATCCCCTTCTATCTGTTCTATCGCTTCTTTGAGAACAAGCGCTTCCACTTCTGCGGCTAGCGCCAGAAATTTGTCTGAGCCCGGAGAGTATGCCTGGAATGGAATTGGCACAGGTGAGAGCGAGGGAGGTGAAACGAGAGGAATACGATAGCCGAACTTGAGTACTTGCACTACCCAGGCTTCTGCTCCTCTGTTTTCCCATTCCTCCCAAAACATAGCCAGCCTGGCTCCCACTGGTGCATGAAGAACCGAGCTTTCATTTGGAAGGTTTGTTAACCTTGGCCGAGGCCTTAGACTGAGGTCGCAAATTCGACTTCGGCCGAAAGAAGCGCTTGGGTTTTCTCCCTCGAAAAGGCACTTGGGCCAGAGGAGAAACCGAAGGAACAGTCTCCACAGGAGCTTTAGGTCTCTTAGTAGACTGTGCCAGTAAATCCGAAGTAGATTTCTTATCTAGCGCAGACGAAATTGACAACACTACATCGTCTGGAAAGAGGTTATCTTTCACAAACGGAGCAAACAAGAGAGCAGACTTCTCTTGGGAAGTAACCCTTTTAGAAGCAAAGGAGCACCAAAGTTGCCTTTTCTTAAGGGTACCAAAGGCGATGAGCGAAGCTAACTCATCACATCCATCCCTAATGGATTTGTCCGCACAGGACAGAACACCAATCCAATCCTCCGCTAACTCCTGAGAAAGAGAAGGACAATCTTCGATCTTGGCCGCTAAAGCGCCAATAGTCCAATCAAGGAAGCTAAAGACTTCCAAAAGTTTAAATTGATTCTTTACAACGTGGTCCAACTCAGGCGCTGTAAAGAAAACTTTCGCTGCGGCGAAAGCAGATCTTCTAGAGGAGTCGATTAAACTGGAGAAGTCTCCCTGGGAGGAGGCAGAAACTCCCAGAGAAGGAGCTTCCCCAGTTACATAAAACCTATACCTCTTACGAAGCAACTTAGAGGGAGGGTAAGCAAAAAGAGCCTTCCCTAAGTCTCTTTTCATAGACATCCATTTTTCAGTCTCTTTCAACGAATGTCTAACCGCTTTAGATAGAACAAGTTTTGGGAGGAGAGGGTCTGAAGTTTTCCTCCTCATCAAAAAAGTCGAAGTTGGGGAGCGCGGAGCCGCTTTCTCAAAATAATCTGGATAAGATACCAGAAGAAATCTAAGGAGACGTGAATAACACGAGAGGTGATGAGAATCCTCCTCCTCTACTTCTTCTTCATTCTCCGATACCGCCGAAGAAGTAGACGGAACTACAACCGGATCTGAAGGGTTTCGAACCACCCTTGGACTCATTCATCCAGTTGGTTAACATCTCTAACTGCTTGCGCAAAGGCGCCAGAGACGAATCAAAAACAGTTAACGTTAGGCTTGGAAGAGCCTAAATGTTCAGCAGGAGGCGGAAAAACTACTTGCGCCTCGCTCTGAGCCGCCGAAATTCGAGGCGAAACAGGCGCATCAGGCGTAACAGACGAAAAAGCGCCTAAAGAAACACCCTTAGAACTGCTAGCTACAGCGCTAAAACCACAATCTCTACTAGTAGATGGAGCCGAAAAAGGCACAGATTGAGGCGACGAACGAGCCGCTAACGGCCGCGGCGCAACCCTACTCTCAGGCTCCTTATACCGCTTGACTGGAGGAGGCGAAGAATCGGCGCCTGAACGCCTCTTTAAGGACGCGAAACGGGCGAATCTCGCCAAGAGCGCCGCGCAACCGGAGACGAATCGCTTGAATCATTCGAAAGGCGTCTGACCGCAACACCTTTCCAACGCTTAACCGAGCCCTGTTGAGGCGCAACAGGCTCAACAAGAGAGGCGCCTGTCTGTGGGCAAATCCCGATCGACTCCCTTGGACTTCCGGTATGTCTTCTCCCCGGTGCGGGGGAGCTGGACAGTGACCTTTGTCTAGGAGACGTGTCAGGACAGACAGACGCACCCTCAACTACACTCTTACCTGAAGCCGCTTTCTCCGAAAACGTCTTAACTGAATTACCAAGTTGCAAAACCGTATTCGCTAGTACCGAAAATTTCTGATCTAACCTCGATTCCAGACTGGCAATGGTGTCGGAAGAAACTACACGGGAAGCCGGAGAAGTGGGATTAGTAGGAGGAATAGGAGGTGTAGTTAAAGGAGACATAACAATTTGAGGAGGAACAGAAGCATCGCAAGACGAAGCGGAGCTAAGTCTACTTTCCCTAAGCGCTGCTTTTCTAATTCTGTCTTTAGCTAATTTCTCCGAATATGAACTAAAAAACTTCCATTGAGAATCAGTCCAATCACTACACTCGTTACATGTTCGATCTGCTGAACAAACCTGTCCCCTACACTTAACACATTTAGTGTGAGAATCATATTCTAACTTGGATAATCTAGTTTTACATCCTGAGATGCAAAACCTAACTCCCGACGGACTAGAATCCGACATGGCAACGCCTAAATAAAAAGCAGAATAACAAAACAACGCAAAAAAGAGTACTTCACCAATTCCGAAGATCAATTCCACAAGAAAAAAAGCGAAGCAAAGTCATCCAACCGCACCGACCACCGATGTTCACCGGACGCCGGCAGGAAAAGAATTGAATTTCACCTGGCAGTTGTACCTGGTTCTCCCGCGAGTGGAGGGAGATGACGTCATCACCACCAGTGTTGGCGACGCCGACGCGCTAAATTTGAATTTAGTATCCTGCCGCTCGTGGAAATCACGGCTCTATAATTGTTCGGTAAGACACTACAATAAAAAGCACAGTACATACTACTAAAAAATAAAGAAAAAAATAGTTCATTACATTATAGTATGTACAAGCCTTTCATCCCATGGAAGTTTGCTTTGGAAAATCAAGGCCTTCTGGCTTGATTCATAATATGAATGTAGTACACTAACAACAACAATAACATTAATAACAATAATGTTTTGATACTATGAAGCTTTCTGTACAATTTTATATCAATACTGCATACACATACTAAATTTAATGAAAACCATTTGGGACCCACTTCACCCACGCTCACTTATGAATAGACAAATTTGGTAGTGTGGTAACATTAAACAAAAAAAGGATGTTTTGATGACATACCAAAATATACAAACTCATATTGCTTGCCTGGGGTCAGCTACTTGAAATAACACTGATTTACATTCTGTGTTGAAAACTCTGGTGACTTTGCAAATGTCTGTCAGAAACACTGATGGATATCTGGAAATTCTAGTGAATGAGTTACCATAAGAGATTCTGGGATTTCTAAACAACTAGTTGAAGATACTCTTGTTGATCTTCAAAACAAAGGAAGCTATGAAGGGAAGACACTAAATTTTGCCTCAGATTTTGAATCTTCATAAAAAATTGAAAATGGGATATCTGCACATATGATCTAAGGTTACCCCTCCCATGATTATAATGTGAACATGACCCGCCTGCCCAATCACAGAAAATAGGTAATCAAAGAATCAGCTCATGGATTAAGTGCTCAGCTCACGATAACCAGTTTTCACATTCTTAATACATGAGTACATAAATTATGGTTTTTAATCTCACGGAATTGTCATTTCATGTATGTTTTTCTAATTTACGTATTTTGTATGCACCAAAATGTCATGAAACATCCTGACACCCAATCAATATTCCAGAGAACAGACAACTAAAGTGGTGTTTCCTAACAGTATGGTTATGTAGTATTGTATTAACCTTTCATTAATTATCAATTTATTTCAGTTATAAAACTATAGTTTAATCAACAATTAATTAATTACCATAAAAAATTATTTAAAACTTCTTTCATTTCTTCCCTGTAGTATTTGATATATGAATCATGTGTTAAGAGTAATTTATACTTCTCCTTTATCAGTCCAGTTAATAAGTTGCAATAAAGTAGAAATAGTAATGGTCTCTAACAGAGAACTAGATCAAAACAACAAAGGTGTAGCTACAATGCTTCACCATACAACCCCAAAGGCAAAGCCGATGAAAATCAAAATCTAAGCTGACTGCTCACAACTGAATTTCAGTCCAGAGCTGGCTAAAAACAATTGAACTGATTGCTAAAGTTATTCCGCTTACCCCTTAAAGCGGGACTCTACCGACTGGTGAAACCTTTCCACATGAGGCTGGCAAAGGAGGTGGTGCCAAAGGGGAATTTTTCTCAGAACCTCTGACGGAAGGGACAGAAGGTCCAGGAACTACTCCATCCACCTGAGGCCACGGAGGCACCACTCAGGTCACCCTGAGATTTCGAGAGCTCATGACTCTGTTCAAGGCCATGACGGATCAGGCAAAACAGAGGGAAGGCCCACTGGTGCATCTTTATTGTCAATGAGTGGAGTTGGCGAGACACCAGCCTCCCGTTTGTTCACATTGGCCACCACCGTGGTGCTGTTTGACATCAGAAGGACAGAGCGACCGTCTACCCTCTCTCAGAACTCCCGCAGACCTAGAAAAGCTGCATTCAACTCCAAAAAGTTGATGTGAAGTAGATTGATCTCCGCACCCAAAACACACAAGGCTACGAGATCCTTGAGATGAGCACCCCCACCACTGGTGGAACCATCCAAGAACAGGAGTAAATCTATAGGGGGTGAATGTAGAGGGACTCCTACTTTAAGGTTCTGGTCATCCAACCACCAACAAAGGTCTCTTCTCACCTCTTCTGACAGAGGTACCTGCTGCTGAAGGGAATCTCCCGCTGGGGACCAGAACTCCTTCAGCCTCCACTGCAGAGAGCGAAGGCGGAGGCGACCATGAGGGACCAGCTTGTTGAGAGATGAAAAGATCACAAAAAGAACCTGCCACTGGTGAGCTGGTTGTTTGGCCTGTGAAAGGAAGGAGCATGCACTTATCACAATGCTGAGGCTCTGACAAAACTTGAGAAGATGATCCCTGTCCCTAACCAGCTTCTCTCTGGAACTTGCCAAGAGCAGCCAGTCACCAAGGTTTCTCAACAGGCGAATCCCTTGAGCATGAGCCAACATCAAAACTAAGGCAAAGACCCTTGTGAACACTTGAGGGGCTGTAGTCAAGCCAAAGCAAAGGACCTTGAACTGGCAGATTTGCTCTACTAGGCTGAAGCAAAGGAATTTCCTAGACAAAGGGTGAATTGGAATCTGGAAGTAAGCATCCTTCAAGTCTATTGACAGCAAAAAGTCGTTTTCCCTTACTGCTGCCACAACCACCCGGGACGTCTCCATCCTGAACCTTGTCTTCCTGATGAAGTGGTTCAGCAAGGAAAGATCTATCACTGGTCTCCAATTGCCTGTAGCGTTTGGAACCAGGAAAATCCGACTCTAAAACCCCGCTGAAGGACGATGTACTTCCTCCACTGCACCCTTGTCCAGCATTTTCAACACTTCTTCCCGAAGAGCTAAGTTCTTCAGAGAGCCTTGAGGGCTAAGTTCTTCAGAGAGCCTTGACATTTACTACCCACTTCTCCGTTCAGTGGAATTACCATTTGGCACAATGGCCTGGTCTGCCAGGCATCCCCCTACCCGTGGGAATGGGAAGGGAGGGGTGCCCTCTCTATTAACAACCTGCTCTGCCACTTAATCTAGCCCCACTTCCTGGCTTGTAGGGGCAAGGTTGAAAGGGGTGTTGCTGTTGCTTAGACTTTGATGGGGCAGTAGACTGAGAAATGAGAAACCCTTACAGACATCAAACGCTTGGCCGACTTCCTTGGAGGGGACTGCCTAATCTGCCTTGGAGGAGGAGGAGGAGGAGGAGGAGCCTCCGACTTTGATACTGCCAGCTGAACCAGCCTATCTTTGGTGTCAGCATGCCGCTGGTCTATCGCATCTCCTAAAAATGTTCTCGAAAAGAGAAGCTGTGACTCCAGGAGGTCACCATTACAAAGTGTTGACAAGGACTCAGAATCCACTGACCCTGCCACAAATTAGCACTGAAGTGGCCTTAGCATCAGACTGCAGTACCCTGATAAAGAAGGATGAGCTAACAGAATCTCCATCAGAGCAACACGACACCTTACAGAGCCAGAGAGTCTTCTAGGTGTAGAGTGCAGTCTCCTTCCACAGGACGTTCTCTCCTGCATCCATCGACTTCTCAGGACCATGTACATCCTTCATCGCACAACCGTGTACGTGTTCCATCGCACAACTGAGTACGTGCTCCATTGCATGGCTGTGTACATGCTCCATTGCACGACCGTGTACGTGCTCTATCGCAAGGTCATGTACATGGTTCATCACGCGACTGTGTACATGCTCCGCTGTAAGACTGTGTATGTGGTTCATCGCAAATCGTGTACGTGAGTTTTTGTGCATGAGGTCTTCTGTTACTCAAGGATGGAGTCCTTCTGGTGGAAGGGGTGTCGCCCGGACTCTGAGGGAAAGTTCTCCAGTGGCCACAGGAAAGGAAGAGGAACTTTCTCGGCCATCTTCGTCACATTGTCGTTCTCCCATGCCAGATCTGGAGGGGGAGCGTCAAGAGTTTCTGTTCTCTTTCTCAGAGGTTGTTCATCTCATTTGTGAGTTCAATAATCTTGTGAGGAGGACACAGACTCCGTCTTCTATGACCCATAAGGGAATAGGGGCCTTGCTCAGCTCGAGGTAGAATGCCAAAGCGACGTTTGAGTTCCCATGTTCGGTTCATGCTCAATCGATTTTACAGCATGTTCATGCTTTGGTGTCGGGACGGGACGGGACGGGATGGCTCGCTGCGTTCAAATAGGTCATTTAAGCTTCTCCCCCTCCTCTTGTGCAGCATAGGAAGAACTATTCGATGAACGTGGTTCCGTGGATGTTTCATCAAGTTAATTTGGACATGATCCGTTTAAAGCCTGGCTTAACTCTAGATCAGGGAGGGCTAAGGTCCTTACTTAACCTTTCAAGAGGCCTCGAGTGCTTTTTTTGCCTTTCAGACTGTCGTGGCTGGACTTGTGGTTGTCAGTGGTGGCTAGGATAACGTCATGTCGTTCTCAAGGAGGTTCCATCCACTCACCTTCCTTCATCAGGTTACTTCAGTCTGGTGCTATGGGCATTTCTTTTCTGGGCCATCTCAGTGCTAATTTATGGGCCAATCTGCTCCTGAATAGGAGGTATGAAGCCCTGTTGAAGGTGACAATTTCAGTGGATCCTGATTCCTTGCCTTCTCTTCAAAATGGGGACTTCCTGAAATCAAACTTCTCTTTCCTAGGATGCAGCTAGAAAATGCGATAGACTGACAGTGTGCTGATATCAAAGATTGGCTTGTCCAACAGGCAGTCATGAAGTCGTAGGGTCGTTCTCCTCCTCCTCCAAGGTTATCTCCTCCAAGGAAGTCTATCAAGCAGTCAGCGTCCATTAGGACTCCTCAGCCTACTGCTCCAGCAAAGTCAAAGCAGCAGCAGCATCTCTTTCAGCACCTCCTCCAAGCCAGGATGGGGTGTTAGGGGAAGAAGCAGAGAGGGTCATTGATGAGAGAGGGAGCCTCTCCTTACCCTTTACATGGGTGGGGTGATGGCTGGCAGGCCATTGGGCCAAATGGCAATACCATAGAGTGGAAAAGTAGTTAGTAGATGTCCTTATGCTCAAGGCTCTCCGAAGCTTCTAGTGCCAGCTGGAAACCGATTTAAAACAAACAAAGATTGTAAAGCAAGGAATCTATGGCATTGAGCAACTCATGCATGTACAAGATTGAGGCTGGTCATCGACCATGCTTGTAAACCCGTGACGCAGTAACTTTTATTCCAATTAGTGTTAAGACCTCGGGTTTGTTAGCCATGAAAAATATAAATTGATTAAAAATTTGTCATTTGTACAAATCTTGTGCGGAACAAACTTTCGGTCTTAAAAATAGGAATGACAAAAGAAAAGCCAATTTACCAATAAGCACCAATCATAACACAAACATCATGACTGCTGTTTTATAAAACTGTTCTGTGATACTTTAATTTGTAGGTAGTTTCATAAACTACCCATTTTCTCAACAGGTTATCTTGTGTTTTATGCACTTCTAAACAATACTCTTGTGTTTTATCCACTTCTAAACAATACTCTTATTTTTGCATTTTCCCATCTCCTTATATCCAACAATAGGGGACCATAGTGGGACTCGGGGGTTTTAGGTGAGGGGAAAAAAAAAGTTATACGTTACTCAGCCATGATGGTAATAAATGCATAAGTACAACAAAATCAGTTAAAAAAGTTTTTGAATATCAACAATAACACTCATCACAAAAATTTATAAGCATGAAAAATTTGCAAAAGACAGTTACAAAGATGCACCCAAACCTAATCTTCCCTAAACCAGTCTTGCACATCCTTACCTGGCAGGGGTTAAAGCCTCCACTAACCAGACCTCAAGTGTCACAAATACAGAGTAAAGTACAGGGATGCATAACCTAATCTTTCCTGACCCAACCCAGGGTAAAGAACCGAGTGGACTAACTGCGGCCACCTTAACCGTGTTCGGACCCACCTTCAGAAAAAGTACTTTAACACGTCCTGACACTGGAGATGGGAACCAGTCATGAGTCTCATGTCTCGAGGTGTTGCTCCCACGACCCATGACTGGTGCCCATCTCCGGTGTCAGGATGTGTTAAAGTACTTTTTCTGAAAGTGGGACTCATGACTGGTGCCCATCTTTGGTGTCAGGATGTGTTAAAGTACTTTTGCTGAAAGTGGGACTTGTGACTGGTGCCCATCTCTGGCGTCAGGACGTGTTAAAGTACTTTTTCTGAAGGTGGGTCAGAACATGGTCGAGGTGGTCGCAGCAAGTCCATTCGACTCTTTACCAAATCAACAATTTTAGGTAGATCTAGGGTACTTATCTGCGGCAGCCTAGACTATGGCAGTTGCGGTTTTTTTATGCAGTTTTACCTACTGAACAAGAATTTTAAGTAATATTTATTCGGACGACTGTGATTAACCCCCCAGGGGCCTGTACTAAACACGGCGAAATACATTGGACGCCCCAATCCCTAGTGGATGTCGTATCCGCGGTTACGTTCCTTGCAGTCCGTGCGGACTGCTTCTGTAGAAATACCCAATTTTAATATAAAAATTAATCTAAAATTAAGCCACTACCCAACTGGTAAGAGGGCATCCCTTATCTAATCCTCAGCAAGCCAACAGAATGGGAGGTAGACACTTTGGTAATCCTACAGTTTGGGGGGTCCAAATTCACTGCTTCCTTGTGTGTGTTTAAGTTTTCTTTCCTACCTTCAATTTCTTCTTTTGACAGATTTGCATACAAAAGTAAATTTCCTGAAAATTGAGCAGTTCATCTGCTTACGGAAGCAGAGATTGTAAAAAACAAAAGGAATAGTGTAAAGCTCTGCACCTCACGCGAATAGGTAGTGTAGTGTGCCCCGACTATGTTTGTGGAGTGAGCGCTTGGGAACCTGGCACGGGCTCTTGCTCTTCAGCGGCCACTTGTTGATAAAATATGAAAAAATAACCAGTTTATCTGCTAACACAAGCAGAAATTTACAATTTTCTCATAATTCTATGGGTCCGTATCGTCTGTATTCCCTTGTTTGTTTGTAATCTGCTTCTGTACGCAGATAAACTGCTCATTTACTGTTTTTCATGATTCCATTTAAAATTCAACAATGTTTGTGTTGGCCTTGATTTATGTAATGCAGTGAATTCAGACCCTTAAACTGTGGGATTACCCACATTTCCTTTGGAAGCATTAGTACCTAGCTGGTACCTATAGGTACTAGGTAGGTACTACCTAGGTACCCATTAGTGGAAGGAGTCTCTTACATAGGTATTCAGTTTAAATTATTATTTTACCCATTTCATCAAAATTGACCAAAGACAGGCTTAGTAGTATACTAGGCTATAGTAGCTAGACCGAATATGACAATTTGTCGAAAATTGCATTTTTCCTAACTATACAAACCTGAGGTCCTTTAACAATAGGAAGGTAACTAGCGGCAGCTGGGACGGTCGTAAGCTTCGAACAAGGGGTGAGAACGGTTAGTTAACTGCTTGTCCGATCGTGCGCGCGCCCCGAGAGGTGAAGAATCACTTTTGCTTTATTAGGCCCATGCAAAAAAGTTGTGCAGAGTGAGGGGTGGCATGAGGTGGGACTATATGTAAAGGACCTCAGGTTTGTATAGTTAGGAGAAAATGCAATTTTCGACAAAATGACAATTTGTCGAAAATTGCATTTTTCCTAACTATACAAACCTGAGGTCCTTTAACAATAGGAAGGTAACTAGCGGCAGCTGGGACGGTCGTAAGCTTCGAACAAGGGGAGAACGGTAGTTAACTGCTTGTCCGATCGTGCGCGCGCCCGCGCGCGCCCGAGGTGAAGAATCACTTTTGCTTTAGGCCATGCAAAAAGTTGCAGAGTGAGGGGTGGCATGAGGTGGGACTATATGTAAAGGACCTCAGGTTTGTATAGTTAGGAAAAATGCAATTTTCGACAAATTGTCATTTGTTCCGATACGTAATACAAACCCTCGGTCCTTTAACAATAGGAAGACTCACTTCTTGGTGGGAGGAATCTGAGTCTTTTTGGTGAACAGACTGGTGTTCGTCCAACCCTGGAGTGCCTCCCTGGTCGTAAGAGCAAGGAGGGATCCAAACCTCTGTCCGATTGATCGGGGTGTGCACCGCAGGATCAATGGTCAGACCTCTGGGCCAAGTACTAATAGAGAGGCAAGCGTATCTCTTCGTACCAGCAAGCAAGAACTTGTTCCTGTTTGCAAGAGACAATCATAAAATGATGGGTTTGTCTCAATTTGGCATCCACTTCCTCCCCCTTGTTGGAGGAAGTGGTGGATATTTACTCCTATCCCTACTGAAAGGGATAGGATGGTGCTCTATTGAGTAGCTCACCTGCAAATCTCGTCCTTACCCAGCAGGGTGACGACCGTGTCCCTCTACCCAAAGGTAGAGGGAAAGAAAAGATGGGAAGAGGAGCCAGTCACACTCTCATTCCTCATCCATTCTTACGGTCACACCAGGACTCGATGCTGTTCAGCCTGCGAGGGTCTGGGTTAACTACACAACGTGTTGAGCAACCACCACGGTTCCCAAGGAAAAAGATCCAAGGAACTGTGGGCAATATCCTGAAGGTAGAAGGAGGTGCATGCGGTCCGGTTGGACCAGGCGCCTGCCTTCATTACCTGCGCCACGGAGAAGTTCTTGCGGAACGCGAGAGAATGATGAAGAGGCGTCCGCACTCATCCTGGGTGTCGAGTTTCTTCAGACAGCTCCGTCGCACCTTCACAGGACAAAGCAGCATAGCCTTCGTATCGGAGGCGGGTGACGTCCATTAGGGAGGGTATTGTGAAGGACTCGAACCAATCGTCAGTTACCGAAGGGGTTTCCGAGTCTTCGCTACGAAGATCGGTACGAAATCGAGCGTCACAAATCCCCATCCCTTTGTGCTTGACTTCTCAAGAGAAGTCATGCAGTTACCTAAGACGAAAAGAAGGGAATAGTCGTATGACCTATCCCTCTTCTCGACTTTGGTTATGTACAGTACTCATACTGACAAGCTATTAAGACGAAGTAATGATTGCTCTGGAACAACCGAACTAAGTCCACAGCATAGTTCGTAACTGACTCGGGCGCTCTGACAGCTGCCGACTGACTGGTTCGGAATCAGTAGAGGCAAGTTGTCCAAGCATCCGGGTAAGTCACGTGACCTTCGCCCTTTAAGAGTTATGCTGAGAGACCAAACAAATAAAATATTTGTTAGTCACCGATGCCGGACGGCGCGGCGATGATTCTCTTAATGCATAAACTCAAAAGGCGAAAGTCAATTGCCTTCAAAAAGACCGAGGTCCCTGATGGCAAGAAAATCTCATAGACGTTGAATCTCAGCTTAAGGAGAAACAACACTATGTGACGTTGAAGACGAAGGTAGGCAATGAATGCAACCTAACGTCTTTCCAACTGAATCGAGAGAAGGAATCTCAAGATTCTAAACCTGTGCTTACAAATGACTGAAAACGCTAACCGCCATTTCATTGCTGTCCGTTGTGCAATGAAAGCGGGGCGTTCTTCAGTAATGAAACACAGGGGAGGCCGCTTGAAGAACTGCTTCTCATGGGCTGAACGTTTGGAAGTAGAGCTGGCAGGTGTGGGAGTAGGCGATGTCTTTCAATACATCTGCTAATCCGGGGTGAACAATGAACAATTGTACACCTCCCGAAACAAGATATTTTGAGGACAAAACTCAGATTCCGCAAAAATCATTCGCATTATCGGGATACGATGCAGCAAGAGGACTATTACAGAATTCTTTTACCGTGCGGTAAACAGAAAGATGAGAGTCGAATAGATATCTCTGTTTAAAATTCTCGCAATACCGAAGACGATGAATACTAGCGTCTCTCAGCAGTAGATGGTCATTCATGTATGCGAGAATCCCCGTTAATCAGAGACTTAAGTCCGTGATTGTTGGGCAGAGATACGGTTGTTATTCAATCAAAGCAGGTGAGAAAGACATAAACAACCGTCTATATCAAAGCGGCAGCTGATACTGAAATGCCTCGGGCAATTCAATACGCAGTAGCTGTCGCTGACTCGTCATCCTGAGTTGCCAAGTAATCCTTTCCACGAAGGAATGCGTTCGGCTAGAACCAACGAGCATAAAAAGATATGCTCGAGCAATTATATTTAAGCGAAACGAATTTCGGTAAATATAAAGCTTAAATGGTGTTGTTGTGACAACACCATAAGTATATAAAATTGAAAACTGGAAACTCCTGGGAGGTTGCAGGCAACCCGGGGTTGCAGTTCATTAGAATACTTTTCGTCTAAGTCGCAATCCGTAGAATAACCAGGATATGCGCCTACCCCTCGGACCATTCAACTGCTTAGCAGAATCATGTCGCGAGGTTAATATACGTAGTATATTTGTAGGATTCTGAACAAACGATCTCCATCCTAAATTCTTTCCTTCAAGAAAACAAAATAAGGACTTGGAGTACGACCACCTTCGTTCTCTATTAAAGAGAGTGAAGGAGAAGTCTTCCTCGAAGGAAAGCTTCAATGGTGAACAGAATACTAAGACGATAGTTCCAGCTAAACTGGATATTCCCCGTCCGTTCTTCTCTATTCCAGGTTGGTCGCCTACTGTGAGATAGTCTTCTTTCAGCAGCAGTTTCTTCTTCCTAATGCTAGAAATTCCAGGAATTCGAGCATAGGCGAGGTTCCCCGATTATCGTGTAACATATCGGGGATTCTCGTCTCGCTCACTTTGGACCGTGGTCTCGCCTAAGTGTTTGGAGATCGTAAGAAACTCTAACACTCTGAAGTGCGCTAGAAACTTCCGTAGAATTCCTAAGCAGTCTGCGAAACCCCCACCGAATTCGTCAAACGATATCGGCTGGTGGTCCTCTCGATTCCCGTAGAAATCGAGAATGGGGCAGGATCCCTCCTCAACGACCGGGGCTTACGTCAGGTAGGAACCGAAGGTCCCCCCTGGTAGCGCAGTCCCCAACGTGGGATCCTACAGAGAAATCTCTGTAGGATCCTTCCCCTTTCCCTCGTAGCCGTAAGGAGAGAGGGAATGGGGGAGGAATTGGATACTCGCTCGCCTTCCCAGTGGAACTAGCAGTTGGAGAAGAGTAGGAGCAGCCATCGCCTTGCGGCGATGGCCTCTCAGAGTCTGGGAAAACGTATCGTCAGGAGAAAACGTTTTCCCCGAGGAGGGTTACGAACTCTCACTGTAGGTAAGGGTCTGCCGCCACGTGAACGTCGTCTGGGTGGGGCTGATCGACACCTGACAGGAGAGAGCCGATACCGTCCTCCGACTCATTCCAGTCCTCGTCGAGGTCGAAACCTCTCAGGAGGACCGAAGGAGTATTTAAATACGGTGTCCGAAGGAGCACGTAGAAAGCAAACGCCGCTGTCCGCAGTAGAGGAGGTGGAAGTAGCTTGATCGACCGGCCAGAACTGAGAGAGCCTTCTTGTCCGGAGACGAGAGACTCTGGTTCAAGACAGAATCGGCAAGCTCCGATCGCGGCATACCCACAGTCGGTTTGGGTTCCCTCTCGGGCCCCAAAACGACTCGAGCAGAGACATGGGCTCTGCTGGTGGGAGCGGCGATCCTTCCCCCCGGTCGTTGTGCTGACGAATCAGTCCAATAACCTGGGTAAAGTTACTCTGAATCTCGGAAGTTACAGCGTCTTGAGGAGTAGGACCGTCCAGTCCCTCCAACAAGAGCAGCTCCCAGGACCCTCCTCCTTCAGAAGAAGGACCAGCAACAGATCCCTGACGGTTGCCTCCAATCACTTGCGCGTACGTCCTGGTTGGTCCTAAGACCAACCTGGCACGTGCGGCGTCGTGACGGGATCGTGAGCGGCGCATCTCTCACGATCACTCCTATATACCTCGCTCTTCCTGGCGTATGCCGAGGAAGTTGAAGGTATCGGAGAGACAGAACTGACGCTACCCACCCGCCCCCCCTCTCCCCCTGACGGTCCGGCCTCCAATCACTTGCGCGTACGTCCTGGTTGGTCCTAAGAGCATACGTGGCACGTGCGGCGTCGTGACGGGATCGTGAGCGGCGCCACCTCTCACGATCACTCCTAGCTACCTCGCTCTTCCCGGTGTAGCCCGAGGAAGTTGAAGGTAGTGGAGAGACAGACCTGACGCTCCCCCCCCGCTCGCTGGCAGGACCAGCGTACGTGGGGGGCTGCAGCCGATCACCAACCCGCGGTGGGGATCGATCTGCAGGCCTGGCCGTGCCGCTCACCTGTGGCGAGCGGCTCGACTGAGCAACGTCGACCCCGGTCCCGTGCGTCCGACGAGCTGCTGCTGGTCACCGTATTCGCCCGCCCGGTCCCTGTGGGAGCGGCGGTCAGGTGACCTGCAGAGCTCGCTTTCGCCGTGAGACCGGTGAGCGTCCTCGCGGCACGTTCAAACCGCTGGTACCAGCCGAGGCTGGTACCGTCAGTCGAGGGACCTGGGGGACCTCTTCCCAGCCTTAAACCGTGGCCGGTCAGAGACCGTCACGTCCACCCGAGGTACCGGCTGGTCGCTGCGAGAGCGGCCGCTGGCCTGGCGAGAGTCACCTGAGCGGCTCTCGACAGTCTTCTGCTCCGTGCCTCGGTCATGACGCTGAGCGAACTCAGGCGTCTTAACTTTGGCTGCACGGTCACCGAAGGAGATCGTACACTCGGAAACTTCTCGCGGACGAGAAACGAGCCGGTGGTACCTGGCTTAGCAGCAGAGCTGCCAAGACCAGGCGAGGGTGTACCAGCGGTAGCCAGCACACCCTTGGTCCCCGTCTTCTTCTTCTTCTCAGAAGGGGAGACGGGCCCCGTTCCCGAAGGAACAGGAGGACCAGCAGAAGAACCCCCCGTCACACCGGAATGTGACGAGCCCTTCGAAGTTCCCGAAGGAGTCTTCTTAGGGGGAAAACCCGGTTACCAGCTGGTCGCTGCGAGAGCGGCCGCTGGCCTGGCGAGAGTCACATGAGCGGTTCTCGCCAGCCTTCTGCTCCGTGCCGTGGTCTTGGCGCCGAGCGAACTCTGGCGCCGAAACTTTGGCTGCACGGTCTCCCGAGGGAGAGCGTACACTCGGGATCTCCCGCGAACGAGAGACCGAGCCGGAACCTGGCTAGCGGCATCGCCGCTAGCACCAGGCGAGGAAGTACCAGAGCTAACCGATACTCCTCTGGTCCCTGTCTATCTTTCTTCCAGGAGGGGAGACGGGCAGGGCCCCGCTCCCGAAGGAGCAGGAGGACCAGCAGAAGGACCCCCCGTCCCACCGACGGGAGGGCCCAGAGGCGGGGGGCCCTTAGAATTCCCGAAGGAGACTTCTTAGGGGGGGAGGGGCAGCCTTCTTCTTCTTCGGCTTATGGGCCTTAGAAGTCGAAGGGGAAGAGGCAGCAGCAGACGAAGACGAAGATGACACCTTCCTCTTCTTCGTCAGCTCACGCAGGACAGTCGTCAGGTCCTCCATCCAGGCCGGAGTCGGGCCTATTGCCGAAGCAACACGGCCCGACTGCACCTGTCCGGAAGGACCTGGGACTGGGAAGGGGGGACACACCATGGGCAGGACCAGCATGGACAGGCGCAGGAACCAGGAGCGACAGGAACAGCAACCAGCTCAGGAGCGGCAGGAACAGCGGGCAGCGGTAAACACAGAAGGGACAGCCAAGCCAGTAGCGGGAACCACATCAGCGACAGGTACGGCAGGCCCAGCCATCGCCTCGTAGAATCATCGGCAGCCAGCGGGGACCTGGTACTGGCGGCCGGTCAGGTTGCGAGCTGCTGGAACAGCGGAAGTTCTGGGGCAGGCAACACTAAGAAAACCACAGGCGGCGGCGGCATACCCCTCCTCGGTACGGCGGCGACCGGCCCTAGAAGCGGCAGACGGCGTCAACGACACAGCATGGGGAGTGTAGACCAGCGGGGGAAGCAGCATAAGCGGCCGTGAAGGTTGTAGTGGAGACCGCTCCAAGGTCACTGCCCCAGACCTCGCTAGACGCTGCAGCAGATCGTGGATGCTAGGCACGCCCTGCAGCCGCAGTGGCCCATACCTGTCCAAGGTCGTCTTCCCACGGATGTAGCACCTGCGGTAGCACAGACAGATTAGTAAGAGGGTTCCCTCACGCACGGGGGGAGACATGCCCCACCCCGAACGGAAGGAAGACCCAAATACAAAATACGAGGAAGCTGAGCGGGGGGGGGCAGGAAAGAAGGACGAAAGAATCGGATACCAAGGGAGTCGCGGGAGAGCTTTCCGACGACTTCCTGGCAGACCTTCGCTTCCCCTACCCCCGCACAGCAGTGAAAAGTATATGAAAATGAAACAGAATACTGCACTTGCGATTCACTTCATAGAACTTAAAGGGGGAAAGATCAATTCCCGGGTAAGAGCGGAAACTTGATCCATAATAATATGATGCTATCATAAATATATATGAAAATGAACAATACTGCAATTGCGATTTTCACTTTCACAGCAATAAATCGTAAGGATTAATTCCCGGGTAAGAGCGGAAATTGATCCAAAATTAAATTTGATGCAATTAATAAATGAAAATGAAAAGAACTCATTGCGAATCCACTTTCATTGCATTCTATTCATACAAAATAAGAGGCTCGTGCCGAGCGCAATCAAGCTCTCGGCAACGAACGCACAGGGCAAAAATATAATGAAAAAGAGTACTTCCTACATCTTTCAATTACACACTTTCGCCCAAAATACATGACTCGGCGCGAGTGCGCCCGCCCTCGGCACCGAGACATAATTCAATTCAATTTCATGAAAAGAGCGGAAATCGCCGCCTCTACGGCGATAGCTCCATGTTGATTCATAATTAAGTAATGAAAATGAAAACAGTGTACTTACAGTTTCATTTTCAAGATCAAACAAACCATTAGTAGAAAACACAATATAAACAAAGCATACGACGATGAAACGGGCAGAGAGCGATGACGAACACGTCCTTCACACCCGCGCCGAGGCCGAAAGCAAAAGTGATTCTTCACCTCGGCGCGCGCGGGCGCGCGACGATCGGACAAGCAGTTAACTACCGTTCTCCCCTTGTTCGAAGCTTACGACCGTCCCAGCTGCCACTAGTTACCTTCCTATTGTTAAAGGACAGAGGGTTTGTATTACGTATCGGAACAAACCTACCTTTCATTACATGCCTAGGTATATTAGACTACTAGGTAGCTACGGTCTAGGTAGTTGAGCTGACCAGGGCCAAATTCGTGTCTGGTACCTCGAGTCATTCGCGCTGGGAATACCTAGGGTATTGCCCAAGTCTTTTTTCTCACGATTCACTATTACTTGGCCCTGCCAATGCCAGTGACAGTCACGATTTGGGTACGTCAAGTGTTTTGGAACTCAATTAAGACGACGCTTCATATTAAACTTGGTTTAGTCATTACCTAATTAGTATGGGCTACGTGAGATATATTTTCCACCTCTTCACACTTTTTCTGTCGATCTAAGACGTGTTATGTTTTAATATAAAGAGAAATGATTGTGTTGCACGTTATTTTGAATAATAATATAATAGTAGTAATAGGCGTGTAATGTCTATGAAACGGCTCCCTTGCTTGTTTTATTCCTCCTCTGTGTGTGTTTGAGCTTCTTCTCTCTGAAATACCACATTTCTTTAATAAAATCTTTCCTATTCTCCACTTCCTCCCTCAGTAGAACTACCAATAAGAGTATATTTGCTACTAATTCCTCTTTACTTTCTTGATATGGTTGCTGAACAAACTATATCTATTTCTAATCTCATTGTATGCTGGAAAGTTTAAGTAAGAAATGTTCTAAATTTTCCTCTTGTTCCTCACAGCATAAACATTTTGTATCTTCTCCTTTTATCCAATGTATATCATTTAATCCTAGTGTACCTAGTCTGGCCCTACTGATCAGCAATGTTTTTTTTCAGTGTTGTCATACCAGGTTTCTTCCCTTATGTTTTCTTTATATTTTCTGTAGATTCTTAATGCTGACTTCTCATTCATTTCTTTCTGCCATGCTTTTCTGTCCCAGTTGTTTATTATTTCTCTTAACTGTTTGTCTTTAACTGCTTCAATTTTACTTAAGTTTATGTTTAGTTCTTTCGCAGGTTTTTTTTTTTCATACTGATCCATGGTTATCTCATATAGGAGCTTATTTCCACCACTCTTCAATGTATGTTGCAGATAGAATAGTTTATTCTTCATATCTCTTGAGTGGCAGGAAGAGGCCCCTATTTCAGATTTTAACACACAACTCGCTATGTAACCTGGCGAATTCAAAATTGTTCTATATACTTAATTGTCTATCTTCTGAAATTCATTTATACGTAGTTTTCTTGTCACGTTTCATGACTTCCATGGCATACATGAAGGATGGCATCGTTAATCCTTTCCAATACAATTTTCCTATTTTTACCCTGCTACAGCTTTTATTGGTGACTGCATTAGCTATATTTGCCATCTGCTTTGCTTTAATTTGGGCCCTTTTTATCTGCTCTGAAGCAGTCTTTCATGTTGTTGATTGTCACTCCTATGTATTTAATCTGCTTAACTATTTTTATTCCTTCTATGTGCTCCATATTTTCCACATCATCGATACTATACCAGTCGTTCTATATTAGTATGTTACTCTTGTCCTTGTTTATGTTTAGGCCACATTCACTCGCTATTTACATAAGGGATTTTATTGCTTTTGCTATTTCTTCAAGTGTGTGTCCTAGTATTAATCCATCATCTGCATATAATAAGTGCCATTATCCTTAAACTTCATTTCTAAAACCTTCTGTTGTATTTTCTAGTTTTTCTATCATCAGGTACGTTATTAGTAGAAAGAATATGGTTGAGCCATTGCATCCCTGTCTTGTTCCATTTAACTCTTTTTGTTCTATATTTTTAAGGCATAGGCTTGTTACATCATTTGTATATATCTTCGCAACTGCATTTATTACTTCTGCATGCAGCCTATATTTCATCATGACCTCAATGAGCTTTTTTCTATTAACTAAGTCAAATGCTTTTTGGAAGTCTATTGATACAACAAATAATGGGTCCTTTCAGCTGTAAGTTTCTTGCATGCAGTATTGTAAAATATATAAATTATCGATTCCCCTCTGTGCGGTAAAGCCTGATTGCAGTTCATTCATTTTTCATATATTTTTAATATGCTTTTCTATTTTGGTTTTCAGGACCCCATGAAAATTTTATATGATGCATTTGTTAGAGCAATTGGCGTAAGATCTTTGATTGCAGTTCATTCATTTTTCCTATATTTCTAATATGCTTTTCTATTTTGGTTTTCAGGACCCCATGAAAATTTTATATGATGCATTTGTTAGAGCAATTGGCCTAAGGTCTTTGACTGTGGGAGTAAGTGTTGTTTTTTACTTAAACCAGCTTCTCTGCGTTTTCCTGCCCTTCAGTATGCTGTTTAAACACT